>NW_022986250.1:330941-636286 GCF_902500255.1 Thalassophryne amazonica | reverse complement strand
TTGTTAATCATACTAATAGATTACGTTTGTTAATGTAAATGGGGAATCTTCTTCACAGACTAAAGTTAATTATGGAGTTCCACAAGGTTCTGTGCTAGAACCAATTTTATTCACTTTATACATGCTTCCCTTAGGCAGTATTATTAGACGGTATTGCTTAAATTTTCATTGTTACGCAGATGAGACCCAGCTTTATCTATCCATGAAGCCAGAGGACACACACCAATTAGCTAAACTGCAGGATTGTCTTACAGACATAAAGACATGGATGACCTCTAATTTCCTGCTTTTAACTCAGATAAACTGAAGTTATTGTACTTGGCCCCACAAATCTTAGAAGCATGGTGTCTAACCAGATCTTTACTCTGGATGGCATTTCCCTGACCTCTAGTAATACTGTGAGAAATCTTGGAGTCATTTTTGATCAGGATATGTCATTCAAAGCGCATATTAAACAAATATGTAGGACTGCCTTTTTTGCATTTACGCAATATCTCTAAAATCAGAAAGGTCTTGTCTCAGAGTGATGGTGAAAAACTAATTTATGCATTTATTTCCTCTAGGCTGGACTATTGTAATTCATTATTATCAGGTTGTCCTAAAAGTTCCCTAAAAAGCCTTCAGTTAATTCATATACACATATATATACATATTATATATATATATATATATATATATATATATATATATATATATATACACACACACAAACACATACATACATACACACACACACATATTTTATACAGACAGTTTATACAGTCACAAATGGAAGAACAGGGGAGACAATATTTCCTTCCATAAGTGGTTTTGGTTCTTCTTTTCACTTTATCCGTGATTTTTGGATGATAAACAGCTGTATGTCTCCTGCCGTACCTGTGTCGCCCGATGACACGGACCATTAACTCGTCAATTATGTCTAGTTGATATTTTCCACTGCTAGACCAATGTCTAGTTAAAATACTTGTCGTTAGTTATTAAAATTGTTCGACAAGACTGGAGAGTTTTTTTTTAAAATTTGCACCTTAAAATATTGAGATTATAATGACCCACGCTGTGCTGCTCACAGTCACACCCACACACAGAAATGTGCACACACACCACTGACTTCATGAATGAAACTCGGTCAATAAAGGATAATTGTGGTAATAAAAAAAAAATAAAATAAAATAAAAAAATTATATATATATACACACACACACATATATATATAAATAAATGTATTGTAATGGTTTTAGGAGCCGCGCTGCGTTGAACACAGCTGCAGCAGGATGCCTCAGCTCAGCAGCTTGAACAGCGCAGATCCATGTAACTTTCAACACTAATATTTGTGAATGTGTGTGTGTCAGAGTAAGTTTAATACTTTCCTGACATAATTTAATGTAAATTAATTTTACTGGCTTGATATCCAGGTCAAAATGGCATTTTAACACGTATTTTGTGAGCATTTTTCTGAGTGTGTTCAGTCGCGAATCTCCATTATCTGCAATAACATCCGGGAACTTCAATATTTTGCCCGGTTAGGAGGCGTCATGCCGCTGTTCATGAAGGGACATTTTCATTTAGTATGCAGCATTGAGACTGCACTCTCTCGTACTCATATACAGCTCCATGGTGTACTCAAGGCTCTGGTCACATGAGCAGCTTGCACAAAGAAACTGGAGCCTCAACAACCATTTCAAGTTTTTAGTTTCCTTAAAACAACGGAAGAACAGAGTCCTAATTCTGATTTCCTTAATGATTTCTACATGTGAGAAATGCCAGTACTCCAGAGTTTCATAAACTTACAATTAACTAGCTACTCTCTTTCAAATCTTGCACACAACTTTTTTTAAAAAAAGTTGGAAAATCTTGAACAATTGATGATGATTCACATGTATTGAGCACTGGAAACAAGTCTATAAACAACAAGCTAACATGTATACACAAACTAATGTATGTACAGAAAAGATCCTACTCCTGTTCTAACTCTACCTCTGGAGCATTTACACTAACAACATCCTATTGGCAGTGGAAGCCGAGGAAACAGTTGCAAGCATTTTGACCAGTGACAATGCAAAGCCTCACACTGCACTTCTGACACATGATAGAGGTCTGTGCATCCTATCCTGCATCAACCTTTCACTGACAGAACAGGGAAGTGGTCAATCCTGTCATATCTCCTATCATCCACAGGCCTGGGGACTTTTGGCTGTTTGATCACTTTTGGTGGTGTATTTTCATTTTCTTTGGAGGGACGTCCCCTTTTCTGCTTTTCAGGGGAGTCATTTGGCAACATCCAACATAAAGTCCTTCAGACACTGGTGTTTCTGACTAAGTGGGGCTGCATCATGACGGTGGAGAAGCCAGGCATTATTGACAGATTGACTACACTATGTAACACAATTTTTATTCCTGGCTTCTAAGTGTTATATTTCAACTGCTTATGTCTAAAGTCTATGGAAAAATGACTACATTCAGCACAAACTTTGATTTTATTTTTTTAATGTTCTAGAAAGTTCTAAAAGTTTCTTGAAATTTCTAGATAATTCTGGAAACTTCTAGAAAATTCTGGACAGTTCTAGCAATTAAAGAATATTCTAGAAGACTACTCAGTAGTAGTGAAGGCGAATCAAGAATATTCTTGAAAACAGACAAATTTCAAAATATCATTGTCCTGATCACAGAAGCAAAGTTTCTGTGGAATAACAGCTATTTTCTATTTATTTAAGGCATAACAGGTTAGGAAAACACACTGTGTACCCAGGAACAAAACAAAAATTTGTTACATAGTGCTATCTGTAGACTATGTACCAACATGTACCAACAGATGAGGTGGCCAGTTGTGAAGATGAACTCAAGCCATGATTCAACCTGTGTCAGACCATTAAAGGAACATTACAATTTCATCATTTTGTCCCTGTTTCGTTGTCAAAGATGCATGTCTATAAACTCAGTGAACAGATGAACCCTCTAGATTTGGTGGCAGTTCAAGGACTCGTATAATGAACATGAAGGCAGTACTGAAATGCCTCTTGTTTGACCTCAAAACTTTGCATGCTGCAGCTATGATAATGTACCATGGATTGGTTTGGTGGAGGAGTTCTCAGAGGAGTTTGGTGACGACAGGATTAAGTTTATGCACCCTCATGTACCAGCTAAAACCTTCTACTGGCCATTGTTGATGGATTCCTGAATCTGATGGACATTGTGTGATAAGCGCTCCATTCTTGAAATCATCTTCAACCACAAACTACAGTATTTCTCATAATGACCTAGCCAGAATTTCTGACCACTGTTTGAATTGGCCTGTTGACAAGGAGTAAAAAAAATCATACACCTAGTGTTCATAAGACTGAGACATTTGTGAAATTTTTATTTACTTTTGGCTTGTGATAGACAATATTTCGTGGAATACATCAACTTGAGACACTATGTACGTATATAAATGCAGTGAAGTATACAGAATGGACACTGAATGGATCTCTGAAGGAATGGGTATGTAAACTTCCACAAGGTATTGCATGAAAATAAAAAAGAAAACCCCTCAAATGTTCTAATTGACATATTGTTCAACATGGCGGCAGCACTTATTCATGGACAACTAGGGATGGGTATTGATAAGATTTTATCGATATCATTATCGATTCCACTTATCAATCCGATTCCTTATCGATTCCTTTGTCGATACTGCTTGTGAATTTTCTGTGTACTAAAAGTAGGCTTTGCAGGTTTTCTATGTCAACCACATTTTATTGAGTCTTAAAGTAAATAAATATAAAATTGGTCACTGGATCCTTAAACTCTGGACATAAATAAGTCTCCCTGTGTTCAGTATTTGTCAATAAACAAATGTAATGTTGTAAATGTCACACTGTCAGTTGGCGTACCCCATTCTTTTAATACTTCAGTGTGTGTGTGCTGCTCTGAGCTCATAGTGGCCCCACACACACACACACACACACACACACACGCACGCACGCACGCACGCTCCCACTAACTTTTTTACCGGTTCACGTTTATTTCGTTTGACATCGTACAAAAATAAACTAACTGTGTGTCATCTGTAGCTCCACTCTGTGTACTTTCTTTTCTGTGTTCATGTTGACTGATCTGACGGACAGGGGATTCCCAGCTCCCAGGGCCAATTTACATGCATTTGCACATTTTTAGGGGCGTTTAAAGGGAACGTGCTTGGATTCATGCGTATGCACACTTTGAACACCTTGGAACACCTGCTCCCACCAACAGATGTTTCACAGAGTTTTGATCAATTCATACCTGAGTTTTGAAGAACCTGTGATGACTGTGGTATTTCATCATCATTTTCAGTCTTCACAGGGACACGAGCAAAACGGAACTTGGTCTTCTCAGTGTCCAGCCAGTGAAGCTGCTGTCCCTCATTACTTGTCCAGACTTCCTCTTGTTCCTGTTTATCATTCTTCTGGTCGACACTCAGATTCAACTCTTGCTGTTCAGGGAGCATTTCTTCTTTAATCACCAACTGCTGCAACATGTCTGCAAGGAAGCAAACAATATGAAGAACAACATTTGTCAGAGTGAAGACAAACCAGCAGCACTGTCACCATGAAGTTACTGCACTGATGGAACTGATACTGTGGAATAACACATCAAGCCTCCTTGGTTTAGATTTTTTTTCACATTCTTGATCTGGACCCAGATTCAGTCCAGTTGAAGAAATGCTTGATACTTAAGTTTGGTCAAAAAAACTGGACAAATGTGCCATGAACAATCACAGCTGAGTGCAGTCTGCTGCGAGCTGCACTTTATCTGGTCAACTACGTCACAGAACACTCAGGTCCTGAATGAGAACCACCCAGATAGACAGTTGGTCTAACCCCCCCTCATCAAAGTAAGGATCCGATCTCAGTGGGCTGCAGCATCCTGCAAAAGGCAATTGCGAGACAAACTGCTTGATTTTGCTGGGTGGCACTCCTCCCTCGCATAACTCGCAGGGCGTTGTGTTTGTATTCTAGTGAGGCAACAAGACTCTCAGACGAGTCACTGGTGTCACTGCTCAGACTCCTCACATAAGACATTCATGAGAGAATGGGGGGGGGGGGGGGGGGGGCGGTGATGGGCCACACACATAAGCTGCCATGGGAGCAGACCATAATAGCAGAGATGATCATAGAGGAACAGCCACTTCTGAAAGTGATGGAGCTGTTGCCAGCATGGCCGTGGTTGCAGCAGACACCAGGACTCCTGTTCAAACTTCCTGGACTAACGCATTTAATTTTTTTATTTCAGAGCACAATACTGCAGGAGCGGAGAGCACAGTGTTGTTTTTAATTGTTGCTTTTAATCTGGAGGGCTCTCTCTCTTCCTCTGTGTTGTCCCCTCAACTCTCTCTCTGTCCCTCAGAGAGTGTGTGATGGGAGTTCTTTGACATGCTCGATGTGAGGACGATACACGATCAGTGAGGAAATATGATGACTTGACTCGGAGCGCCTGGATCAGCGCTGGATCATGGGACATTATCCCATTTACCAGAAAACAATAATCTGAAAATCTCAGTTTTGTCTCACTGTGGAGTGGAAAAGCCAGGGACTCCATGCAAGTACGCGCTCAGCAATATAAGTGTTCCACCTGCCATTCTGCCGGCAAAAAGTAACTGTTCTGACCCTGAAAACATGGTCCAACTCTGACCTGAACCACGTGGCTGTCAGTGGCCTGTAAAAATCTATAAATTAATGGGACAATTACAATAACGGTTCCAGAGCTGACGCCACTTCCTCCTCCTTCTTTAGCCCCTTTCACACCGGGCCCACTTCGAGTTGCTTCCTGTGGCGTCATGACAACGCAGAAATGTCTGGGTCAGATGCGCTTCCTTCATTAAACATCATTTTGTGCATAATCATCAAACTCATAATTATCCGACCAGGCAGGCTGCACATTTGCATTTACCTTTGCATAGAGCGACTCGTTATCAGCAACACATCAGATATCATGGCGGTAAATCTTGGAATGATACGGAACATCTTGTAAATCCATCTATCACCTTATATACATATAAAAGTGGACTAAAAGCAAAGATCCTGCAGAAGAATTTACAGTGACTTGTTATAATCTGTATAAAATGGTGTAATTCTGTTGTATTCTCTTATGTTTGCTTTGTTCCGGAGTGGATTCTCTATAAGCCTTTTTGGCTTCCACCACTCCCTTGCACATCACTTATACTGTATTTTCTTTTTCTCTCTTTTATTGTTTTAACATGTATATACATTATTTTTGTATAAGTTTTTTTTTTTGTGCTAAATAAACAAATCAAAGTAAAATCAAAACTTATCACCTGAGATGGTGCGCGTTGCAAGTCATTTTGATTGGTTTTAGAGACATTGAACGCAAGAATAATTGACAAAAAAAGACACGTTGTAATATCAAAGTTCTTTTGCATGTTTCTGTCTAAGTTAATAAAATAAATAAAAGTTTAAAAACACAATGTTTGATGGACATAACATTTGCTCTCTTCTTTAAAAATGACACAGTGTACCTTTAATCCTTTTTCGGTCATGTTGACAGTTTAGTTTGTTCTATTTAACATTACTGACGGATTGCATACTTTAAAAAAATAAATAAACAATATAACCTCTAATTTCCTTGTTTGAACAAGAGCTAAACCTGGACTGATTTGATTGTCAAATCAGAATCAAATTGACTGCAAAGTAAGTTCTCACAAGTAATTTGATCTGGTTTCACTGGTGCATAAACAACAATAATAAAAAGAAAAAAAACAAAAAAATACTTCTGCAAGAAATAAAGAAGTAAATCTGCTCTTTTAAAGATGAAATCATGGATGAAAAACTTTCTGAATCAGTGTTTCACACTTTACTGTTTCACTGAAGCTGTGTGGTGAAGATGATCGTTGATTAAAATTGCTTTGCTGCTTTTTTACAGCGTGTAGCGTCTGCTGTTCACACTTTTTCCTCCTCATAGCCCCCATGTGTGAGGGAACGAGAGAGTCATCACTCTCACACCATCTTTGTGGCTTATTTGAGCAAACTTTGGAAAGATGAAGGCTTTCATCTGTAAAATAAAGCCTTAATGTGTCACTAACTACGCAGGCAGAAGGAGCTCGTTTTATTGGAAGTCTTAGATGGAGTTTTTGTTCTTTCACTGAGAGACTCTGAGCTGCAGCGCTGTGGTTCTGCTCGGCTCCCTGCCGGCAGGGGAGGGACCGGGGGGGCTAGCAGGCAGATGTCCATTCAGCACAAACAGCTTAGCTGGATTATAAAAAAATATCTGACAGCACGGCACACAATAACGGCATTGTCATTACAGTATAATGGTGCCACGCCATTGTTCCATTGTCTGGGGCAAACCCTGAAGTTATACTTGATGTGGACATGTCCTGTCTCTGGCAATCAGTTTGTGAGCAGGACTTGTGTCCTTTTTTGTCCTTTATTTAACACAATTATGAGAGAGTCTGAGGGGAGAGCGAGGAGCTCCCTGCAGCCAGACAGTTTATTTTTTTTCTTTAACTGTTTACATGTGCGGCCGTGAATGAAATGTTCTGTGAGTGGACTGGAGATGTCCACACTTTTTACTGGATATGGACATGTCCTGTCTCTGGCAATCAGTCTGTGAGCAGGACTTTTATGGACTTTATTTAAACACGTTTGTGAGAGAGTTTAAGAGCGAGCAGCTGCCAGGCTGCAATTAGCATTTTTTTTTCTGCGCTCTTTGTGAGGGTGTAGTTTTTACTGCATTGTGTACACGGTACAAAAACAATCCTGCGTGATTTATACTTAAGGGAACAATGGAACACAACAGGAATCATAAATTGGCGTCGGGTAAGGTTACACTGTGAGGGTGTGGCTTCCAGTCACGTTGAGTACCGTCGCGTTGGCCTGACTTGAGTTGAAACCACTTAATTTCTGCGTCCTGTGCTCGACGCAGAAAAAAATTAAACATGTTTAATTTTTGGCGTCTGATTCGCTTCATGTTCTTTGCGTCCATCGCGCTGTTGTGGAGTTGAGCTACATTGTCTCGGCATTGGATTCTTCCACGTGCCGTCGTCATGACGCCGCACAATGCAACTCGAAGTGGGCCCGTTGTGAAAGGGGCTTTATCCAATGTCACCACACCGGGAAGTTCCTGGTTTTTTACTGGCGCGCAGTTCAAAATCCAAATATTTATCTCTTTAAGAACTGTGCACCAGGAAAGGATGAATTTCAAACTGTTGTTTAATTTTAGTCTTAAATATTCATGAAAACTTTGCATTATGCGTTACCTACAATTTAAGCAAAAGAAACATTAAATATCAGTTATTTGTGCAAGTGTTGTACAAATAAATGTTAACTTTGTTCATAGATTTACATTTGTTCATGTTGCTTTTTTCTCCGGAAGTAAAAAGTAAGTAAGACCCTTCAGCTGCTCTCTCGTTTGCACTCGGGGTCACCACAGCAAATCCAAGGTGGAGCTGCATGTTGATTTGGCACAAGTTTTACACCGGATGCCCTTCCTGATGCAACTCCACATTACATGGATAAATGTGGCAGCGGCGGGGATTGAACCGGGAACCTTCTGTACTGAAACCACTTGGACACCACCCCTACAGGCGTTTTCCCCACTTAAGTCTGTTTTTTTTTGTTTGTTTTTTTTTCCGGGTCTTCCAGAAGGTCCGAGGGTTCTCACAGTCTGTCGGGGTCGCGCGTCTCTGTGAACGCGCTTCCTTTTGTCTCTTTGAAAAATATTATTCCGATTAAAGGACTTTTTTCTTTAAAGCGCGTTTTGCTGCCCACTTTACCACCACGAGCCACTGCAGTGAACATATTTAAAACAATTCATACATTGAGAAAACAGAAATAAAGTTAACTCTGATCTGTTTAGCTGCTATGCTAACCAGCTCCAAACTAGCCCTGCTGCTAACGTCCTGCTAAACTCGTCTGTTAATGAGTCCTAAGCATCTATTGGAGTCCTTTGACTCATGTTCAAATAAAGTGTGTTACCTGCTGAAATGTTCCGCTCCACAAACTCAGACAAATGGGGAGAATAAAAGATTAATTTGAAATGTTGGAGAAGAACAGAGAACATCAGCGAGCAGACTGTCACCTCCGTCCAAGCAGCACAGTGATTGGCTCAGACACATCAGCCAATCGGAACGTCGTTTGTTGGAGGAGTCCAACTCAGTCAACATTTTTCTGTTGGAAAGATTAAAATACTCCAAAGTCTTTTTTTTTTCCACCGTCTATTTGTAGACGTTGATTAAATGTTGGTCCTTCGACCATGTTTAACCCTGGTGTTATTTTTAGACTCTTGACTGACTGACCCCAGCTAACAGGACACCGGGGCTGCCCAGATCGATGCCTGACCTAAATAACAGAACACAGATACAACAGCTAAAGTAAATTTACAAAACAACAGATTTGCACTGATCTAAAAAATGACTCAGGCGACTGGCAAAAAAGCAGAAATCTGCCAAAAAGCGGATATTTTTCATCGCTGCATCTCAAATATGTAAATGAACAAAAGTGCTACTCAGCTAAACAATGCAATGTTTAAAATAAAATATTAGTATTGATATCAGTGGCGGTTTGTCAATAAAGGGTTTTCATGTGACGTATCGGTCACGTGATTTTGCACCCCGCGGCCATTCTGGGTTACGACACGGTGGCCGCTGTGATGTGCTACGTGTATTTGGTGAACAATTGCAAATGGTAAATGGCCTGCATTTATATAGCGCTTTTCCATCTGCATCAGATGCTCAAAGCACTTTACAATTATGCCTCACATTCACCCTGATGTCAGGGTGCTGCCATACAAGGCGCTCACTACACACCGGGAGCAATAGGGGATTAAAGACCTTGCACAAGGGCCCTTAGTGATTTTCCAGTCAGGTGGGGATTTGAACCGAGGATCTTCTGGTCTCAACTCAAGGCCAACACCTTAACCACTAGACCATCAGCTCCCCTCCTCCTCATTGCAGAAGCTTCAACAATGGTTAACTTTTGTGCTGTCGTCGGTTTTTCAAACAGGTGATAAAAATGAGGCAGGTTGCTCATTTTACCAACACTATGTGTCTGCAGAGCCAGAGGCTGTTTGTTTACGGCTGCAGTGCACTCTCTCTTTTTTTTATTTTTTATTAAAGTTTAACAATTACACTAAGTACAAAGATATGCCAGGGGTCAATACACGAATAAAGAAAAACATAAAATAAATATAAAATAGATAATCTGTCAGCACTTAAAATAATTTAGAATAGAATCGCTTGTTAGCATCTGCTAAATTGCATCAGTGATCTGCAGTCAAGACACCCACAGGCCCTGTTCCTCACCGCTGGGGACTTCAACCACTCCAACCCTGCCTCTGTCCTCCCCACACACACACTCAGTATGTGACCTGTACCACCAGAGACAATAAAACACTGGACTTATTTTTTGCCAGTGTGAAGGAGGCATACACCTCTTCCCCCCTTCTCCCACTGGGCAGGTCAGACCACAGTCTCATCCATTTGGCACCAGTATATGTCCCCCTTGTGCGAAGTCAGCCTGCTGAGTCTCGGATTGTACAGAAGTGGTCTGCAGAGAGTGAGGCGGCACTTAGAGACTGTTTCAGCACAACTCTGTGACCCTCACAAGGAGGACATAAACGCCATGACAGAATGCATCACGGACTACATCAACTTTTGCTTTGAAAACACCGTACCTACCCGGACAATGCGGTGTTTTCTGAACAACAAACCATGGATTAACCCTGATATAAAGACTCTGCTGAAGGAGAAGAAGAGAGCCTTTAAGTCAGGGAACCGAGAGGCCCTGAAGAATATACAGAGAGAACTGAGGAGGGAAATTCGCAAGGCTCAGACAACCTACAAGAGGAAGATGGAGGAGCAGCTCCAACACCAGAACATCTGGGGGGTGTGGAGCAGCTTGAAAACCATCTCTGGGTTCAAACTCCCTCCCAAACAGGCAGAAGGTGACCATCAATGGGCAAATGACCTCAACAAGCACTTCCTGAGGTTCGACACAACCCCTCCTCCTCCTCCTCCCCCTGCTCTGTCTTTGGTGCCTCTGCCCAATATCCCCCCTCCCCCTCCTTACACCTCCGATCACACCGCCGCCACAGTCTGCTTCATTCCCAATACACATCCCGGCACCAGCCAGACCTCCTCCCCCTCTTTCACCCCTACCTTCCCCCCCACCTGCTCTCTACTTTCACGGCAGATCAGGTCAGGTGTCAGCTGAAGAGAATAAAGAGCAAAAAGGCAGCAGGCCCAGACAAGATTAGCCCAAGACTCTTCAAATCCTGCACAAATGAGCTGTGTGGGGTCATGGAGCGGGTCTTCAACCTGAGCCTGAAGCTGAGGACGGTGCCACACCTCTGGAAAACATCATGTGTGGTCCCAGTGCCCAAAACACCGCACACCAAGGACCTCAACAGCTTCAGGCCAGTAGCACTCACATCCCACCTGATGAAGACCCTAGAGCGCCTCATCCTGTGTCACCTCCGCTCCACAGTGAGCTCTGCTATGGACCCACAGCAGTTTGCTTACCGGCCCGGCATCGGAGTGAAGGACGCCATCATCTCCCTGCTGCTCTGCTCACTGTCCCACCTGGAGAGGCCCGGCAGTGCTGTGAGAATTCTTTTCTTTGACTTCTCCAGCGCTTTCAACACCATCCAGCTGCGGCTCCTGAGGGACAAGCTGGTGATTGCAGGAGCGGACGAGGATCTGGCTGAGTGGGTCCTGGACTACCTCACAAACCGGCCCCAGTTTGTGAGGGCCAAGAACTGTGTGTCTGACCTCCTGACCTGCAGTGTGGGGGCCCCCCAGGGGACGGTCCTCGTGCCCTTCCTCTTCACTCTTTACACTGCAGACTTCAGACACAACACGGACAGCTGCGTCCTACAGAAGTTCTCAGATGACTCCGCCCTCATTGGACTTATTATGGATGACTTAGTGCTTAGCTCAGATAAGATAATTATAGTGGGCGATTTTAACATCCACACAGATGCTGAGAATGACAGCCTCAACACTGCATTTAATCTATTATTAGACTCTATTGGCTTTGCTCAAAAAGTAAATGAGTCCACCCACCACTTTAATCATATCTTAGATCTTGTTTTGACTTATGGTATGGAAATAGAAGACTTAACAGTATTCCCTGAAAACTCCCTTCTGTCTGATCATTTCTTAATAACATTTACATTTACTCTGATGGACTACCCAGCAGTGGGGAATAAGTTTCATTACACTAGAAGTCTTTCAGAAAGCACTGTAACTAGGTTTAAGGTTATGATTCCTTCTTTATGTTCTCTAATGCCATATACCAACACAGTGCAGAGTAGCTACCTAAACTCTGTAAGTGAGATAGAGTATCTCGTCAATAGTTTTACATGCTCATTGAAGACAACTTTGGATGCTGTAGCTCCTCTAAAAAAGAGAGCTTTAAATCAGAAGTGCCTGACTCCGTGGTATAACTCACAAACTCGTAGCTTAAAGCAGATAACCCATAAGTTGGAGAGGAAATGGCATCTCACTAATTTAGAAGATCTTCACTTAGCCTGGAAAAAGAGTCTGTTGCTCTATAAAAAAAAAGCACTCCGTAAAGCTAGGACATCTTTCTACTCAACACTAATTGAAGAAAATAAGAACAACCCCAGGTTTCTTTTCAGCACTGTAGCCAGGCTGACAAAGAGTCAGAGCTCTATTGAGCTGAGTATTCCATTAACTTTAACTAGTAATGACTTCATGACTTTCTTTGCTAACAAAATTTTAACTATTAGAGAAAAAATTACTCATAACCATCCCAAAGACGTATCGTTATCTTTGGCTGCTTTCAGTGATGCCGGTATTTGGTTAGACTCTTTCTCCCCGATTGTTCTGTCTGAGTTATTTTCATTAGTTACTTCATCCAAACCATCAACATGTTTATTAGACCCCATTCCTACCAGGCTGCTCAAGGAAGCCCTACCATTATTTAATGCTTCGATCTTAAATATGATCAATCTATCTTTGTTAGTTGGCTATGTACCACAGGCTTTTAAGGTGGCAGTAATTAAACCATTACTTAAAAAGCCATCACTTGACCCAGCTATCTTAGCTAATTATAGGCCAATCTCCAACCTTCCTTTTCTCTCAAAAATTCTTGAAAGGGTAGTTGTAAAACAGCTAACTGATCATCTGCAGAAGAATGGTCTATTTGAAGAGTTTCAGTCAGGTTTTAGAATTCATAATAGTACAGAAACAGCATTAGTGAAGGTTACAAATGATCTTCTTATGGCCTCGGACAGTGGACTCATCTCTGTGCTTGTTCTGTTAGACCTCAGTGCTGCTTTTGATACTGTTGACCATAAAATTTTATTACAGAGATTAGAGCATGCCATAGGTATTAAAGGCACTGTGCTGCGGTGGTTTGAATCATATTTGTCTAATAGATTACAATTTGTTCATGTAAATGGGGAATCTTCTTCACAGACTAAAGTTAATTATGGAGTTCCACAAGGTTCTGTGCTAGGACCAATTTTATTCACTTTATACATGCTTCCCTTAGGCAGTATTATTAGACGGTATTGCTTAAATTTTCATTGTTACGCAGATGATACCCAGCTTTATCTATCCATGAAGCCAGAGGACACACACCAATTAGCTAAACTGCAGGATTGTCTTACAGACATAAAGACATGGATGACCTCTAATTTCCTGCTTTTAAACTCAGATAAAACTGAAGTTATTGTACTTGGCCCCACAAATCTTAGAAACATGGTGTCTAACCAGATCCTTACTCTGGATGGCATTACCCTGACCTCTAGTAATACTGTGAGAAATCTTGGAGTCATTTTTGATCAGGATATGTCATTCAAAGCGCATATTAAACAAATATGTAGGACTGCTTTTTTGCATTTACGCAATATCTCTAAAATCAGAAAGGTCTTGTCTCAGAGTGATGCTGAAAAACTAATTCATGCATTTATTTCCTCTAGGCTGGACTATTGTAATTCATTATTATCAGGTTGTCCTAAAAGTTCCCTAAAAAGCCTTCAGTTAATTCAAAATGCTGCAGGTAGAGTACTGACGGGGACTAGAAGGAGAGAGCATATCTCACCCATATTGGCCTCTCTTCATTGGCTTCCTGTTAATTCTAGAATAGAATTTAAAATTCTTCTTCTTACTTATAAGGTTTTGAATAATCAGGTCCCATCTTATCTTGGGGACCTCGTAGTACCATATCACCCCAATAGAGCGCTTCGCTCTCAGACTGCAGGCTTACTTGTAGTTCCTAGGGTTTGTAAGAGTAGAATGGGAGGCAGAGCCTTCAGCTTTCAGGCTCCTCTCCTGTGGAACCAGCTCCCAATTCAGATCAGGGAGACAGACACCCTCTCTACTTTTAAGATTAGGCTTAAAACTTTCCTTTTTGCTAAAGCTTATAGTTAGGGCTGGATCAGGTGACCCTGAACCATCCCTTAGTTATGCTGCTATAGACGTAGACTGCTGGGGGGTTCCCATGATGCACTGTTTCTTTCTCTTTTTGCTCTGTATGCACCACTCTGCATTTAATCATTAGTGATCGATCTCTGCTCCCCTCCACAGCATGTCTTTTTCCTGGTTCTCTCCCTCAGCCCCAACCAGTCCCAGCAGAAGACTGCCCCTCCCTGAGCCTGGTTCTGCTGGAGGTTTCTTCCTGTTAAAAGGGAGTTTTTCCTTCCCACTGTAGCCAAGTGCTTGCTCACAGGGGGTCGTTTTGACCGTTGGGGTTTTACATAATTATTGTATGGCCTTGCCTTACAATATAAAGCGCCTTGGGGCAACTGTTTGTTGTGATTTGGCGCTGTATAAAAAAATTGATTGATTGATTGATTGATTGATTGACGATGACGCGGAGTACAGAGGACTAACACAGGACTTTGTGGACTGGTGTCAGAGGAACCACCTCCTCATCAACGTGGGGAAGACCAAGGAGATGGTGGTGGACTTCAGACGCCGCCCCACTACACTCCCCCCAGTGAACATCCAGGGAAGGGACATTGACAGAGTGGACTCATATAAGTACCTGAGTGTTCATCTGAACAACAAACTGGACTGGACTCACAACACAGACACACTTTACAGGAAGGGTCAGAGCCGCCTCTACCTCCTGAGGAGGCTGAGGTCTTTTGGAGTGAGGGGGCCACTCCTGAGGACCTTCTATGACTCTGTGGTGGCTTCAGTGTGGTCTGCTGGAGCAGCAGCATCACAGAGAGGGACAGGAAAAGACTGGACAAGATCATCAGGAAATCCTGCTCTGTTCTGTCCTCTGGACTCTGTGCAGGAGGTGGGGGACAGGAGGGTCCTGGCTAAACTTACATCTATGCTGGACCACGAGTGTCACCCCCTGCAGGACGTTCTGTCTGCTCTGGAGAGCAGTTTCAGTGACAGACTCATCCACCCTCGCTGTGTGAGGGAGAGATTCCGCAGATCGTTTCTCCCGGCTGCTGTCAGACTGTACAATGATCAATGCTAGTACTGTGGTAACCATAGCAACCAGGACAATAATCATGTCACTACCTGCTGTATTTATTAGGTGCAATAGTTTAACTTATGGTGCAAACTCAAGTCACTTTACATATAGTCAAATCAAATCAAATCAATTTCATTTATATAGCCCCAAATCACAACAAACAGTTGCCCCAAGCTTGAACCCTCGTGCGCATGCGTGAGTTTTTTCACGCCTGTCGGTTGCTTCATTCGCCTGTGAGCAGGCTTTGAGTGAGGTGTGGTCCACCCCTCTCGTCTATTTTTTATTGCGAATAAATGTCTGAACGATTTGGATCTTTGCTGTATCAATTTTTTTCCAGAAACTGTAAGAGACCTCCAGGTGGACACCGTTTGAAAAATTAATATGGCTTTCAGGTTTTATGATTTTATGGGGATTAAACAGATTAAGGAGTGTTACTGCCACTTTAAGGATGGCCCACAACTGCTGAGAGCGCGGCGCGCTCCCAGCGCCAATGGACAGGCTGACACCCCGCACAAACAACCAGATCATTTCCAACGTGAAAGCTTTGTTGATCCGGGACCTCGTCTGACTTTCACAACGCAATCACACGTGATTCAAATCCATATGGTTTTTGAAAAAAATAATAAGGTTGGATACTTTTCTAACAGACCTCGTATAATTAAGACATTTATGATATAAGATTCTTTCTTTTTAGAGTTACATACATTATAGAAACCAAAAAGCAGAGTATGTTAGAATGACATCTTTCCAAAATGCAACAGTTAGAGGGCATGTCCAAAAGAGATGGATGACAGTTTCATTGGTCTGAGAACAAAAAGAGCAGCTGCAGTCCATGTCCTTGTGAAGAGACTTTTTTTTTGCAGAGTAGCATCTGTGGAGAAATTTGAAGCACACAACTCGAAATTTGTCTTAAAGTATTTATGAGATAAAATCCATACAGCAGTCCAGTTAATATCAGGCACAAACTGCTTCCAATAATGAATAACATAAGGAATAGTAGCAATGTTTTTCTGGAATAAAGATCTAATTTTTTTTTTGTTTCTCATTGAAGGGCTGGAAGAAAAACACAAACTGACGGTAGACGAAGATAGACATTATAAAGAGGAGTCGACACCACATTGGCTGCTGAGGCGCAAGAAATGTGTCCGGCATCTTGGACCAGTCTTCATAGTGATTCTATCACAAGACACAGTGAAGGTTTGATTTTATAATCCTGGTGCAAATAAGACAAGGCCAACCTCCTATATACACCACAGTGGTGTGAATAATGGTGCATCCTTACAATTACCCCAAATTAACAAATACAACCAATATCTGAGGGCTGTTCCATTAAAAATTTCTTTGGGGGGAACTGATCATTATATATGGGGAACCAAACGCCCTCCCCTTCTGAAAGTCCTCACAGCAACGTGCAGAGGCCTGAGACACCCACACCAGACAATATTAAATGAAAATAAAGATTAAAAAAAGAAACAAACAAGTTGTCATACTTGTTGGGAGAAAAATACTCAGATGAAGGAGGAATATGGAAAAATTAGACAGGTGTCAAGTGCACTATAATGAACTATAGATACATCTTGTTACACGTTCAAATTATATTATTTTGGAAATCACATAACTTTGGAACTGGAAATGCCCCCCCCCCCCCCCCCCCCCCCCCCAAAAAAAAGAAACAACGGACAACTTTGGGTCCTCTTCGTTGACCATATTTTCATCTTTTAATGAAACATTAAAACAATGAAATACACAGTTCAGTTTCACTGTTTATAAATGACACAAGTGAAAGGCTCTGACTTCTTCATTGTCTTCACATGTCCACTGCACCAGTGACACCATCTGTGTCAGGAGTCACATTCCACCCAGTTTGAATGTCCTGTAGGATTCTCACAGAGTGACAAATCACACATCAAATTTTCTGGATTCTACTAGGAGTCGATGCAGAACATAGTTCCTGAAAGTCCCAGCATGTGTCTGCCTCATCACACATGGACGACCACCTGCAAGGAGGACCTCAGCATTCTGCAAAAGCTTAAAAAAAAATATTATTGCATACAATACTTCGCTATTTTTTGTAACTAATTAAAAAAATGCAACCATTAGTCAGGTTATTCCACAGTCATAACCATTTGCTCATTCTTTCTATGCAAATAAGCTATCAGAACATACATTTTAAGTCACACGTATTACTAAAACCAAAAATTCTAAAAAAAAAAAAAAAAAAATGATGTTTTAACTAAAACTTTCTTGGAACTCTAATAAGTTGAGTTGTCCTTCACAAAATCCTCTGAAATATTATTAATTCTTCAAAGGCCATGTTCCTGTTGCAAGATGAAAATAAATTTTTAACCATGAGGAATTTGTCAATCTTTTTTCAAGGCTATGGAGTTGAGTGAAGGATAAGATACATATTTTTTCCAAACTATATATGTCCACAAAATGCAAACATTTATTAATAAACACACCATCAGAACAAAAACGCCACAGCTGTTTGCATCATTCTGCCTTGAAGAGTTGTAATGGATTTCCTGTCATGGGATGGACTTTTTCTTCATGGTCTGGTCACATTCTTCTGTGAAATTGCTGAAAGCAGAAAAATGTCAAATGTAAACAAAGAAACAAGACATTGTATCATTGGAGAGACGAGAGGGGAGCCGGCTGTGGAGGTGTTTGTCATTCTGGCTGCTCCGTCAGTGGAGGATCTGACACTGAGAAGGTGGAACCAGACTAAAGTGCATAAGTCACCAGCTCTAAAAAAAATCCCATAGGGTCACGTGCCAAATCCGGGGGTGTGGTTTGATTTATCTTCCAGAGCATCTAACTCTGGGAAGAGATAAAATGTCCATGTATTAGCATCCAATATGTCCCAGGTGTTGGGAAAGTGTAGGAACACGGACCCACAACAGGGGGCGCAAATGAACGGACAATGGAGTAAGTCAAAATAACAACGCTTTACTGTTGTGAATGTGCACAACGAATACAACCAATCACAGAAATGGACAACAGTCAATTCACAAAGTGTCGTGTGGGCAGGCTCGAAAATAGGAGACGCCTCTCCAAGGTAAGACCGGAACCACACGGCTTCCTCCGCCACAGGACCCCGGGAATACTGGAGCCGCCAAGTCCCGAACTCCCAGGTGGCCACTGCCTCCGCGTGTCGGACCTGGTACTGCTGGCGAGGAAACAAAGTACAGTCAGATGGGGGCGCGTTTGCACCCAGGACTCCGAACAGCAGGAAAGTTACCTCCACCTCTCGTTGGAACAGTAATCCAAATAACTAGCTCAATCCAAAAAAGATACACTCTGTTAGCGTCAATACGTTACCTCTCCGGTAAAAACGATATCTCGGCAATGAGGTGGAGATGCCGTCCTGCTGATATACCCCACTGATGATTGCCGTCAGCTGTCTCAGGTGATGGGTGACAGCTGTCACCGAGGCTGCTCCCGTGAGGCGGCGGCGCCCTCTGGTGCCTGGAGCCCGCACTCCAGGCAGGGCGCCCTCTGGTGGTGGTGGGCCAGCAGTACCTCCTCTTCAGCGGCCCACACAACACCAGGATTGGTTTTAAAAAGCTTTCTTTTTGGTGGGATTATTGCAGCAGTGAAAGGAGTTGAAACAAATGGAAATTTTCACCACAACTCTTAAAGGCCACAAAATCAGGTATGTTGCCTGTGGGGTTCTTCTTTGGCTGGGCCATTCTGTTACGACTGGGTACTATATGGTCAAAAATAAATGCAAACAAAGCAATTTTGTTTAATCAAAATATTTTTTAAAAATGTCCAAAATTATTTGGCAACAGAAAGTAAAATAAATAAATACATTCTGAGATAAAATGTTTGCTGGACAGAATTATTGGCACCCTTTGAGGAATTTATGTCAGGATTTATTGTTTCACTTTATAAAAGCTTTTTGTTTTGGTTCTTGTTGCCAAATAACTTTGAACATTTTTAAAACAATTTTGATTAAACAAAATTGCTTTGTTTGTATTTATCTCTGACCATATATTAAAATGTGTATATAAAATATAGAGACACCAACAATTTTGTCCACATGTATAATTAGAAATGAAAGACTTGGCTTCTTGGAAAACATATTAAATCTCAAAGGGGGAAAAAATCCTGCTGGTCATCTTTCCCGGTGTGTTCTGGGTAATGTGACCGGAACAAAAGGACGCCAGATTGTTTGATGGAAATCAAAACTGTCAACATACAGAGGGCTGAATTCAAAGACACCCCCAAAATCAATTGAAATAAGTGAAATAGTACTCAGTAGTTTGTGTGGCCCCACGTGCTTGTTTTTCTGCCTGACAACATCGAGGCTCTGAAGGAGACAACGGCTGGTGTCCTGGGGGACATCCTCTCAGATCTGGACCAGGGCATCACTTAACTCCTGAGCAGTCTGAGGTGCAGCCTGGTGGTGTCAGATGGACCAAAACATAATGTCCCAGAGGTGTTCTGTTGGACTGAGGTCAGGTGAGTGTGGGAGCCAGTCAGTGGGATCAATTCCTTCAGCCTCCAGGAGCTGCCTACATACTCTCACCACATGAACTCAGGTATTGTCGTACACCAGGAGGAACCCAGGACCCACTGCAACAGCACAGGGTCAGACAATGATTCCAAGGACTTCATCCTGATACCTGATATCAGTCAGGGTGCTGTTGTTTAGTCTGTAGATGTCTGTGTGTCCTTTCAGGGAGATGCCTCCTCAGACCATCACTAACCCACCAAACTGGTCATGCTGATGGGTGAAGTTCATTCTGTGGTCCTGTCCAGGTGTCCTAGAGTAACTGTCTCCTGGAATCTCCTCTGTGCTCCTGAGATTGTGCTGAGAGACCCAGCAAACCTTCTGGCAAAGACACATATTGATGTATGTGTTGGGTCCTGGTACCACACCATGGTACCAGTGGTGACACTGGGCCTCATGTATCAACGTTGTGCACTTGTGGCATAAATTTACGGTATAAATTTGAAGTACACCAAAGTTGCCATAACATGTAAGCAAGTCAAGCAGTGCGCACCTGCCCATTTCCGGCGTACGCCTGACGTGACCTTGATAAATGCGGCGGGTGAAAACAATCGTAATTATAATGAACACGCCCATAAATATTCAGACTCCGCTTCAGACACACCCTCATTTTACGACATGGAAGCCAGGAAGACGGCAAAGAAAAAGAACTCCACCAATCACGACGCGTGTCAATAGAGCGTCAAAAGCAGCTGTCGTATTAATTGTTTTGTAGTATAATCAAAAAAGTGTTACAGTGGTCCCTCATTTATCGCGGGAGTTACGATCTAAAAATAGCCCGTAATACGCGAAACTGCGACATAGTCAGCGTTATTTTTTACAATTATTATAGACGTTTTAAGGCTGTAAAAACCCTGTAAAACCACTTTATACACTTTTCTCAATCAGGCATGAACATTTTCTCACTTTTCTCTCATGTGTAAACACTCTCAAAGTTCAAACCTTAGTAGAAAAATAAGACCAAACTGTTTTCAGGCCCAAACATTTGTTTCAGAAATAAAAATAGAACGTTTTCCTATAAATAATTATGATGGCTTTTAGAACTACCGAATGTAATTTTAACGATCAACGTACGAGGTTGGACACATAAGAAATTATTAATAGTGACTGACCAGTATTTCACAGATCGCGCCTCTTCATCCTGGCGCCGCGCCTTTTTCCACTCACACCTCACTGCAGGTGTCTGTTTCCGTGTGACAAACACAGTCATGGGTAGTTGTTGGCACTCTTTTTTCTTCTGGGCGAGAAGATTCTTATAAACAGATACGCAGAACACAGAACACTGTAAAAGAAAGGCATGCAAAATTGGACTAAAAACTCCGAAACTGCGAGGCCACGAAAGGTGAACGGCGTTATAGCGAGGGACCACTGTATTCTCTTTTCACGTCAATAATTCTTGACATGTGGATATTTGCTAGCTCAATTAATAAGACACGCCTAATCTCTCAGATTTCTTTATTCTTAAAATGTATTTCTTTATTTATTTTATTGTGACAAACGAATGGAGAAGACAAAACCTGATTGCAGCACGGGCGAAGGGAATGACAACACTACAGCTGTAATGATCAATTCCATTGTCTAAAACGATCACACCACATAAAGTTAAGCTCAGCGCTGCTCTGGCTCCAGGCTCGAAGTCTGGAGAAAAAGGCGAGCAGCGCTTTCTTTGCGGTCAGCGCTGTGGCCACAGATCGTGCTCGATAGACCAGCAATCCTGCAAAAGCAGGATTTGTATTGATTATTATGTAGTATAATCAGGAAAGTGTTATTTAACATATGCATTGATTTGTATGATGGCACTGTTTATCATGTTGATCATTTTAATTTTTATGTGGATTCCAGCGCTGGTTCATTATGGTGTATAATTTACACCACCTCTAGACCTGGTGTATATTTTCAGCGCAGCGTACGCCAACGACCACATTGATAAATGCCAAGTGGCGCAGCCGTTTTGGCGTACACCCCATATACGCTCAAATATCGCCGTACGCACGTTGATACATGAGGCCCACTGACCCCAACCAAATGGAAAACTAGTGAAAAATCATTCAGAAAATATGAGGGAAAAAATGTCAGTGGCCTCCAACTGTAAATCCATTCCTGTTTTAATTAATAAATAGTTGTGTTACCATTGTATTATCATCATCATCGTTATTATTCATGCTGGAATCCTTAATGTAGTGTTTTGTATATTTGTGAATATTCAAGGAATTATTTATGTATGGGTGATATTTATGTTGTAGTTCACTATTGTGTCCATCATGAGTTCCATCATGATTTCCTTTAAATTCAAGCAGTTGTATTTTTTTTGTGGATGGTAATAGCCTGATATATTTATATTACATATTTTAACATCTGTTCTAATGTCT
Source organism: Thalassophryne amazonica (assembly GCF_902500255.1). Classification (NCBI taxonomy): domain Eukaryota; kingdom Metazoa; phylum Chordata; class Actinopteri; order Batrachoidiformes; family Batrachoididae; genus Thalassophryne; species Thalassophryne amazonica. The sequence goes on along the minus strand of NW_022986250.1, from coordinate 613,961 downwards.
CCATTATTTTCTCGGAAATTCATGACGTTGTAGTACAGCATTATGTCCACTTGAGTGGACTAAAGTGATGATTTTTTGCTGTGAATAGATTTTGTTTTTCAATTGTTTACACTTATTTTTGAAAAAAAGGTCTCCTTTTTTAAAAAAAAATATTCACAGTCATTCAAACATCACACTCAACTCCTGCATTGTTTACAAAATGACACTTCACACAAAACATATACACATTTTAAAAACATACACATACGTATTTATAAAAATGCTGTTTTATTTTCTTCTCACTAACAGTCTTCAAATGATCAGACACTATTTCAGTCAGTTACACACAACTGGGATCAAAACAAAACTGTTACGGTGGAAGGAGAACCCGAGTGCTGGGAGCAGAAACGAGAGTGGATGGAATCAGAACACAGATTTATTGATCATGTAGGCAGCCTTGCAGAGTGGAGACAAATCAAATCAATTTCATTTATATAGCGCCAAAATCACAACAACCCAAGGCGCTTTATATTGCAAGGCAAAGCCATACAATAATTACAGAAAAACCCCAACTGTCAAAACGACCCACTGTGAGCAAGCACTTGGCTACAGTGGGAAGGAAAAACTCCCATTTAACAGGAAGAAACCTCCAGCAGAACCAGGCTCAGGGAGGGGCAGTCTTCTGCTGGGACTGGTTGGGGCTGAGGGAGAGAATCAGGAAAAAGACATGCTGTGGAAGACAGCAGAGATCAATCACTAATGATTAAATGCAGAGTGGTGCATACAGAGCAAAAAGAGAAAGAAACACTCAGTGCATCATGGGAACCCCCCAGCAGTCGAAGTCTATAGCAGCATAACTAAGGGCTGGTTCAGGGTCACCTGATCCAGCCCAAACTATAAGCTTTAGCAAAAAGGAAAGTTTTAAGCCTAATCTTAAAAGTAGAGAGGGTGTCCGTCTCCCTGATCTGAATTGGGAGCTGGTTCCACAGGAGAGGAGCCTGAAAGCTGAAGGCTCTGCCTCCCATTCTACTCTTACAAACCCTAGGAACTACAAGTAAGCCTGCAGTCTGAGAGCGAAGCGCTCTATTGGGGTGATATGGTACTATGAGGTCCCTAAGATAAGATGGGACCTGATTATTCAAAACCTTATAAGTAAGAAGAAGAATTTTAAATTCTATTCTAGAATTAACAGGAAGCCAATGAAGAGAGGCCAATATGGGTGAGATATGCTCTCTCCTTCTAGTCCCTGTCAGTACTCTAGCTGCAGCATTTTGAATTAACTGAAGGCTTTTCAGGGAACTTTTAGGACAACCTGATAATAATACATTACAATAGTCCAGCCTAGAGGAAATAAATGCATGAATTAGTTTTTCAGCATCACTCTGAGACAAGACCTTTCTAATTTTAGAGATATTGCGTAAATGCAAAAAAGCAGTCCTACATATTTGTTTAATATGCGCATTGAATGACATATCCTGATTAAAAATGACTCCAAGATTTCTCACAGTAATACTAGAGGTCAGGGTAATGCCATCCAGAGTAGACACCATGTTTCTAAGATTTGTGGGGCCAAGTACAATAACTTCAGTTTTATCTGAGTTTAAAAGCAGGAAATTAGAGGTCATCCATGTCTTTATGTCTGTAAGACAATCCTGCAGTTTAGCACAGAACCTTGTGGAACTCCATAATTAACCTTAGTCTGTGAAGAAGATTCCCCATTTACATGAACAAATTGTAATCTATTAGATAAATATGATTCAAACCACCGCAGCGCAGTGCCTTTAATACCTATGGCATGCTCTAATCTCTGTAATAAAATTTTATGGTCAACAGTATGAAAAGCAGCATTGAGGTCTAACAGAACAAGCACAGAGATGAGTCCACTGTCTGAGGCCATAAGAAGATCATTTGTAACCTTCACTAATGCTGTTTCTGTACTATGATGAATTTAAACCCTGACTGAAACTCTTCAAATAGACCATTCCTCTGCAGATGATCAGTTAGCTGTTTTACAACTACCCTTTCAAGAATTTTTGAGAGAAAAGGAAGGTTGGAGATTGGCCTATAATTAGCTAAGATAGCTGGGTCAAGTGATGGCTTTTTAAGTAATGGTTTAATTACTGCCACCTTAAAAGCCTGTGGTACATAGCCAACTAATAAAGACAGATTGATCATATTTAAGATCAAAGTGTTGTGTGGGCCGCCGAAGAGGAGGTACTGCTGGCTCACCACCACCGGATGGCGCCCTGCTTGGAGTGCGGGCTTCAAGCACAAGAGGGCGCCAGAACCACTGGGAGTGACAGCCGTCAATCATCCTCAACACCAGCTGTCGCTCATCATCTCATCTTCACCATCACCATAAAGGCCGGGTGGCGACTCCACCTCCTCGCCGAGAAATCTCCTACGATACAAGGTAATCTCTCTGCTGACTTATACGTCAAATAATAATCTGATCTGTTTTGCAGCTGTTTTTTCCTGGTGGTATTTCCTTGACTGGATTTTTGGAGCTGCACGTGTGTATGATTGGAGGTGGAGGCTCTCCCTCCACAAGAATCAATAATCAAGGTTGCTGGGTGTGAGGATTCACACTCACTACCTTCTGTTTTTTTCTGCCAGCAGTACCAGGGCCGACAACGGAGGACAGAGACCACCTGGGGACTCGGGGCTTGGCGGCTTCGGTGTTCTTCAGGCCGTTGGTGGTAGAAGCGGTGTGGGTCCCGGCTCTTCGTTCATCTGAGGTCTCCTATCTTCGAGCCTGCCCGCAATCCTCTTGTGTGTGATTGGCAGTACCTTTGTTTATTTTACGTTGTGTTCTTGTGCAACATTAAATTGTTACTCCTTCCCTTATCCATTGTCCGTTCATTAGCGCCCCCTGTTGTGGGTCCGTGTTATGACACCTTCCCAACACAAAGCATTAATTAATGGTAGGGCTTCCTTGAGCAGCCTGGTAGGAATGGGGTCTAATAGACATGTTGATGGTTTGGAGGAAGTAACTAATGAAAATAACTCAGACAGAACAATCGGAGAGAAAGAGTCTAACCAAATACCGGCATCACTGAAAGCAGCCAAAGATAACGATACGTCTTTGGGATGGTTATGAGTAATTTTTTCTCTAATAGTTAAAATTTTATTAGCAAAGAAAGTCATGAAGTCATTACTAGTTAAACTTAAAGGAATACTCGGCTCAATAGAGCTCTGACTGTTATGTGGGCCGCCCGAACAGGAGGTACTGCTGGCCAACGCCAGAGGGCACCCTGCTTGTTGTCGGGTTTCAGGCACCAGAGGGCGCAATCACCACCCAGGAGCCAGGACTACCAGCTGTCAGAAATCATCTCATCACCATCCCATCCCATATAAGACTGGAGGAGACACCACATCTCTGCCAAGATATCAGTTTACCACTCAGGTAAAACTCTCAGCCGTGTCTGTGCTGAACGCACGTATCATTGTCTTTTGAAAACCTTTGCAGGAGTACCAGTTATCTTCAGTCAGCTGGGAGCTGGGTTTTGGATGTAGAAGAGTGATGGACTTCACTCCTCTTTCCAAACCAGAGAAGTAACAGTTGGTCTCTGCACGTTTCTGTGTTTTTGTGTCGGAGGTGGAGATTCTCCCACAAACGGAACTGAACTGAATTGCTGATTGTTCTGCTGGGTGTGCACACACCCACCATTAACCTGTCTTCTGTTCCTGCCAGCAGTACCGGATCTGACAGCTGAAGTAGAGGCCACCTGGGGACTCGGGACTTGGCGGCTTTGGTTTGCTGCAGGTCTTCGTTGGCGGCGGAACCTTGTGGGCCCCGGCTCTTCTCTGGATAAGTGTCTCCTACCCTCAGACCTGCCCACACATCACCTGTTGACTTTTGTAATTGACTGTCTAAAAATAGTATTCGACCTGTTGTGCACATTTGCCACAATAAATTGTATTTATTTGACTACCCATTGACCGTTCATTTCCGTGTCACTACACTTCCCCAACACTGACTCTTTGTCAGCCTGGCTACAGTGCTGAAAAGAAACCTGGGGTTGTTCTTATTTTCTTCAATTAGTGATGAGTAGTAAGATGTCCTAGCTTTACGGAGGGCTTTTTTTTATAGAGCAACAGACTCTTTTTCCAGGCTAAGTGAAGATCTTCTAAATTAGTGAGACGCCATTTCCTCTCCAACTTATGGGTTATCTGCTTTAAGCTGTGAGTTTGTGAGTTATACCATGGAGTCAGGCACTTCTGATTTAAGGCTCTCTTTTTCAGAGGAGCTACAGCATCCAAAGTTGTCCTCAATGAGGATATAAAACTATTGACGAGATAATCTATCTCAAATCGCCCACTATAATTATCTTATCTGAGCTAAGCACTAAGTCAGACAAAAGGTCCGAAAATTCACAGAGAAACTCAGAGTAACGACCAGGAGGACGATAGATAACAACAAATAAACTGGTTTTTTGGGACTTCCAATTTGGATGGACAAGACTAAGAGACAAGCTTTCAAATGAATTAAAGCTCTGTCTGGGTTTTTGATTAATTAATAAGCTGGAGTGGAAGATTGCTGCTAATCCTCCGCCTCGGCCCGTGCTACAAGCGTTCTGGCAGTTAGTGTGACTCGGGGGTGTGACTCATTTAAACTAACATATTCATCCTGCTTTAACCAGGTTTCTGTAAGGCAGAATAATCAATATGTTGATCAATTATTATATCATTTACTAACAGGGACTTAGAAGAGAGAGATCTAATGTTTAATAGACCACATTTAACTGTTTTAGGTCTGTGGTGCAGTTGAAGGTGCTATATTATTTTTTCTTTTTGAATTTTTATGCTTAAATAGATTTTTACTGGTTGTTGGTGGTCTGGGAGCAGGCACCGTCTCTACGGGGATGGGGTAATGAGGGGATGGCAGGGGGAGATAAGCTGCAGAGAGGTGTGTAAGACTACAACTCTGCTTCCTGGTCCCAACCCTGGATAGTCACGATTTGGAGGATTTAATAAAATTGGCCAGATTTCTAGAAATGAGAGCTGCTCCATCCAAAGTGGGATGGATGCCGTCTCTCCTAACAAGACCAGGATTTCCCCAGAAGCTTTGCCAATTATCTATGAAGCCCACCTCATTTTTGGACACCACTCAGACAGCCAGCAATTCAAGGAGAACATGTGGGCCCCCTCAGTGGAGGAACCAGGGAACCACAGTCCGGATGGCACTGGAAGCAGAGCGAGGAGTGAATGATCCAATCCGGGAGCCAGGTGGCCACCTGCAAGCTGTCGACGTGTAATCTGGAGAAGATACACAGGTGAGTGGTTTGCAAAGCACAGGAACCCAGTCCAGTTCCAGAAGCAAATTCAGTTCACAGTGACGTCTATGAGGCACAGTCAATATTTTAGCACAATCCCAAATACTTGTACAAGCTGAAAGCTGAAAACAAGACAGACAAAATGCTGAACTTGGGAGCTCAGTCAAAGCTGCAGGAAAAGTAGCAGCACACAAACTACTGAGCGTAGGAACGCACAAACTCTGAAGAGACAACAAGGTCAAATTACCATGACAGATATGGTGAGTTTCTGGTGACGATGAAGTGAAGACCCAGGGTTTATATGCAGAGACTGATGAGATGAGAAGGTGTGTCGATCAGCTCGAGGCGGGCCACCTGTGCAGAGGAGAGAGAGACAAGCAGACAGGCAGCCCACAACAAAAACACATTTGTAAAAAACCCTGTTTTAGTAAACAGCATGTGTGAGACTTTTTTTTGCCAGACATTATAATTTAGATGATATTAAAAGATATTAAAGATATAAAAAAAAAAAAACATAACATTCTTCATGATTACTTTGAGGTACACAGAGAAAGTACACAAATACTCTAAATGTATCTAGTAATACTGATCTCTGATCTCTAGTAATACTGTGAGAAATCTTGGAGTCATTTTTGATCAGGATATGTCATTCAAAGCGCATATTAAACAAATATGTAGGACTGCCTTTTTGCATTTACGCAATATCTCTAAAATCAGAAAGGTCTTGTCTCAGAGTGATGCTGAAAAACTAATTCATGCATTTATTTCCTCTAGGCTGGACTATTGTAATTCCTTATTATCAGGTTGTCCTAAAAGTTCCCTAAAAAGCCTTCAGTTGGTTCAGAATGCTGCAGCTAGAGTACTGACGGGGACTAGCAGGAGAGAGCATATCTCACCCGTGTTGGCCTCTCTTCATTGGCTTCCTGTTAATTCTAGAATAGAATTTAAAATTCTTCTTCTTACTTATAAGGTTTTGAATAATCAGGTCCCATCTTATCTTAGGGACCTCGTAGTACCATATTACCCCATTAGAGCGCTTCGCTCTCAGACTGCGGGCTTACTTGTAGTTCCTAGGGTTTGTAAGAGTAGAATGGGAGGCAGAGCCTTCAGCTTTCAGGCTCCTCTCCTGTGGAACCAGCTCCCAATTCAGATCAGGGAGACAGATACCCTCTCTACTTTTAAGATTAGGCTTAAAACTTTCCTTTTCGCTAAGGCTTATAGTTAGGGCTGGATCGGGTGACCTTGGACCATCCCTTGGTTATGTTGCTTTAGACGTAGACTGTGGGGGGGTTCCCATGATGCACTGTTTCTTTCTCTTTTTGCTCCGTATGCATCACTCTGCATTTAATCATTAGTGATCGATCTCTGCCCCCTTTCTCGGCATGTCTTTTTCCTGGTTCTTTCCCTCAGCCCCAACCAGTCCTCAGCAGAAGACTGCCCCTCCCTGAGCCTGGTTCTGCTGGAGGTTTCTTCCTGTTAAAGGGAGTTTTTCCTTCCACTGTGGCCAAGTGCTTGCTCATAGGGGGGTTGTTTTGACCGTTGGGGTTTTTCATAATTATTGTATGGCCTGCCTTACAATATGGAGCGCCTTGGGGCAACTGTTTGTTGTGATTTGGCGCTATATAAGAAAAAAGTTGATTGATTGATTGATTGAAATGTCATGCCCGGCCTGGGTCAAGACCTTAATCCTTATTTTGCCTCTCCCTTTGGCACTTCCTGCCCCAGCTTTGATGAATTATTTTAGTTTTGCTGTGTTAGGCCTGGTTCACACGGGTTCACACGACAGGATTTTAAAATTATCTTTAGGTTTCCAAAACCTGAGAGACCATGCACATGAAGATAAAAAATCATAGATCTGACAGGTTTGGTACAGTGTGTGGTGTTCAGCCACACGGTGAGGACAACACCACCACACAAGAACAGATTTCACACATGAACATTTACAGTTCAGACAGGAAATCTCACAAAATCTCTCGAGATTAAACGTGACTTCAGAGTAAACAAACAGAGATACTTTGTGGACTATTTAAAACAGAGGGGAAAAAACAATGCCAAAAGAAAAAGAAAACGTGCTCATTAAAGGAGTGGAGACAGCGCGACCACCGGACTTTGTGGTAAGTCAGAACAGCTGTTTTTTCTTTTACACTCCGTACGTCCGTCACCTCGCTTTCTGATTGGTTGTACGTCACATTCATCAGGCTGCGTGCACATTTGTGGTCGGGGGACACAACACACGCTGCGATATTGGGCCAAAGAAAATCCAACATGTTGAATATCCCTGATTTGCGATTGGAGGGCCCCTGACGCCCTTCCGAGCAGGTCAGAGCTCTCTGAACACACCACACATGGCAGGAATATCTGATAAGATTATCTTTAGCATTATCACGATTGTCGGGGCATCCTTAAGATTGTTGGAAGGAGAAGATTGGGTCCGATATCGGCCTAATTATCCTGCCGTGTGAACCAGGCCTTACTTTGTTTTGTTACTTTTCATACTTGAGCCTTTGTCCAGTTCCGTTCTAGTTTTGTCCTGCCAGATTGTGTTTTGCATTATTGATCACTTTTTATCACTTGTTTTATTTTTGCTTTTCTCATTTGTGTTATCAGTTGTGCTTTACGTCGGGTTTTGCTTTCTGTTTTCATGCAGTTTGTTTTTCTTATAGCTTGTTTTCCACCTTGCTTTCCTACTTTAGTTTTGCTTAAGTATTTATGTTCCATTTTCAGTTCTCATTTTCATGGCCGTTCTTGGTTATGTTATTCTGCCCTCAGTTTTTATTTTACTTTTGTCATAGTTCTCATTTTCCCTCATGCCCCTCCAAGTTTGTTCCCACTCCACAGCACTGCACCTGCTATCATCTTTGTCTCACACTTTGATTCTGTCTGCTCTGTGTTTTGTTTCACTCGCTCTTGGCACCTGCTCACGCATCTTTGTATCCTACATCACCTCTCTTTGTGCACTCTCTTCCTCCCTATCTTGTACTGTGTTTAATCTTCATTCACTGGCCACACCCCTTTCTAGATTGTTCCTCAGTGCACATTGTTAACTCCTGTCTTATTTAAACACCTCCCAGCCACTACATCCCCGCCAGTTTGTCATTGCTCTTTGCACATATTCCAGCCTTTTGATCACAGTCCTGTTTTGGTTAGCCATGTACCATCTTCTGCTTTTGTATTCCTCGACCACGTCTTTTGTCTCATCCCTGACTACGGTGTTAGCTCGTGCCCCTGACCCCTGCTGAACTATGACTGCGTTTTTGCCTGATTCCCTGTTTGTACTTCCGCTCCACTGCCTGTGCACCGAACCTAAGCGGGAATAAAGACAACGATTTCTTATACATCAAAGCCTTTGCTTGGGAGTCTGCAGTGCGTGTCCCGCTGCTACAGCTGTCACACAAGCCGCCCGCCTAACAATAAACCTACCAAGTACTGCACAACCTGACGCTGCAGATTGAAGATATTTATTTCTTACCAAACTCAGTTACCGTACATATCAATCAACAATGAACATCAGAACAACACAGTAGTTTTTCTTGCTGCTGTGAAGTGTGGAGAAATAAAAAATACTGCATGAAGTACATACACTTATAGCAACTCTGAAGAAAAACTGAAGCAACAACAAGAACAACACTGTAAATAAACACCTACTAGAGTGCCTTAATTGAGGAGGGCATCAACTCAGAAACATGGTGCCATTTTGGTTCCAACCTGCGCTGAACCACACTACAGCAACACCATCCAGGTACAGGTGCTATCAAAGTCCATTCCATTGTCTTGCTTGTTTTTACGTGCTGTGCCATGCTGCCGTTAAAATTCGGTTTTAGAGCCTGGGTTGTGGGTTGTGGTGGGACTTGCTGTGAGTCCTCTCCCCCTCCTCGGCGCACAGTCCAAGCCGGCTCGCCATCGATGATCCGGGCAGGAGGTGGTGCGGACACGGAGTACAGAGGGGTGAAGTGTGATGTGGCTTAATCCGGGACACATGGAAAACGGGATGGATCCGCAGTGAGGCCGGCAGCTGAAGCCTCAACTGCGGCTGGACTGATGACTTGAGGATTTTTAAATGGACCGATAATACCGATCCCTGCAGTTTAGGGAGGACCACTTGGAGGGGAATGTCCTTGTTGACAACCCACACTTCCTGCCCTGGCCGATACGTAGGGGCCGGGGTCCGCCGACGGTCTGCATGGGCTTTCGTCCTCATCCGGGCCCTCAGCAAAGCAGAACGGGCAGCACGCCACACCCGACGGCACTTCCGCAGGTGGGCCTGGACTGAGGGCACACCGACCTCTCCCTCCACCACCGGAAACAAAGGAGGCTGGTACCCCAGGCACACCTCAAAAGGGGAGAGGCCGGTGGCTGACGACACCTGGCTGTTATGGGCATACTCGATCCAGGCCAAATGGGTACTCCAGGCTGCCAGGTGCACGGCCGTCACGCAACGCAGGGCCTGTTCCACCTCCTGGTTGGCCCGTTCTGCTTGCCCGTTGGTCTGGGGATGATACCCGGATGAGAGACTCACCGTGGCCCCCAGTTCCCGGCAGAAGCTCCTCCAGACTTGCGAGGAGAACTGGGAACCGCGATCGGAGACGATGTCTTTTGGAATCCCATGCAGCCGGACGACGTAGTGGACCAGGAGGTCCGCTGTCTCCTGGGCAGTCGGGAGCTTCGGGAGGGCCACGAAGTGGGCCGCCTTGGAGAATCGGTCCACTATCGGTGAGGATGGTGGTGTTGCCCTGGGACGGTGGGAGGCCCGTGACAAAATCAGGCCGATGTGGGACCCAGGGGCGATGATGGCAAGGGTAGCGGGCTGGAGCAGTCCCGAAGCCCTGCGATGATCAGCCTTGCCCCTGGCGCAGGTGGTGCAGGCCTCTGGATATAATTCCAGGACGTCGGCCTCTAGGGACGCCCACCAGAAGCGCTGCGGGACAACTGCCGCGGTTCTTCGCACCCCTGGATGACAAGGAGAGCTTGGAGCCGTGACAGAAGTCCAGGACTGCAGCCCTAGCCTCTGGTGGGACGTAGAGTCTGTTCTTCGGCCCAGTTCGGGTCCGGGCTTCGTGCCAGGGCCTCCCGGACGGTTCTTTAATCCCAGGTGAGGGTGGCACGAAGTGGACTCGGGATGATGGTTCCGGTGATCCGACAACTCGCTTTGACTCATCTACTGTACGGGACCAGGCATCGATCTTGGTTTTTGGTCCGGGACGGTAGGGTGATTGGAATGTCAAAAATGGCCCGAAGAACAGTGACCAGCGGGCTTGGCTGGGTTCAGCCGCTTGGCGGTCCCTGATATACTCAGGTTTCCGGTGGTCAGTGAAAACGTGAATGGCACGGACGTTCCTCCAACAGATTGTCTCCACTCTTCAAGAGCCTCTTTCACCGCAAGGAGTTCTCGATTGCCGACGTCATAGTACGTTCGGCCGGGGTCAACCTGCGGGAAAAATGGCACACGGGTGAAGGACCTTACGGTCTTCCCGTCTGGGAAAGCACAGCTCCTATCCCTGAGTCCGAGGCGTCCACTTCAACCACTAACTGGCGACTAGCGATCGGGCCTGCACCAGAAGGGTGCAGCCGAGAAGCAACGCCGTTTTCAACTCCTTGAACGCGGCATCGCAACGATCTGACCAGGGTTGAAGGGGACTTTTGGTGAGGTCAGGGCTGTCAGGGGGCTAACTACCTGACTGTAGCCCTTAATGAACCTCCTGTAGAAATTAGCAAAGCCGAGGAACTGTTGCAGCTTCCTACGGCTGGTGGGTTGGGCCAGTCTCTCACCGCCGCGGACCTTGGCCGGGCTCAGGAGCGAACGGAGTTAGGGGAGATGATAACCCCAGGAGGACAAAGAAGTGCGTGGAACTCGCACTTCTCGCCCTTCACAAACAGCCGGTTCTCCAACAACCGCTGCAGGACCTGAGTACATGCCGGACATGAGTCTCAGGATCCGGAGAGAAAAGATGAGTATATAGTCCAGATATACGAAGATGAATCGGTGCAGGAAATCCCGCAAGACATCATTAACCAATGCTTGGAACGTCGCGGGGGCGTTTGTAAGACCGAACGGCATGACCAGGTACTCAAAGTGACCTAAGGCGGTGTTAAATGCCGTCTTCCACTCGTCTCCCTTCCGGATCCGAACCAGGTGATACGCATTTCTAAGATCCACCTTAGTGAACATTTGGGCTCCATGCAGGGGCGTGAACACTGAATCCAACAAGGGCAATGGGTATCGGTTACGAACCGTGATTTCGTTCAGCCCCCTGTAATCAATGCATGGACGTAGTCCGCCATCCTTTTTCCCCACAAAAAAGAAACCTGCACCCATTGGGGAGGTGGAATTCGGGATCAACCCGGCAGCTAGAGAGTCCCGGATGTAGGTCTCCATTGATTCGCGCTCAGGTCGTGAGAGGTTGTACAGCCTGCTGGACGGGAACTCAACGCCTGGAACCAAATCAATGGCACAATCGTACGGGCGGTGCGGGGGAAGGGTGAGCGCCAGATCCTTGCTGAACACGTCCACAAGGTCATGGTACTCCACCGGCACTGTCCCGAGATTGGGCGGGACTCTGACCTCCTCCTTAGCCTGGGAACCGGGAGGAACCGAGGAACCTAAACATACCCGATGGCAGGTCTCGCTCCACTGAACCACTACCCCGGACAGCCAATCGATCCGGGGATTGTGTTTTAACATCCAGGGGAACCCTAGAATCACGCGGGAGGTGGCAGGAGTCACAAAAAAACTCGATCTCCTCTCGGTGGTTCCCTGACACCACAGAGTACTGGAGGTGTCTTATGTGTGATTTAAAGGGAGTAGGGAGCCATCTAGTGCCCGTACTTGCACAGGTGAAGTAAGTGCCACAGAGGGAAGCCCTGCCTCCCTGGCCCATTTGCTGTCTAGCAAATTCCCTTCAGAGCCGTGTCCACCAGTGCTGGGGCCCGAAGGGTTAAATCCTCATAAGGATTGTAACCGTGGAGTCGTGTGGCAATATGGGTGTGTCCCAAGTTGAATGTCTTGGCCCACCCCTAGCCCCAGTTCTAGGGGCGGGCGGTTGGTGTTTAACAGCTCGGGGCAGTCCTCATTGATGCCTCTATCGAGCACAAACAAAGCACGCTCCGCGGACCAGTCATCCTCTGTCTATCCGGTGGTTAAATGTGGCCCTGCTCATGTCCATAGCTTCATCAGCAGGGGGAGCTGTAACCACACGGAGCGTAGAGGCTGTGGAGCGTGGGGAGGGCGGAGCTCGGTTGGAACCGGAAGGGAGAGGGACGGCGCGTGCCCGGCCACGCCCTTCGTCTCGTTCCCGACGGCGTTCTTCTAACCGATTGTCTAATCGTATAACCAGATCAATAAGCCCGGTCTAAATCCGCCGGTTCGTCCTAGCCACCAGGTGCTCCTTCAGGACCAACGGGACAGTCCGTTTACGAAGGCGGCACGGAGGGGCAGTTGCTATTCCAGCTGGACCCTCGCCCACCGCGATGCGGAAGTCGACTGCATAAGCAGCTGCGCTCCGGCGCCCCTGTCTCATTGACAGCACGCACGGCTGAAGCGGTCTCTCCTCTATTTGGGTGGTCGAACACTGTTCTGAACTCCCTCACAAACCCATCATATGTCTGAAGGAGCCGTGAATTTTTTGCTACCAGAGCGCTGTAGCCCAAGCGCGTGCCTCAGCGCGAAGCAGAGTTATAACATAAGCTATCTTGCTAGCACAGTCACGTTACTGACGGGACGTTGTGCGAAGACGAGCGAACACCTGCATAAGAAAGTCAGCGCAACGTCTCACACAACCCCCGTACGGCTCTGGAGGGCTTATGTTATGCTTCAGGGGAAGGTGGGAGGGGTCGTTGAACGGACCTGTGGAATGTCAACGTTGCGCACCAGGATCGACAGGAGGGAGAGCGCCAGCGGTGCCCTGAGGGCGCGCTTCCACCTGAGCGGCGAGGAGCCTCCACCCTGCGGTAAGGAGGACGTTTCTGCTCGGTCATTAGATCCAACCGAGCCGTAAAGGCGGTGAGGATTCGCTGCAACTCACCGATCATTCCTCCTGCAGACGCCTGTGCGCCCTGTTCTTCCATTGGCCGTTCAACAGCCGGTTGACGCCCCTCGGGGTCCATGACGTTGGCCGAGATATCCTGTTGTGAAAGTGTAGAACACGGACCCCCAACAGGGGCGCAAAGAACGGACAATGGAGGAAGTCAAATAACAACAGTTTACTGTTGTGAAGAAGCACAACCAACACGGCGAATAACAATTGTAGGCAAGTAGTCAATTCACAAAAAATGTGTCACGTGGGCAGGCTCGAAGATAAGAGACGTCTGTCCAAAGCAGAACCGGAACCACACGATTTCCTCTGCCACCGAACCCCGGGAATACTGGAGATGACGTCTTGCAGATATACCGCTGCGGATCAGATGATTGGTAACAGCTGTCGTAGGTGACAGCTGTCACCCCGGCTGCTCCTGTGAGATGGCAGCGCCCTCTGGTGCCTGGAGCCCGCACTCCAGGCAGGGTGCCCTCTGGTGGTGGTGGGCCAGCAGTACCTCCTCTTCAGCGGCCCACACAACAATTACAGCCATTTTCAATGGCCAATTTGCAGAGAAAATGATTAATCCGGCACAAAATAATTATTTTATATACACAGCATCCAGCACAGAGCACGTGGCAGCCGGTAGAACAAAGAACGTCATCCAGCTGGGATCACAGCGGGTGGGATCATCATGACGACATGCGCGCTAACTGCTGGAATTCAAAGACATGCTCGTGTCAGGGGGCCTTTAGCGGCTCTCCTCTGCCCCGGCTGAGTCCCACAGTCAGATGCGCTGTCAAGTTTGGTGGAGCGGTGGCTTTGGACGGAGCGCTCAGGGAGTGGGGGGGAAGGGGGTGGAACCTCAAGGAGGTGCTACTTTTAAATTTTCCCTCGCTCTCTGTAGTCTCCAGGACTACAAACTATAGCTTTAAAGGGGCCGTTGTTTTGTCTACACTAGTTTGTTGGTGTCCAATACTGCGTGCACAGTTAAAGTTAAACTGTTTAACCTGATTGGGAAAGTGCAATATTACAACTGTTTGCAAGGGTGCAATGAAATGGTCAATGCTGAACTGTAGAATGAACTGTTTTTGTGAATATATTTTTAATTGGAGATTTTAAATTGTAAATAATGAAACTACATTTTTGATAATACGCCCTCTCTTCATTACACAAACCTAGCATAGCCTTTTGGGTTAATTTAAATTTGAATGTTCCCAGAGCCATCTCCCCAGGTGCCGTTGTGGATCTCTTTTCCTAAATTAACTTATATCTTTCTGTTCCATCAATTAAAATCACTCCGCTTTTCCATAAAAGACTGAAAGCAGAAAGTGTGAAATCATCAAATTACAGTCTTCTGTGTCTGATTTAACAGGTGCACGTCCAGGGTCAGAGTCTGAGCAAGATGTGAAAAAAATAATCGGTCGGGCTTTTAATCAGGGAAATGACTCCGGTCCCACAAATCGGCGAGAGTCAGCGTGAACTTTAATTTGTACCTCTGTTACTGTGCACGTCCAGACTGCTCAATGTTTTTAATTGAAATACATTGCAATCGGATGGGAGATTTTAGCCGATGTGAGTGAAAATCCATTATACAAAATCCCTTTAAATACTGTGTTTATTTCATGGAAAATAATACAAAAACATTTAATTTTTTTTTTTGTCCATTGACTGAGATATCCAGTTTATACGATGACCGTTTAGGTGAGTTTTACTTACACGAGACTGAACCACAAATTTACCTCGTAAATCTTTGATGATGAAGTTGCTTCCATTCCATACGGCTGACTTTATTTTCCCAAATTTTTCTTGTGTTTGGATCTGAAGGGAATCTGTGCACCTTGTGTCTATTTGTGCATCCAGTCACACAAGAACCCGTCATTTTCAGCAAATAATATATAAAATAGCTGATTTACATGCAGAGGGATTAAAAGTGAACACTATTTTGAACCCAAGATGGCACCACAAGTCACGACAGTTTTTTTTTGCCTCATCTCTTGTCTCTCTGTTGTATTTCAACAGGAAATACAGGATTTCAGTGATTTTGACTATAAAAGTGATCAAAACTCTTTTGTGCAGCCACATGGAAACTGCATTTAAAACATCCTCATGTGAAGCTCCATGAGGAAGATCTGATGTGGTTTGGTCAAAGGGGAGGCGTCATAGTCAGAGAAGCAGTGGGGAGTTGTTGTTGTGAGCAGTGGGGGGTGGAGCTCAGGTCCAGAGTCAGGTCGTGGGGGCAGCAGCTCAAGCAAAGCCGCCCAGACCTCCTGATCCACACACACCTCCCCCAGTTCCTCCAGGGGAACCCAGAGGTGTTCCCATGCCAGCTGAGAGACGTAGTCCCTCCAGCGTGTCCTGGGTCTTCCCCGGGGCCTCGATGGGACCTGCCCGGAACACCTCTCCAGCGAGGCATCCAGGGGGCATCCGGAAAAGATGCCCGAGCCACCTCAGCTGGCTCCTTTCGACGTGGAAGAGCAGTGGCTCGACTCCGAGTTCCTCCCGAGTGACCGAGCTCCTCACCCTATCTCTAAGGGAACGCCCAGCCACCCTGCGGAGGAAACTCATCTCGGCCACTTGTACTCGCGATCTCGTTCTTTCGGAACGTAGATCGATCGGTAAATCGAGAGCTTTGCCCCCCTGCTCAGCTCTTTCTTCACCACGACGGTCTGATACAGTGACTGCATGTATTTGCAGTATATTTTTAGATAACAAAGTCTAAAAATAGACAAAGTAATCAGTAAAACTGTTGAGCATCAGGTAAAAAAGACGCTGACCCTATTTTTAAAATCCTTTTTTTTTTCTGCGGGATTTTGTTTGTAGATCAAGTATCTCCTGAGCACCAGTAGAAGAAAAGGATGTTGCCCCAAAGGACCCAACCGAGGGGACAAACAAGGACAAGGCACTAGATCTAGTATTAATGCTGTGGTTTTCTGAATTGAATTTAAATGAAGAAATGAGGTTGTCTCGGTGGATTTCTGTACCACAGCAAATGTGTCATTTAGTTTAAGTTGGTCCAAGAAATTTAGATATTCAAATGTGAATCTTTACATTTGGTTACAAGACTACAGCATCTTCAGTGGAATAATTTTGCTGACCTGTTACTGAACTCTCTGAAGAGGTGGCAGTGGTACTAGGGTCAAAGGTCAAAACAGGAATATTTGGTCATTTGCAGAAAAACGTTTAGCTGGAGCAAAAAGAAAAGAAAACAAAACAACAACAACAAAAATAAAACAACAGCCTGCTCACAACAACAGCCCCCCACTGTTTCTCTGACTATGACCCCTCCCCCTTCACCACAACAGATCTTCCTCAAGGAGCTTCACATGAGGATGTTTTAAATGCAGTTTCCATGTGGCTGCACAAAGACTTTTGATCATTTTTTATAGTCAAAATCACTGAAATCCTGTATTTCCTGTTGAAATACAACAGAGAGACAAGAGTCTCTCTGTTGAGAGACTCCTCCTGGATGATGATGGCGGCGCGTCTAGGTGGTGCAGTAGCTTTCTGGCTCTCCGTTCAGTGCTCGTTTCTTTTTATTTTTCTACAGTTTTATTTATTTTTGGACACTATCTGCGCTGCAAGCTTGCAGTACACCCGCCAGTCGCTGTTGGATATCGGACATTTACATCAGATATCTGTTTCGAGCAACATCCCAGACGACATAATGAGACCGCCGGGCTCTCCGTGCATTGTTATCGGATCTGGGAGGCGACGAAGATGGAGGAGGGAGAGGAAGCAGAAGCGAGGACGCAGGTCTGGTGTTATGCTAAGGCTATGCAAACAACCACACAAGCCACCCTTCCCGAGCCTGTTTCTCTCCAATGCCAGATCCCTGGTGCATAAAACGGATGACCTGGTTTTACAACTCACTGGAAATCGCTATGTTCGTGACTGCTGTGTGCTTATTATCACCGAAACCTGGCTGCACCCGGACATACCTGACACTAGCATGCAGCTAGCTGGCCGCACGCTGCTACGCGGAGACAGGACAAAGGACTCTGGGAAGAGGAGAGGTGGGGGGCTCTGTATTTGCATGATAACTGCTGCAACAACAGGACAATCATAGACAGTCACTGCTCCCCAGATGTCGAGTACATGTCTGTAAAGTGCTGGCCTTTTTTCCTCCCGAGAGAGCTAACTGCTGTGTATATTCCACCCGACACCAGTGTAAATACAGCGCTCTCTCTCCTGCTGAGCACCGTGAACGAACAGCAGTGGGCTCACCCAGACGGAGTACACATCTTAGCAGGGGATTTTAACAAGGCCAACTTAAAGACTGTACTGCCTCACTTCTACTAGCACGTGAAATGTGCTACAAGATGGGAGAACACACTGGATCATGTTTACTCCAACATCAAACTTGCATACAGAGCCGTACCCCTCCCCCACCTCGGACAGTCAGACCATTTTTCCCTCCTGCTCACGCCAGCCTACACCCCCCTCAGATGCAGGCTTGAGCTAGGGTTGCCAACTCTCTGAAAAATAAATAAGGGACACCTCACCGCCAGGGCCAACCGGCCGACTGACCATTGCCTTCACCCTTCCCAGCGTCTGTGTGAAACGATTTTTAACCATTTGACTGTTGACTTGACCCTGAATTTAGGTAGATGCACACATGCATTTGTTCTGATATGAACACGTGGAAAACAAATTATTATTTAGCAATTTATTTTTAGTGCAAAATAAATTTTCACTCACAATTTCAATATGAGCATTATGTCTTCTTTAAAAATAAATCTCTGTAGTGCTATTGCTTAACTTAAATTGTATAAATTAACAAAAAAAAAAAACAATAGAAAATTTGCATCATCCAAAACAATGTAACAGTGCAAAACAATGTAACAATGTAGTGCACATTTACACATTTAGTGTAATAAGAAGTGCAAAAAATAAAGTCTGAAAAGTAAACAATACTGTTGTCGCGCACCTTTTCCACCCAGCCATTTTCCTTTTCTCATTCTCCCCTGTATTTTTGCATTCTTTTTTTTGTTTTTTGTTTTTTTTTAGGAGGAGTAGTACCGACGTTACAGACATTGCTGTCCGTAGGCATATCTGCAGTGCCAGTGTCGGTGTCTGTATCGATATCAGCCATGCTGATTTGTTATTGTCGTCCAGCGACCGTCGTCGGCTCATGACGTAGGTATCTTTTTGCGAGCAGATGTCCCTCGACCAATGAGATAAGAGTGATTCTGTATCGTCAACTCGTGTCTGTCAGCTCATTGGTGAAAAGCAGGACAGAGGCTGGGATCAAATTTACCGTAAGTTTCCATATAAAGCGCCAGTCAATTCCATTGACATTTTACAGACTTTTTGATTCTCGCAGAAATACGGGACAAACTGCGTCCCGTTTCAGGTCAATACGGAACGCACACTTTTATTTCCAAATAAGGGACAATTCCGTTTTTCAAGGGACGGTTGGCAACCCTAGCTTGAGCCCACAACAAAGTCTGTTACAATCTGGCCTGACAACGCACTCCCCAAACTCCTAGACTGCTTCCAACAGACAGACTGGGCCCTATTTGAACATCATGAGCTGGAGACACATACGGGAACGGTTCTGGACTACATTCAGCTCTGCATCGGGAATGTGACTGTGACAAAAACCATCCGGGCTTTCCCAAATAAGAAACCCTGGATGACCAGTCAGGTCCACTCACTCCTCAGGGCCCACGACGCTGCCTTCAGGTCAGGTGACAGAGCTCTGTATAGTGCTGCCAGAGCTGACCTGAAGAGCGGAGTAGAAAGAGCAAAGGTGGACCACAGGATGCAGATAGAGTCCCATCTGTCTAGCAACAACGCACAGAGGGTGTGGCAGGGAATACATGACATCACAAACTTCCGGGGTTGTGATGCTCCAACAGCGGACCTGAGTGCACCACTGGCAGAGGAGCTAATCGGCTTCTTTACTCGGTTCGGATCTTCCCAGCTGCACTCACCTGTTCCCCGCACCACTCCAGTCACTGTAAAAGAGCATGATGTCAGGTGAGTGCTCCTCGCAGTGAAGCCCAGGAAAGCTGTCGGCCCAGACGGAGTATCTGGCAAGGTGCTCAGAGCATGTGCCAGCCAGCTTGCCCCCACCTTCACCAGGATCTTCAACATCTCCCTGGACCAAGCAGTCATCCCGTCCTGTCCTTCAGCACATCAAGGACCACCTCCCCCAGACCTCGACCCTCACCAGTTTGCATACAGTGCAAACAGATCCACAGAGGACGCCATCGCCGTAGCTCTCCACTCTGCTCTAAACCACCTGGAGCAGCCACAGAGCTACGTCTGAATGCTCTTTGTGGATTATAGTTTTGCCTTCAACACAATAATCCCGGATAGACTTACCACAAAACTGGTCACTCTTGGCTTCCACCCTCTCACATGCGCCTGGATTAAAGACTTTCTTTCCAACTGTCCACAGACTGTCTCCTCCACCCGCACGCTGAGCATCGGCTCTCCACAGGGCTGCGTGCTGAGCCCCCTCCTCTACTGCCTCTACACCTATGACTGCAGACCGGCCCACAAGAACAACCTTATCATCAAGTTTGCAGACGATACCACAGTGGTCGGTCTCATCTCCGGAGGTGATGAGGCTGCCTACAGAGAGGAGATCCGGCAGCTGGCAGCCTGGTGCTCAGAGAACAACCTCGCTCTGAACACTAGGAAGACCAGAGAAATCATCATTGACTTCAGGAAACACCACACCGACCCTGCCCCCCTTCTCATCAACGGCGAGTGTGTAGAAAGGGTCCACACCTTCAGGTATCTCGGCGTTCTCATCTCAGACTACATCTCCTGGTCCAACAACATCTCCTCTATCCTCAGCAGTGGCTACACTTCCTGAGAGTCCTCAGGAAGTACAACCTCAACACCGACCTGCTGCTGGCCTTCTACCGCTAATCCATTGAGAGCCTGCTGACATACTGCATCACAGTATGGTTTGGCAGCTCCACCGCTGCTGACAGGGAGAGACTGCAGAGGGTTGTTAAGGCAGCACAGGAGATCATCAGCCAGCCTCTCCCCTCCCTGTTGGACATCTACACCTCCCGCTGCCTCAGCAGAGCCAAAGCGATCTCCAAAGACTGCTTTCACCCTGGCTCTGCCCTGTTTGACCTGATGCCCTCAGGGAGGCGCTACAGGCTCTCAAGGACAAAAATAAACAGAATGAAAAACATTCTTCCCCAAAGCCATAACTACATTGAACTCTATCATGCACTGATCCTCCTTGTGCAATCTTAACCATGTGCAATACCCCAATCACCCATGGACAATATACATTTCTGTGCAATATATTTATATCCTAGCTGCACCTTGCACCAGTGTCAATTGTATATATATTGTTTTCCTTCATTGTTGAATTTTTCTTTATATCTTGTTTTTGATATATACTCTTGCACTATTTTATCTCTTTTTTTTTTTGCACTATTTTTATCTATTTTATTGCACTGCAACTGGATGGCCCTAATCTCGTTGTACCAATGTATAATGACAATAAAAGGCATTCTGATTCTGATTCTGAGATGAGCCGAGTCTCTCCCCAGATTGTTCAACCCCTCACAAAGTGGACTGAGCGTGTGCTTGTTGCCATTTCTCAGAATGTTTCCAATATCATGTTTGAAGACGCTTTTATACGTCTTCATTTCCACAGTGTTCTGTCATGTATTTCACATATGTGTGTCATATTTATGTCTTGTTGATCTGATATAAATCCACAAGGAAAAAGACTTGAGGCAGCTGGGATTTTGTTTTTAAAAAGACCTGAAAGTTCAGCTACAATTTGCTACAGTTTGAGTTTAAGCAAGATAATTTTAGAATTTATTTATTTATTTACTTATTGTATTTGAAATGGCATAAACAAATTAAAATATGTGAAATACCAAATGTTCCCATTGAGGCTTTTCAGGTTTCAAATCCCACAAAACCTTGGAGAGTTCGCCGCGCAGCGAGATCTCAGTAACATTGAGAACTGCATTGAGACGCTCTGATCACGCTGCACTTTAACTGCACACAGACAACACCATTAACATCGCAACATAAAACACTATTGTGCCTAAAACTCTCATGAATATATTCTCTGGGTTTATAGATGTTATTGCGTTTATTTTATGTAAACATGTGATAATCATAGTCTGTCTCTCCGTTATTTTCAGTGGGGGCTGCTGTGAGCTACAATCTCTTCCTGTTCATGTCGTTCTGGAGGAAAGTGAAGTTTGCTCTTTAATGTCTTATTGTTCTTTACAACACTGTTTGTCCTCTTTGTTCAAGACTAATATATATAATATGTCTGAAATTCGGTTTGCGTTTATTAAATTCCACGCAGATTAAACTTAACAGACACGGATTATTTGTTATAATTGTTTTAGCAAGTTTTCAGGGTATCATGCAGCAGTCTCTTATTAACGTGACGAAAAGCATAAAAAAAATACATTTTTGTTTGTAGTATAATATTAATTTACAGTTGTCATCATGTGGATTCTCTATGTTGTTTTGACTGCAGCAACTCTCTGGCGATTATGGGATACGTGAAAACCCCGAATACTTTTGTAGGTCATTGTATGTGGATCTAAAAAAAAAAAAATTAATCTGTTCCTCTTGTTTGGTCCTATAGTCTTGATGCAAAGCAGTTCTTCTGCTACGTTCGTGTTATCAGAGCTTAAAAAAAAATCAATCAGTCAGTAACTGATTGGTGTCAGAAGAATCTGGTCTTTAAATTCGCCTCCTTCCCCCAGTTGTCTTTTTAATATCAGAATGATGTGTCTTCAGTCGTCTGTGTCACAGTGTTATGAACCAAACAAACATCAGAAATTTGTTGCTTCTTCTCAGGACAAATGTTCTCCACCAATGGTGAGACACAGTTTTTGTTAAACTCCGCCTCTGTCAAAGGTTTGTCATGTTTCGTGATGAACTTGGCCACTTCCCAGCCTGATTTGATGATGTTTTCATGATATGTCCACTCGAGGTAAGCGGCTCTGCACCCTCACTGAAAACAGTCTGATCTAAGAACTGCCTCAGTTTACTGACTCGTCTGACTGTTTGACAAAAACCACTTTCAGGCTGAAAGTCTTTCTGTTCCTACAGCACTGAGATTAGAAAAAGATACTGTTATATAATTTCAGGGATTTTTTATTCGAATGAATTTGAAAAAAAAATTCTCAATAACTTTTTATTTATAGCTTGTAGTGCCACTAAAACAACATCACACATCAATGACTCCGTCTGGTTGTACGACAACACCTAGATGGGAAAAATAAACTTTTGCACAATTTTAGGGATTTTTTTATTCCAATAAATTTGAATAAAATCTCAACTTTAAATTTGTAGCTTGTAGTGCAACCAAACTCACATCAGATGTCAACGAGCTCCTCTGCTTGTACTACAATACTTCGATTTGGAGAAATGTATGATTAGAACATTTTTTTTAATTTTTATTGTAAGAAATTTGAATACAATCTCAATAACTTTTTATGTATAGCTTGTCGTGCAACTAAACTCACATCAAACATCAGTGAGCTCCCTCTGGCTGTACAACTGCACTCAGTTTTGAAAAATGTGATTGTGAAAAACTTTGGAGAATTTTTATTTGTTAAAACTTTCAATCACATCAGTGTTATCAGGTGTAGTGACACAATATCCACAGCACACATCAGTGGTCTCCTGCTGGTTATACGACAGCACTCATAGTAGAGAAGCTTGAATCTTCGACTGGACTGGGTTGCTTGACGTGAGGACGTTTCGCTTCAAATCGCAGAAGCTTCCTCAGCTAAAATTCTTGCTCTGGTAGTCTGACTTCTGTCTTGACTCTTGTAGAGAAGAATAAACCAGAAGCCAACAAAAGCTGGAGTTTTTAACCTAACCAGACCCCTCCTACCGAGAGGCCGACTGCTATAGGCTAGTGACTAAACAATAGCTCTAATTAGCACCTATTGTGCACTCTCCTAATGATGGGATGGAAGCCTCCCCTGATGGCTCCCTTGACAACTCTCCTGATGACGTGAATGACTCATTACCATGAACAACAGACTGAAACTGCTTTGACCTGAGTACCCCATTGTAAACAGTGGACAAAGCGTGTCTGAGACCCGCCCCCCGGTTAAGGCTGGGTTTCAACTGTTTTACAAAGAATGCTTCCTTGACACCTCTCTCAAACCATTTCTTCTCTCTGGCTAAGATTTTAACTTCCTTGTCCTCAAACGTGTGGTTAGTGTCTTTCAGGTGGAGATGAACTGCAGACTGAGGTCCACTGGTGACCTCTCTGCGGTGCTGGTATAGCCTCTTGTTTAAAAGTTGCTTAGTCTCACCTATGTAGTGTTCATTACAGTTTTCCTGACATCTGATAGAATACACTACATTGCTCTGTTTGTAACTAGGGATCCTGTCCTTAGGGTGAACTAATTTCTGTCTCAAGGTGTTAACCGGTTTAAAGTAAACTGGGATTTTGTGCTGTCTGAAGATCCTCTGTAGTTTTTCCCTTACTCCTGCTAAATAAGGGAGAGACACTCCTCTTTTTCTTGTCTCCGTCTCCTGTCTATCTGGTCTCTTTGTTTTCTGGGACTTCTGCACTTTGTCCAGGGACCATTGTGGGTACCCACATACTGTGAGGGCTTCCCGTACAAGTTGTTGTTCTTTAGCCCTTCCCTCTGCAGTTGTGGGCACCTGTAGGGCTCTGTGTTGAAGAGTCCTGATCACCCCGAGCTTGTGTTCAAGGGGGTGGTTTGAGCCAAAGAGCAGATATTGGTCAGTGTGAGTGGGTTTTCTGTAAACCTCTGTTTACAGAGATGAACGATGTCAAGGCTGTCTTCTCCACTCGCTCCATGTACAGATTGGCCACAATGGGGGATACCGGAGACCCCATCGCACAACCATGGATCTGCCTGTAGTAATTCCCACTAAACAGGAAATACGTGGTGTTAAGACAGATCTCCAAGAGTTGGCAGATGTGGTCTGGTGTGAGTTTGGTCCTTTCAGGTAGAGACACATCCTCCAGCAGTCTCTGCCTCACAGCTGAGATGGCCTCAGCGGTGGGGATGCAGGTGAACAACGAAGTCACATCAAATGACACCATGGTTTCATCTGCCTCCAGCTGCAGGTCCTTGATCTTGTTCACAAAATCTTGTGTGTTCTCCACATGGTGGTCTGAGTTACCCACTAGAGGAGCCAAAATCCACTTGAGGTGCTTGGCCAAATTGTATGTGATGGAATCTGTGCTACATACAATAGGCCTGAGTGGCACATCCTGTTTGTGGATTTTGGGCAGTCCATAGATGCATTGAGTGGTGTCCCCCGGGTACAGTCTGTAGTATGTCTGCCTGTCGATGAGTTCCTCTTTCTCCAGGTTTTGGAGGTAGCTAATGATTTTCTTCTTATAGCCGCTCGTGGGGTCTCTCTTCGGACGTTCGTATGTATTGGAGTCACTGAGCAAGTTGTTGATCTTGGCTTCGTGGTCCGATGTGTTCAGGACCACTGTGCATCTGCCTTTATCCGCTGGCAGGATAAGGATGCTTTGGTCCTTCTGCAGTGCTGCCAAAGCTTTCTGTTCTTCTCCTGTGATGTTGGACGGAGGAGGCTTAGCACTGTTAAGCGCTGCTGTGACTCTTAGTCGGAGGTCCCCAGCTTCTGACTCTGACAAACTGTTATGTTTAATGGCTGACGCTACTGCAGTGATGTAATCTACTGTCGGTATATGTTTAGGGGTCACTGAGAAATTTAGTCCTTTAGCGAGCACATCCTTTTCTGTCTGTGTAAGAACCCTGTCGGACAGATTCTTTACCCAATTTTCCCTGTTGTCACTAATTTGTCTGGGTGTATCTTTAAAAATACTCCCCCTGAAAGTACGACTTTTCTGCACTAAAAGGTTGTGAAACTTCCTGATTTGCCGCTCCTTACTTTTTAAATGCTCAGCCATTTGAATTTTAACTATGAACTTTGTGATCTTATTATGGGCCTCTTCCCCCACTAAGCTTTCTAACCTTTTGTAAAGACTATCAAGATTATTTTGGAGGTCTAATATTTTAAAATGAAGCCTTCTAATTCTAAGACCCAAAATCCTCCTAAGGTAACTGTGCTGGATCTTTTCTGCTGTGTGACCTGCTTCTAGTGCCTTTTGCTTCATGCATTTGGGAATAACATTGTTTTGTTTGCATCTTAGGTTAAATCTTAAGTGGTTTCTAAAGTTAGCTATCTTTTTAGCAGTCCTTTCCAGCTTACGTACCAGTGCCAGGGCATCATGCCCACAGTTGGTTGCAATGTTTCTTTGTAGGCTCTCAGTTGTCCAGGTGGTTTCCATAGTAAAGAAGCTTGAATCTTTGACTGGACTGGGTTGCTTGACGTGAGGACGTTTCGCTTCAAATCGCAGAAGCTTCCTCAGCTAAAATTCTTTCTCTGGAAGTCTGACTTCTGTCTGACTCTTGTAGAGAAGAATAAAACAGAAGCCAACAAAAGCTGGAGTTTTAAACCTAACCAGACCCCTCCTACTGAGAGGCAGACTGCTATAGGCTAGTGACTAAACAATAGCTCTAATTAGCAACTATTGTGCTGTAGTTAGCACACCTAATGACAGGACAGCTGTCCTTCTAATGATGGGATGGATGCCTTTCTGATGGCCCCCTTGATGACGTGAATGACTCATTACCATGCTTGACACGAGGACGTTTCGCTTCAATTCACAGAAGCTTCCTCAGCTAAAATTCTTGCTCTGGAAGTCTGACTTCTGTCTGACTCTTGTAGAGAAGAATAAAACAGAAGCCAACAAAAGCTAGAGATGTTTTATTCTTCTCTACAAGAGTCAGACAGAAGTCAGACTTCCGGAAAGGCATCCATCTCATCATTAGAGAACACAAGCTCGGAGTGATCAGGACGCTTCAACACAGAGCCCTACAGGTGCCCACAACTGCAGAGGGAAGGGCTAAAGAACAACAACGTGTCCGGAAAGCCCTCACAGTATGTGGGTACCCTCGATGGTCCCTGGACAAAGTGCAGAAGTCCCAGAGAACAAAGAGACCAGATAGACAGGAGACGGAGACAAGAAGAAGAGTGTCTTTCCCTTATTTAGCAGGAGTAGGGGAAAACTACAGAGGATCTTCAGACAGCACAAAATCCCAGTTTACTTTAAACCGGTTAACACCTTGAGACAGAAATTAGTTCACCCTAAGGACAGGATCCCTAGTTACAAACAGAGCAATGTAGTGTATTCTATCAGATGTCAGGAAAACTGTAATGAACACTACATAGGTGAAATGAAGCAACCTTTACACAAAAGGCTATACCAGCACCGCAGAGAGGGCGCCAGGACTGGACCTCAGTCTGTGGTTCATCTCCAGCTTAAAGACGCTAACCACACATTTGAGGACAAGGAAGTTAAAATATTAGCCAGAGAGAAGAAATGGTTTAAGAGAGGGGTCAAGGAGGCATTCTTTGTGAAACGTTTGAAACCCAGCCTTAACCGGGGAGGGGGCCTGAGACACGTTTTATCCCCTTTTTACAATGGGGTACTCAGGTCAAAGGAGTTTCAGTCTTTTGTTCATGGTAATGAGTCATTCATGTCATCAAGGGGGCCATCAGAAAGGCATCCATCCCATCATTAGAGGGACAGCTGTCCTGTCATTAGGTGCGCTAACTAGAGCACAATAGTTGCTAATTAGAGCTATTGTTTTGTCACTAGCCTATAGCAGTCTGCCTCTCAGTAGGAGGGGTCTGGTTAGGTTTAAAACTCCAGCTTTTGTTGGCTTCTGTTTTATTCTTCTCTACAAGAGTCAGACAGAAGCCAGACTTCCAGAGCAAGAATTTTAGCTGAGGAAGCTTCTGCGATTTGAAGCAAAACGTCCTCGCGTCAAGCAACCCAGTCCAGTCGAAGATTCAAGCTTTTCTACTACCAACATTTCAAATGGAAAACCTGTTTGTAGGTCAGACCTGATCATGAGATTCTTCAAAGCTAATTTAAACTACAACAACAGAAACTTTCAGTATGTCTGATGTGGGTCCCATCTCATCGTGGAATTGAGGACAATGAAGCAGTAGATCAGCTGGTAAAAGCAGCTCTGAAATCAGAAACACAGATCATCATTCCACTTAGTAAATCTGAAGTCAAAATGAACAAGACAGAAATGAACAAAGTGTGACAAAAACAACACGACAGAGAATCTAAGGGTCAGTTTTTACATAAAATTCAGGTACCGGTTGTATCAAGAAGACAGGGGAGATGGAGTCAGAGGGAAGAAGAAGGAATCACACGACTACGTATAGATCACACAGGTTTAAATCAAACTCTCAACATCATTAGAAAACATGAAACCGGTCAGTGTTTGAGATGCAGCAGAAGAGACTGTTGAGCACGTGTTACTGGACTGACAAGAATATAAACAGACAAAGAAGAATTCTGTTACATAATGTCAGAACAGTTTAACATTCGAGGGATTGCTTTGTTTTTCTACACTGTAAATTCATACCACCAGCATGGAGGCATGAATTTGCATATTTAAAGGGAACAGAGTTATTTAAAGCCCAGCTTACACATAGACGGTTTTGTCGGTGGGTAGTACGTAGACCGAAGTTCGCTGTAGTTCCAGCTGTTTTCGCGGTGGAAAGGGGCGGAGCATTTCGCCAGCGTTTTGGGCGCCGTACTAGCTGCAAATACGCAGATAAAACCTCGCTAAATCCGCCGAATAAAATGGATTTTTGACGCCGTAGCATCCGGCACATGTCAGGCAATGGGGGTTAATACCCAGTTCTATCCTTTACAATCGCAGGTTAAGACTTGTGTGAGAACGGCGGGGTGCTGCTGCCGCCGATAATGCCCTGTGTACCGCTGGATTTATCCAGGCAAATCCTGCGTTCCTCCAGGAACATTTGCATATAGGCACCACCCCCAGAGTATAATAGGCTGAAGCAGCTGTCACTGCAGGGGAGGGAGGGAGCTCATCTCTCAGCCTTTTCTTTTCTCTCTTTCTTGCCCTCCTCAATGTGTTGCTCGTTTCCACCACAGGCCTCCCCTCTGCTTCTGAACCAGACCTCTTGGTAAGTCCTTGCCACTGCCAATTTTATTTTAGGAGGCATACTGGAGCTTCTCTGCAAAAATATCTGGAGCTGGCCGCGAGTGAGAGACCTGCATGCAGTGCAGTAGCGTTTTTATACTGACCGCCGTCTATCGGCAGTTTGGAACGCCGTTAACCGGGAGGTGGCGTTTAGAACAGCGTATTGTCCGCTAGTGCCGCCATTTTGTCTGCCTCTGTCGCAGGTTAAAACGCCTTTGAGGACGCCGATGTGGGCTCTATTGCCGTTTTACACGCCGTTGGTTAGGGATACAATGCCGGCCGCCAATTACGGCAGTGTAAACTGCGGCACTACAGGAAGGGGCAGGATGACACGGCAATTAAAAAGTATCAAATGCCGTTGTTCGCGTTGTCTCCGTCGTCAGGCCACTTCTCTGGGAGCGCTCCTGGAATTATTCAACATGTTGAATAATTTTTTCGACGATTCCCGGTGAAGCCGGAACCAAACCACGCTCCCGTGCGCCGGCGTTAACTACGGCGTGTGATCCCTAAAACATCCCGGAGCAGGCAAAATCTCTGCCCGGACGCTTCCGGGTGAGTTTACCGTCTATGTGTAAACGGGGCTTAAGAGAATATAATACACCTTTTTTTCTCCCCCTCCCTTATCTCCCCATTTCCTCATTAATATAACAAACCATCAGACTCCATTCATGCTCCACATCCTAACAGTTGGTGGCGGTAATGCACTGTGTCGCTTTGTAAACCACAAAAACTCAGTAGAAGAAGAAAAATCCAACAAAGAAGAATTGTTTCCTGTTGTGTTCCGAGGCTAAACCTAGTTAGCTGGAGACGCTGGAAACTCTTGTGTGAACAGATCAAACTTCACTCTGTGATCCTCGAATATGTTTTTTGAAGAGCTCCAGAAGCACAAAGGTCGACAGTAAACCGGAAGAAGAAGAAAAGGCGAAGTTAGCGCGAAAAGGTGGAAGAGCTGAGAAGGTTGTTGAAACAGCGGCTAACTGCTGCTAATGAAGCCGAGATATTTGAGTTGGTAGAAAGAAACAGATCGCAGAGCAGCAAGAAGAAACAAGTGGATTTAAAGAAGAGAAGAAACTAGTTTTCAAACCTGAAGTTCACTGATCCACAGCAGGTTTGTGACAAACTGTGCTTTATGATGATAAATGAAGGACAGTTCAGCTTGGTGATGGATTGATGAAGCCGATCAATCAGTCCTATTGATTACAGTTTTTCCTCATTTTATACACACAAAAATGTAACTATGCGCACAATTCATAAAAACTGAAGCTCATGAATCAACATCATGACTCCAAACTGCTGAACTGTGAGAACAACATCATGGTTTCACTCAAAGATTCTAAATCACAGTGACACAAACCTCTGAACATAAAATCATTTATCAAAGTTTTTTCAGTTTGTTGTAGAAACACTGAGCTTCAAAACGCAGCACCCTGATAACCAGTTAGAATCAGAAAACTTAATTTATCCTGAAGGAAACCGCTGATGTTCCAACTGCACAGATAAAGAGAGATACAAGTCGACATGAAGAACAGGAGACTGGATAAGAAAAATAACCATCATAAGTTCATCAGCTTCTCTCTTTTTGATCAGGTTCACCACAGCAGATGTGATATGTATCTGCATATTGATTTGGCACACGTTTTACACCAGATACCCGTCCTGACCAGTGATGCCAGTAACGCGTTACTTAGTAAGGCGAACTTAGCGTGAAAAGGTCGACTCTAATCTGACCGCTTTTTTCATTAACAAGTAATCTAACATGTTAATCTTTTCAAATCAATAATCAGATTAAAGTTACTTCCCCAAGTCACTGTGCATTTGTGTTATTTTTGCATTGTGGGTCGATCTTAGCATTAAAACTCCTGTGGACAGGGAGAGGTCTGAGTTCAGCTGAACTGCCAACATCGGCCTCTTTCAGCGAGCTCCGAGCTTTTCCATCTACGGTTCCATCAACTAATGCTAATACTCTTTTTTCCATCCAAATGCACCTGAAGTCTCTTTCTGAGGACGACATAAGGAACACTGATAAAACTTTCCTACTTGTCAATCTGTTTGAGCTTTTTCCATAAATGCATGTTACCAATTCTTCCTGCTCAGATGCCAATTGAAGGACAAATCCAGCTGCTATGGGGGCATGTGGTGGCTGTTGAAAGTAACTAATAATCTAACGTAGTTACTTTTAAAATCGAGTAATCACTAAAGTAACTAAATTACTTTTTCAATGAGTAATCAGCAATTGGATTACTTTTTCAAAGTAACTGTGGCAACACTGTTCCTGACACAACTCCGCATGGGTCGTGTTGAACCGTGACCTTCTGGTTTGTAAGCAAGCAAACTAACTCCCACATCTTTTTTGTTATATGGCCCAGCGTGAATTGACCTTTTGAGTTATTTTACAACAAACTTAGAAAATTAAATGCCCTCAACAAGGCTGCAAGTTTCACCATCGAGACACCTAAACATAAATATGTAATATGTGTATATAAAAATATATCTGAATGGAAACTGAACAAAGTTTAGTGTTTAAAATTAAAGTTGTAAATTTGTTGTCACAATATTTTGCAAATGTCCCCAAAATGGGGGCAGTGTCTCACTATCTTCTTTTCTCTTCCTGATCACTGACTGTCAGTTCAAAAATCTTCTTTTAATCACCATTTTAGTTTTATTTAAACAAACATCTTATGGACATTAATATCATCTCTCTCTCTCTAATCAGCTGGTTATAACAGGTATGTAATGCCCCAATCACACGGCGATGGCTGAACGAAGGATAAAAATTCAAGTCGTCCAGAAAAGGTGGATGAAACATCCTGCACCTTTCCCATCAATGAAAAACCTGCAAATCAAGAGCGCAACAAGGAATGAAATGAAACAAAATGAAAACTAACCTTGACCTCGACACTTTAAATGAAACATTCACAATCACGTGACCACGGCAGCCATAAAGCCGCAGTTTATGTTCACTGAAGTCAAGAAAGGGTGACTATAAAATGAGTACTGGCAAAATACATAGCTTATAGTTTTTATGCTGAGGAGGCAGAGGGGTGTCGTCGGCAGCTGCTGACAGTAACGAGTAATCTGACTTGTTACTTCTAAATTTGAGTAATCAGTAAAGTAACTGATTACTTTTTCAAGGAGTAATCAGTAAGTGGATTATTTTTTCAAAGTAACTGTGGGAACACTGCTGATGAGTACCTTTGATGAGTATTCATTCATTCATCTTCTACCACTTAGTGCAATTAAGGGTCGCGGGAGGCTGGAGCGTGAGGCAGGGTACACCCAGGACAGGACGCCAGTCTGTCGCAGGGCCACAAATAGACAAACAAACACAGACACACCCACACACACACCTACGGACAATTTTCCAAGATTACAGTCCACCTAACCCGCATGTCTTTGGATGTGGGAGGAAACCGGAGCACCTGGAGGAAACCCACACAAACACGGGGCGAACACGCAAACTCCACACAGAAAGGCCATGGAATTGAACCTACGACCTTCTCGCTGTGAGGCAACAGTGTTAACCACTAAGACACCGTGCTCCCCTTTGACGAGTATCTGTAATGTCATTTATTATGACTTTTTTTTATACTGGTTTTTATTTTTAATCAGGTCCCATCTTATCTTAGGGACCTCGTAGTACCATATCACCCCAATAGAGCGCTTCGCTCTCAGACTGCAGGCTTACTTGTAGTTCCTAGGGTTTGTAAGAGTAGAATGGGAGGCAGAGCCTTCAGCTTTCAGGCTCCTCTCCTGTGGAACCAGCTCCCAATTCAGATCAGGGAGACAGACACCCTCTCTACTTTTAAGATTAGGCTTAAAACTTTCCTTTTTGCTAAGCTTATAGTTAGGGCTGGATCAGGTGACCCTGAACCATCCCTTAGTTATGCTGCTATAGACTTAGACTGCTGGGGGGTTCCCATGATGCACTGAGTGTTTCTTTCTCTTTTTGCTCTGTATGCACCACTCTGCATTTAATCATTAGTGATTGATCTCTGCTCTGTTCCACAGCATGTCTTTTTCCTGACTTTCTCCCCTCAGCCCCAACCAGTCCCAGCAGAAGACTGCCCCTCCCTGAGCCAAGTAGCCAAGTAGCCACTGTAGCCAAGTGCTTGCTCACAGGAGGTCGTTTTGACCGTTGGGGTTTTTCTGTAATTACAATATAAAGCACCTTGGGGCAACTGTTTGTTATGATTTGGCACTATACGAGTATAAATAAAATTGATTTGAATTGATTTGCTATTTGCATTTCATCAAGGTCTCCCAGTCTGAAGGCAGCCAAAGCCACTGCCAAGAACCTGAGGGCCCCAGACAAGACTTCATGCTGTTTGAAGAAGGAGAAAAAGTCATGTTTTAGTGGCTTGAGGGAACAGAAGAGGTTTGGAACACAAAGAAGGCTGGTTATCAAAAACATGATGTCAAACAGGGACTTTACGAGGCCCAGGCCAAAGTTATGAACAAGAGTGGTGAGAATTATATAACAAGTTGCTCCTTTTGTATTTTCACTTTGTCTGACATGATTTAAGCCCCAAAAATATATTCTATGATATTTAGACTTTAAAAAAAAAAAAAAAAAAAACGAACTCATTTTTACTTATAATATTTTAACTTGTCAAATTGTGTACTTGTCTCTACTTGCAGCTATACATCTGATTGGGTGGTTTGAGTGTCTGTGACACCAACTCTAAACTCATCAAGAAGGACAAAGGGAAGTCAGGGGACGGACATGATTACGACAACAACTGGTCAGACAGGCAACGCTTCATAGTGGCGTCCATGAAATTCATGGGTAGGGTAGTTCATCATCGGCCGAAACCTGTCAGAAGTGTCAGTTCAAACATTACTTATTACATTAGTTAATTCCTTTTTTTATTTACACTTCCCATAAAACTTACCTTGGTTTCTCATTTTGTCTTTGCAGATGGAGACTATTATCTTTGAGCATTCAGGCAACTTGGATGCCGTGGACGTAGACTGAAGGCGAACCGAGGGCTTCCACTTCATCTGGTCCAAGAAGGCCAGATGGACCGAATGTTACTGCTAATGCAGGAACGAATGGAGGAGAGTCAGGCCCTCATGGAAGAACTGTGAGAGTGTAAAGAGCAGCACCCCAGCACAGCTTGGAACTCCTTCACAGCCTATGTCCAGGACTCCTTAACACAGTTCGTCGCTACATCTACAAGTGCAAGTTAAAACTCTACCCTGCAAATCAAAGGTCGTACATCAAACATCCAGAAACACCATCGCCTTCTCTGGGCCTGAGCTCATTTGAAAAGTGTGCTGTGGTCCTATCAGTCCACATTTCAAATTGTTTTGGAAATCATGGACGTCGTGTCCTCTGGACAAAAGAGGAAAAAGACCATCCAGATTGTTACCAGCTCAAAGTTCAAAAGCCAGCATCTGTGATGGTATGGGGGTGTGTTAGTGCCCATGGCATGGACAACTTACACATCTGTGATGACACCATCAATGCTGAAAGGTACATCAAGTTTTTGGAGCAACACATGCTGCCATCCAAGCAGCGTCTTTTTCAGGGACGTCCCTGCTTATTTCAGCAAGACAATGCCAAGACACATTCTGCACGTGTTACAACAGCGTGGCTTCACAGTAAAAGAGTGCCGGTACTAGACTGGCCTGCCTGTGTTGTACATCAAGCAAAGTGTCCTCAGTTCCCAAACGCTTATTGAGTGTTGTTAGACGGAAAGGTGATGTAACACAGCGGTAAACATACCACTGTCCCAGCTTTTTTGAAACATGTTGCAGGCATCCATTTCAAAATGAACAGATATTTGCACAAAATCAATAAAGTTTATCAGTTTGAACATTAAATATCTTGTCTTTGTGGTGTATTCAATTGAATATAGGTTGAAGAGGATTTGAAAATCATTGTATTCTGTTTTTATTTACATTTTACACAACATCCCAACTTCAGCAGAATTGGGGTTGTAGAAACGGGTGAATCTTAGGATCTATATGTGATAGAAATGTAAACTAAATACAGTGAGGAAAATAAGTATTGACCTTTTGCACGTGACATCACGCTCACAACTGAAACTCCCCTTCCTCCATGACAGATGGCAACAGATGGATTGCGCTCTGTTAAGGTAGTCTAAAACAAGCCTGTCAGTAGCTCTGCTTTGCTTTTAATTTGGAGGGTTTGTTGTGAAAAATGGTAATATCTTGCTGGGCAGTTGGTTGTACAAATAGACAAGGGTGTAAACCAAATCTGGCCTTTTATAACATACCAGTTGATGAAGATCGAAGACGGCGATGGATAGCAGCTATCAATCGAAAGGACTGGCAGCCCTCCACGTATTCACGGATTTGCAGTGAACATTTTATACAAAATAAGAAAATTAATGTTTATACATTTCATAAACAATAAGAATACACAAAAGTACTGTTATAAAGGTAGATTGTAACGGAGATTATGTCCAATATTTCTGCAAGTAGCTTAATGCCCCTACGTTTGCTACAAAAGTGAATCTGATTTGTAGTTTTAAATGTGACAGTAAAAGCCCACTGTGGTAAAGTGATCTATGATAAAGGAAAAAGAAAGTTGAAATCCATAAATTTCAATTGAAGATTTTCCCCTGATACAATCACACATACTGGTGTTGTTATGAGCTGACGCGGGTCAGAGAACCTAACCAGTGTCTGACAAGGGCCCTCCTGTGCAATAATTCGTGTACAACATAAATGTTCAGCTGCCTGGTAAGGTGAAGGACGGCACGCTCTCCAGCGCCCAAATGGATCAAAGCCCGGCACTTCTGGACTCAGGTTCACCGCCGAACACCCCCCCAGGTGGATATATCAAACTGACTCTGTGAAGGATGGAAAAGGTGAGGTAAGTCAACAGAGCTACACCAAATATCCTTCAGAAGCACACACTATCAGCAACACATTCAGGTCTGAATTTAAGCTTTATATAAATGAGCAGCTTCTCACAACAGGTGGAGGATTATCAATCCGTACGCCACGGCAGTGAGGAGAAAACTGCACAATTCTCATCAATGTTCAAATATACTGTGTAACAAAATACCAAATTACTTATTAACAATTATTCAGACAATCATCACCTCTGATGTGTGCTGACAGCATGTGTCCCTCACCCATCCTCCTTCACAGGCACGATATGTCAAACCCTGGCGCGGTCCTCAGCGTCTCACAAACGAACGTCACAAGGTCGAGTTCCCGGCAATTCTGCTCAAATCACTCATGGCTTAAATGCAGAACTGTTTCTGTGTAGGCTCTCAGTTGTCCAGGTGGTTTCCATAGTAGAGAAGCTTGAATTTTCGACTGCACTGGGTTGCTTGACGCGAGGACGTTTCGCTTCAAATCGCAGAAGCTTCCTCAGCTAAAATTCTTGCTCTGGTGGTCTGACTTCTGTCTTGACTCTTGTAGAGAAGAATAATCAAGAAGTCACAAAAGCTGGAGTTTTAAACCTAACCAGACCCCTCCTACCGAGAGGCAGAATGCTATAGGCTGGTGACTAAACAATAGCTCTAATTAGCACCTATTGTGCTCTAGTTCGCACCCTCCTAAAGACAGGGCAGCTGTCACTCTCCTGATGGCTCCCTTGACAACTCTGCTGATGATGTGAATCACTCATTACCATGAACAAAAGACTGAAACTGCTTTGACCTGAGTACCCCATTGTAAACAGTGGATAAAGTGTGTCTCAGGCCCCCTCCCCGGTTAAGGCTGGGTTTCAAACGTTTCACAAAGAATGCCTCCTTGACCCCTCTCTCAAACCATTTCTTCTCTCTGGCTAATATTTTAACTTCCTTGTCCTCAAACATGTGGTTAGTGTCTTTAAGGTGGAGATGAACTGAAGATTGAGGTCCAGTCCTGGCGCCCTCTCTGCGGTGCTGGTATAGCCTTTTGTGTAAAGGTTGCTTAGTCTGACCTATGTAGTGTTCATTACAGTTTTCCTGACATCTGATAGAATACACTACATTACTCTGTTTGTAACTAGGGATCCTGTCCTTAGGGTGAACTAATTTCTGTCTCAAGGTTTTAACCGGTTTAAAGTAAACTGGGATTTTGTGCTGTCTGAAGATCGTCTGTAGTTTTTCCCCTACTCCTGCCAAATAAGGGAGAGACACTCCTCTTCTTTTTGTCTCCGTCTCCTGTCTATCTGGTGTCTTTGTTCTCTGGGACTTCTGCACTTTGTCCAGGGACCATCGTGGGTACCAACATACTGTGAGGGCTTTCTGGACAAGTTGTTGTTCTTTAGCCCTTCCCTCTGCAGTTGTGGGCACCTGTAGGGCTCTGTGTTGAAGCTTCCTGATCACCTTGAGCTTGTGTTCAAGGGGGTGGTTTGAGCCAAAGAGTAGATATTGGTCAGTGTGAGTTGGTTTTCTGTAAACCCCTTTCTGGAGCTGCCTGTTCTCTCCAATCATAACATCACAGTCCAAGAAGGCTAAATGGTTGTTTCTGGCATCCTCAAGTGTGAACTTGATATTGGCGTCCACCAAGTTGATGTGTTCTGTAAAGAGGAGTGTCTCTCCCTTATTTAGGACATCGAGGAGGGAAGACGTTGCATCAGAATTTTGGCTCTCTGTTGGAACTGTTTACACAGAGACTGCTACCTGCTGCTTTGGACTTTGAACTAACAGTCTTTTTCAAGACTTTTACTTTTTTACTTTTTCACCGTGCTCCAACGCCTAAAGAAGACCTCTAACGGTCGAAACGTCGCGACGGAGCACTTTCATCAGCTAACTTTCATCTGCGTTAGCAAGCTAACTAGCTTGCTAACGCTTTCGTTTTTATTTTATTTTTTAGCACTGTTGTCGTGCGTTACCTGTGCTGTTCCATGGCCTGTCTGGTGGATTTTTATTTTATTTTTTAGCACTATTGCCATGCGTTACGTGTGCTGCTCCACAGCGTGTCTGGTGGATTTTTATTTTATTTTATTTTTTCTTTAGCACCGTTGTTGTGCATTACCTGTGCTGTTCCATGGCCTGTCTGGTGGATTTTTATTTTATTTTATTTTATTTTTTAGCACTGTTGCCGTGTGTTACGTGTGCTGTTCCATGGCCTGTCTGGTGGATTTTTATTTTATTTTCTAGCACTGCTGCCGTGCGTTGCCTGTGCTGCTCCACGGCCTGTCTGGTGGATTTTTATTTTATTTTGTTTTTTGGCGCTGTTGCCGTGCGTTACCTGTGCTGCTTCATGGCCTGTCTGGTGCCTTAACTAAAGCACTCCTTCTGCTGAATCACCTCTAAATTATTTACACATTATTCACTTTGCATGTTTTTAGGAATCCGCTAGGTTAGCGTAGCTACTAGCTCTTAGCCGATTTAGCATGGCGGCTTCTCCTGTCTCTCCCGCACTTTTCTGCTCTGGGTGTGAAATGTTTAGTTATTCCTCGGCCTCCTTTAGCAGTAACGGTACTTGTAATAAGTGTAGCTTATTCGTAGCTTTGGAAGCCAGGCTGGGCGAATTGGAGACTCGGCTCCGCACCATGGAAAATTCTACAATTAGCCAAGCCCCTGTAGTCGGTGCGGACCACGGTTGCTTAGCCGCCGTTAGTTCCCCCCTGGCAGATCCCGAGCAGTTGGGAAAGCAGGCTGACTGGGTGACTGTGAGGAGGAAGCATAGCCCTAAACAGAAGCCCCGTGGACACCACCAACCCGTTCATATTTCTAACCGTTTTTCCTCACTCGACGATACACTCGCCAAGGATCAAACTCTGGTTATTGGCGACTCTGTTTTGAGAAATGTGAAGTTAGCGACACCAGCAACCATTGTCAATTGTCTTCCGGGGGCCAGAGCAGGCGACATTGAAGGAAATTTGAAATTGCTGGCTAAGGCTAAGCGTAAATTTGGTAAGATTGTAATTCACGTCGGCAGTAATGACACTCGGTTACGCCAATCGGAGGTCACTAAAATTAACATTAAATCGGTGTGTAACTTTGCAAAAACAATGTCGGACTCTGTTGTTTTCTCTGGGTCCCTCCCCAATCGGACCGGGAGTGACATGTTTAGCCGCATGTTCTCCTTGAATTGCTGGCTGTCTGAGTGGTGTCCAAAAAATGAGGTGGGCTTCATAGATAATTGGCAAAGCTTCTGGGGAAAACCTGGTCTTGTTAGGAGAGACGGCATCCATCCCACTTTGGATGGAGCAGCTCTCATTTCTAGAAATCTGGCCAATTTTCTTGGATCCTCCAAACTCTGACTGTCCAGCGTTGGGACCAGGAGGCAGAGCTGTGGTCTTATACACCTCTCTGCAGCTTCTCTCCCCCTGCCATCCCCTCATTACCCCATCCCTGTAGGGACGGTGCCTGCTCCCAGACCACCAATAACCAGCAAAAATCTATTTAAGCATAAAAATTCAAAAAGAAAAAATAATATAGCACCTTCAACTGCACCACAGACTAAAACAGTTAAATGTGGTCTATTAAACATTAGGTCTCTCTCTTCTAAGTCCCTGTTGGTAAATGATATAATAATTGATCAACATATTGATTTATTCTGCCTAACAGAAACCTGGTTACAGCAGGATGAATATGTTAGTTTAAATGAGTCAACACCCCCGAGTCACACTAACTGTCAGAATGCTCGTAGCACGGGCCGAGGCAGAGGATTAGCAGCAATCTTCCATTCCAGCTTATTAATTAATCAAAAACCTAGACAGAGCTTTAATTCATTTGAAAGCTTGTCTCTTAGTCTTGTCCATCCAAATTGGAAGTCCCAAAAACCAGTTTTATTTGTTATTATCTATCGTCCACCTGGTCGTTACTGTGAGTTTCTCTGTGAATTTTCAGACCTTTTGTCTGACTTAGTGCTTAGCTCAGATAAGATAATTATAGTGGGCGATTTTAACATCCACACAGATGCTGAGAATGACAGCCTCAACACTGCATTTAATCTATTATTAGACTCTATTGGCTTTGCTCAAAAAGTAAATGAGTCCACCCACCACTTTAATCATATCTTAGATCTTGTTCTGACTTATGGTATGGAAATAGAAGACTTAACAGTATTCCCTGAAAACTCCCTTCTGTCTGATCATTTCTT
The DNA here is from genome assembly GCF_902500255.1 of Thalassophryne amazonica. Lineage (NCBI taxonomy): Eukaryota > Metazoa > Chordata > Actinopteri > Batrachoidiformes > Batrachoididae > Thalassophryne > Thalassophryne amazonica. The sequence continues at coordinate 574,661 of NW_022986250.1, read as the reverse complement.
AATAACATTTACATTTACCCTGATGGACTACCCTGCAGTGGGGAATAAGTTTCATTACACTAGAAGTCTTTCAGAAAGCGCTGTAACTAGGTTTAAGGATATGATTCCTTCTTTATGTTCTCTAATGTCATATACCAACACAGAGCAGAGTAGCTACCTAAACTCTGTAAGGGAGTTAGAGTATCTCGTCAATAGTTTTACATCCTCATTGAAGACAACTTTGGATGCTGTAGCTCCTCTGAAAAAGAGAGCTTTAAATCAGAAGTGTCTGACTCCGTGGTATAACTCACAAACTCGTAGCTTAAAGCAGATAACCCGTAAGTTGGAGAGGAAATGGCATCTCACTAATTTAGAAGATCTTCACTTAGCCTGGAAAAAGAGTTTGTTGCTCTATAAAAAAGCCCTCCGTAAAGCTAGGACATCTTTCTACTCATCACTAATTGAAGAAAATAAGAACAACCCCAGGTTTCTTTTCAGCACTGTAGCCAGGCTGACAAAGAGTCAGAGCTCTATTGAGCTGAGTATTCCATTAACTTTAACTAGTAATGACTTCATGACTTTCTTTGCTAACAAAATTTTGACTATTAGAGAAAAAATTACTCATAACCATCCCAAAGATGTATCGTTATCTTTGGCTGCTCTCAGTGATGCCGGTATTTGGTTAGACTCTTTCTCTCCGATTGTTCTGTCTGAGTTATTTTCATTAGTTACTTCATCCAAACCATCAACATGTTTATTAGACCCCATTCCTACCAGGCTGCTCAAGGAAGCCCTACCATTATTTAATGCTTCAATCTTAAATATGATCAATCTATCTTTGTTAGTTGGCTATGTACCACAGGCTTTTAAGGTGGCAGTAATTAAACCATTACTTAAAAAGCCATCACTTGACCCAGCTATCTTAGCTAATTATAGGCCAATCTCCAACCTTCCGTTTCTCTCAAAGATTCTTGAGAGGGTAGTTGTAAAACAGCTAACTGATCATCTGCAGAGGAATGGTCTATTTGAAGAGTTTCAGTCAGGTTTTAGAATTCATCATAGTACAGAAACAGCATTAGTGAAGGTTACAAATGATCTTCTTATGGCTTCGGACAGTGGACTCATCTCTGTGCTTGTTCTGTTGGACCTCAGTGCTGCTTTTGATACTGTTGACCATAAAATTTTATTACAGAGATTAGAGCATGTCATAGGTATTAAAGGCACTGCGCTGCGGTGGTTTGAATCATATTTGTCTAATAGATTACAGTTTGTTCATGTAAATGGGGAATCTTCTTCACAGACTAAAGTTAATTATGGAGTTCCACAAGGTTCTGTGCTAGGACCAATTTTATTCACTTTATACATGCTTCCCTTAGGCAGTATTATTAGACGGTATTGCTTAAATTTTCATTGTTACGCAGATGATACCCAGCTTTATCTATCCATGAAGCCAGAGGACACACACCAATTAGCTAAACTGCAGGATTGTCTTACAGACATAAAGACATGGATGACCTCTAATTTCCTGCTTTTAAACTCAGATAAAACTGAAGTTATTGTACTTGGCCCCACAAATCTTAGAAACATGGTGTCTAACCAGATCCTTACTCTGGATGGCATTACCCTGACCTCTAGTAATACTGTGAGAAATCTTGGAGTCATTTTTGATCAGGATATGTCATTCAAAGCGCATATTAAACAAATATGTAGGACTACCTTTTTGCATTTACGCAATATCTCTAAAATCAGAAAGGTCTTGTCTCAGAGTGATGCTGAAAAACTAATTCATGCATTTATTTCCTCTAGGCTGGACTATTGTAATTCATTATTATCAGGTTGTCCTAAAAGTTCCCTAAAAAGCCTTCAGTTAATTCAAAATGCTGCAGCTAGAGTACTGACGGGGACTAGCAGGAGAGAGCATATCTCACCCGTGTTGGCCTCTCTTCATTGGCTTCCTGTTAATTCTAGAATAGAATTTAAAATTCTTCTTCTTACTTATAAGGTTTTGAATAATCAGGTCCCATCTTATCTTAGGGACCTCGTAGTACCATATTACCCCATTAGAGCGCTTCGCTCTCAGACTGCAGGCTTACTCGTAGTTCCTAGGGTTTGCAAGAGTAGAATGGGAGGCAGAGCCTTCAGCTTTCAGGCTCCTCTCCTGTGGAACCAGCTCCCAATTCAGATCAGGGAGACAGATACCCTCTCTACTTTTAAGATTAGGCTTAAAACTTTCCTTTTTGCTAAGGCTTATAGTTAGGGCTGGATCAGGTGACCCTGGACCATCCCTTGGTTATGCTGCTTTAGACGTAGATTGTGGGGGGGGGGGGGGGGGGGTTCCCATGATGCACTGTTTCTTTCTCTTTTTGCTCTGTATGCATCACTCTGCATTTAATCATTAGTGATCGATCTCTGCTCCCCTCCACAGCATGTCTTTTTCCTGGTTCTCTCCCTCAGCCCCAACCAGTCTCAGCAGAAGACTGCCCCTCCCTGAGCCTGGTTCTGCTGGAGGTTTCTTCCTGTTAAAGGGGAGTTTTTCCTTCCCACTGTAGCCAAGTGCTTGCTCACAGGGGGTCGTTTTGACCGTTGGGGTTTTTCATAATTATTGTATGGCCTTGCCTTACAATATAGAGCGCCTTGGGGCAACTGTTTGTTGTGATCTGGCGCTATATAAAAAAAAAGTTGATTGATTGATTGATTTAGCAGGAGTAGGGGAAAAACTGTGGCTAAAAAATGGAGAACTTGGTTTTGATGGAGAAAGAATTCTGATTGGAGCACAAGATCAGGGACTTCTAACAAATGGTTTCAAAAAAATGGCAGGGATCTCACAAAATGATAAATGCCGATTCTGTCATACAGCTGTTGAGAGTGTAAACCATCTAACTTCAGCTTGCCAGATTCTCATGGCAGACAGACATTATACATCCAGACACAACAAGATCTGTCAATATCTCCACTGGAAGGTATGCAAGGAACTGGAGATGGAAGTCAAAGAACATGTCTGGGAGCACGAGCCAGCACCAGTCTCATCCAACGGAAAAGTAACTTCTACGACAAAGAGATCTCAGCAGGAAGACACAATCAAGGTGCAATCAAACCTGATATTGTCATCTGGAACAAGCAAGAGAAAAAAGCCAAAATCATCGATGTGACAGTCCCCAATGACTACGGCCTGAATCGAGCTGAAAGGGGAAAAATCACAAAATACCAAGACCTGAAAAATGACCTACGAACAACATGATCATTGAAAGACATCGATATCATCCCAGTTATGGTGGGAGCAACAGGCCTGATGAAGAAGAACCTGAAGAAATACCTTGGGGCAATCCCCGGTCACCCAAGTGCACATGAGGTACAGTTGTCTGCAATTAAGGAAACGATCACCATCTTGAAGAGAGCCCTTGGATACAATGCCAGCTCTGGTTAGGATAACTATAGAGCCTCGGGTGCAACTTTAGACCCCAGGTTTGTGGCCCATTGCATTCTATTAAAAAGACATCAACGATAAATGAAAAAACAAACGACATAAACAATTTGTCTGTTCTGAATGTGGTCGAAGATTTGGACAAAATGTAACCCTGAAACAACACATGATAATTCACACAGGACACAACAAGTTGTCTGTTCTGAATGTGGTTGCAGATTTGGACAAAAGGGCAACCTGGAAAGACACATACTGGACACAAGCCTCGAGTGTCCTCGGTCCCTCTGTGAAGGGGTTTGCCAGGAGAGATCTTGGTATGAGAATGTTTCAAACGAAACAAACCCCAGCTAAAACCTCCACAAAGCGCCTAGGCACCAGGGCGTATGAAGAAAATGGTGCAACTTCTCCCAGTGCTGTGGGGAGACATCTCTTCTGTAGCAGCACTCAGCTGGGTCATCCACCAGATCAGCGGTGTCATCCACCAGATAGTTCTGATCCTGGACCCCAGCAACAACACCATCAAAGGGCTAAAAGAATCCAGTGAAACTGCATCATTGTAAATTGGTCCATTGGAGAGAACAAAAAGATCTCTCACTGCTTTGCTTACTCAAACATGAGAAGTGGGGCAGGAGATCAAAGGTAGTATTTGAGGAGAGGAAAGGTCAGCCAGCAACTCAGGTCCAAACAGTCATTTACAACCAGATACCACTGGCAGGAGTTCAGACAGTTCTGGAACTGAGACTGATGACAGTGATGACTGGAACAGACCAGAGAACTTCAGTCAAGTTTTAACTGTCGAAAAAATATCAATATTGTTTGTTCAGGCAACACTGATGAAAACCAATTTAAAGGCTCTAAATATGGAAAAGCATCTGGTCACATGAACAACTCAGAGCAACAAAAGGAGAGGCAAGCAAGCAGAAAACCATTTAGCTGTTCTGATCCTGGACTCCAGCAACAACAACAGCATCAATGGGCCAGAAGAAACAAGCGAAACTACACCACAGTTGGACAATTGAAGAGAAAAAAAAGATCTTTCACTGCTTCACTTACTCAAGGCATGAGAAGTGGGGCAGAAAGAAAAAGGCAGTATTTGAGGAACGCATAAAAGAAGCGGATTTACCTACACAAAAGAAAGAAGCCACCACAACCGCAAAACTGGAATCGATCGCCTCACAGATCACAAAATATCTGACGACTGAGGAAATAAAAAAATAAAGGAAGAAGCCCAAAAGGAAGCGATAAAAGACTATCAGTTGCTGGATAAAGGGAAGCAACTCCAGTTTAAAAGAAGTCAGTGGAAGAGGTAGGAAGAGTGGATACTGTTGTGAGCAAAAGAATATGTCAAAATAAAATACACCAAAAATCAGACAAAGAGATCCAAAGAATGGCAAAAAATATTCCACCACCACTGCCCAAATAAGAAAGACATCACTTGTAAGAATCTCACAACCCAAAAATCAAACTTTATCAAACAAAAACATTTCTCGGATAATTAAATAAAAACGATGCAACAGGAGGTTGAGCAAATGATAAGAGACGGCATCTGCCCTCTGACGCAACCCATTACACCACCAAAAAATGATTGCCCTCAAAAAAAGTACATCCCGGAAAAACAAACCATTCACTGCCCCCCCAAAAAAATAACCATTCACTGCCCCCCAAAAAACGAGCAACTCACTGCCCCCCCAAAAAACGAACAGTTCACAAGCTCATCTACAAAATAATATACAGGTGCACACAGACCCAGAACAGCAGGAACTAGAAGAGGAATTGGCAAATAAGATTGAAGAAACAAGAAAAATGGACATGAAAGAGCGCCCAAAGCTGACTAAACTAAAGGAGAATACAAAATTCAAAAATATCCTTCAAAAATTTTCTGTGTAGGCTCTCAGTTGTCCAGGTGGTTTCCATAGTAGAGAAGCTTGAATCTTCGACTGGACTGGGTTGCTTGACGTGAGGACATTTCGCTTCAAATCACAGAAGCTTCCTCAGCTAAAATTCTTTCTCTGGAAGTCTGACTTCTGTCTTGACTCTTGTAGAGAAGAATAAACCAGAAGCCAACAAAAGCTGGAGTTTTAAACCTAACCAGACCCCTCCTACCGAGAGGCCGACTGCTATAGGCTAGTGACTAAACAATAGCTCTAATTAGCAACTATTGTAAAAGTAAAGTAAGTCCCTTCGGCTGCTCCCTTGTATGCACTTGGGGTCACCACAGCAAATCCAAGGTGGATCTGCATGTTGAATTGGTACAAGTTTTACGCCGGATGTCCTTCCTGACGCAACTCCACATTACATGGAGAAATGTGGCAGGGGTGGGACTTGAACCCGGAACCTTCTGAACTGAAAACAAGCGCATTAACCACTTGGCCACCACTTGGTTTATTCTTCTCTACAAGAGTCAAGACAGAAGTCAGACTACCAGAGCAACAATTTTAGCTGAGGAAGCTTCTGTGATTTGAAGCGAAACGTCCTCACGTCAAGCAACCCAGTGCAGTCGAAGATTCCAGCTTCTCTACTATCCTTCAAAAAGTTAACATAGGACTGACCAAACTCGTCCCAAAAGGAGCCACATTGACAGAGTTAAACTCTGTAAATTATGGAGGGGCATGTTACATACCATACAAAGTAATTATCCCCACAAGATTTGGAGAGAAACAGCACCACAAATAAGAAAAAGAATACCATGCCACGATGGAAAAAGAAATTACAACAAAAAAATCAGCCACCTAAGAGCAGAGATCTCCCAAATGGCCACATTTTTGGGAAACAACAACCACAAAAAGAATCTTCTTAAAAAGTAAATCGCATTAAAAGAAAATACAATGTTGAAGACAAACTGCTAGGTGGAAGGCTGAACATCAAGCCTTAGTAAAAGCTTTCGCAGCACAAAATAGGAACAAAGACAAGAAAATACAAGCAAAACAGATAAACAAACTATTTGCAAAAAATCCCAGACTAGTGTACAGAAAGCTGGCAAACGACACAATAGAAGTACAACAGCCACCTGAGAGCCTTTTGCCTCTCTTATTCTGCTTAATCATGGACCCGCTCAGCAAGATCTGAAGGACCATGACATCGGATATGACTTAAGTAAAGACAAAAGAAAGGAAAACCAAAAACTTGTGAACCATCTGTTGTTCATGGACAATTTGAAAATCTATGCCAACACAAAAAACGGACTCACTCAGCTCATGGAAACTGTCCATAAGTTCTCAAAAGACACTGGCATGGAATTTGGACTGGATAAATGCTCAAAATGCACAATGACAAATGTAAAAAGACAAAAACCAAAAACATACAATTGGATGAAGGGAGCTACATTGAAGATCTGGCTGCAGACTCCACATACAAATACTTGGGAATTGAACAAAGTAATACAATTGAGCACAAGAAAATGAGAACAAAAACAAGAAAAGAATACCTAAACCGCTTAAAAAAGATCTGCAAAACACAGCTGACACCAAAAAATAAAATCACAGCCATAAACCAGTTTGCAATACCAGTGGTGACCTATGGGTTTGGCATAGTGAACTGGCCACAATGTGAGCTTAATAAATTGGACACAAAAACAAAAAAAATGCTCACCCTCCACAAAATCACATACAGAAATCAGTGCAAGGACAGAATATATCTCCCTCGCAGAGAAGGCGGTCTGGGTCTCACTGAAATCAACCAGGCCTACAGAGCATCGATAATAAGTATTGGACAGTACTTAAAGAGCTCTGAAGAAGAAATCATAAAAACGGTCACACACCACCACGAGGCCATAACTGAATGGACCTCAATCACTAAACTGGCAAAAGAGAAGGAAAATATTGAGTGGAAAGATGGAAACAGCACAAAAGAGCCGGACATTTCCAAGAAGAACTCAAAAAGGAATACATCGACAAAGTTGGATCAATGCAGTGGCTAAAAAATGGAAAACTTGGTTTTGATGGAGAAAGAGTAAACCATCTAACATCAGCATGTCAGATCCTCATGGCAGATGGGCATTATACATCCAGACACAACAAGATCTGTCAATATCTCCACTGGAAGATCTGCAAGGAACTGGAGATGGAAGTCAAAGAACATGTCTGGGAGCACGAGCCAACACCAGTCTCATCCAACGGAAAAGTAACTGTCTTCTACGACAAAGAGATCCCAGCAGGAAGACACATAGAAGGAGGTGCAATCAAACCTGATATTGTCATCTGGAACAAGCAAGAGAAAACAGCCAAAATCATCGATGTGACAGTCCCCAATGATTACGGCCTGAATCGAGCTGAATGGGGAAAGATCTCGAAATACCAAGACCTGAAAAATGACCTACGAACAACATGGTCATTGAAAGACATCGATATCATCCCAGTTGTGGTGGGAGCAACAGGCCTGATGAAGAAGAACCTGAAGAAATACCTTGAGGCAATCCCCGGTCACCCAAGTGCACATGAGGTGCAGCTGTCTTCAATTAAGGGAACGATCACCATCTTGAAGAGAGCCCTCGGATACAATGTCAGATCTGGTTAGGATAACTATAGAACCTAGGGTGCAACTTTAGACCCCAGGTTTGGGGCCCATTGCATTCTACTAAAAATCAATCAATCAATCAATCAATTTTTTTTATATAGCGCCAAATCACAACAAACAGTTGCCCCAAGGCGCTTTATATTGTAAGGCAAGGCCATACAATAATTATGTAAAACCCCAACGGTCAAAACGACCCCCTGTGAGCAAGCACTTGGCTACAGTGGGAAGGAAAAACTCCCTTTTAACAGGAAGAAACCTCCAGCAGAACCAGGCTCAGGGAGGGGCAGTCTTCTGCTGGGACTGGTTGGGGCTGAGGGAGAGAACCAGGAAAAAGACATGCTGTGGAGGGGAGCAGAGATCGATCACTAATGATTAAATGCAGAGTGGTGCATACAGAGCAAAAAGAGAAAGAAACAGTGCATCATGGGAACCCCCCAGCAGTCTACGTCTATAGCAGCATAACTAAGGGATGGTTCAGGGTCACCTGATCCAGCCCTAACTATAAGCTTTAGCAAAAAGGAAAGTTTTAAGCCTAATCTTAAAAGTAGAGAGGGTGTCTGTCTCCCTGATCTGAATTGGGAGCTGGTTCCACAGGAGAGGAGCCTGAAAGCTGAAGGCTCTGCCTCCCATTCTACTCTTACAAACCCTAGGAACTACAAGTAAGCCTGCAGTCTGAGAGCGAAGCGCTCTATTGGGGTGATATGGTACTACAAGGTCCCTAAGATAAGATGGGACCTGATTATTCAAAACCTTATAAGTAAGAAGAAGAATTTTAAATTCTATTCTAGAATTAACAGGAAGCCAATGAAGAGAGGCCAATATGGGTGAGAGATGCTCTCTCCTTCTAGTCCCCGTCAGTACTCTAGCTGCAGCATTTTGAATTAACTGAAGGCTTTTTAGGGAACTTTTAGGACAACCTGATAATAATGAATTACAATAGTCCAGCCTAGAGGAAATAAATGCATGAATTAGTTTTTCAGCATCACTCTGAGACAAGACCTTTCTGATTTTAGAGATATTGCGTAAATGCAAAAAAGCAGTCCTACATATTTGTTTAATATGCGCTTTGAATGACATATCCTGATCAAAAATGACTCCAAGATTTCTCACAGTATTACTAGAGGTCAGGGTAATGCCATCCAGAGTAAGGATCTGGTTAGACACCATGTTTCTAAGATTTGTGGGGTCAAGTACAATAACTTCAGTTTTATCTGAGTTTAAAAGCAGGAAATTAGAGGTCATCCATGTCTTTATGTCTGTAAGACAATCCTGCAGTTTAGCTAATTGGTGTGTGTCCTCTGGCTTCATGGATAGATAAAGCTGGGTATCATCTGCGTAACAATGAAAATTGATGATGAGGAAGAAACAATTCCACCATCGTCAGGATTACAACCGAGCCTCCCAAATCAGAACTTTCCTGCTGGATCTAGAGGGCAAAGACTGCCAGCAATTCAAGCTGAAATTCAAGCAGACGGCAGGGAATTCCGTGAATTCAAGAAATTAAAGATGCTGGTGAGAGAGAAAGAACCAAATGAAGACCTAAAGGATTATCTGAAAGAAGTGTGGCCCCTTATTGACAGAGCTTCGAACAGTGAAGAGGGTAAATCTATGTGGCTAGCCCAAGTTACCAGTCAACCCAACAGTCGGGGTGAACCAGCACGAAACCATTATGCCAGGTTAGTGTTGGAAGATCCTAACGATGAAGATTCCCATATTGCTCGAGCTAAAGCTGGATTAGACAAAGGTCAAACATTGGTTCAAGTTTGGCATGGGCTGAAACAGACGATTTTGCCACAACGCTATGTTAGGGCTCTGAGAGAGGTCACTAAAGGAAGAAGAGGGGAGATAACTTTTGTAAAAATGCCCATAGACGGCACTACAGTCCCACAAATGGATGCGGTGGTAAAGAGCTGGGATTTGGAGCAGCAGTTCTATGAAGAAAAGAGGAAGAAGGAGAGCACCCCGAAATCAGGACAAAAACCGGGGGGAGTGGAGAAAAGAAATTCAGTGTCTAAACCACCACCTCCTCAGTCACATCAAACACCACAGAGGAATAATCAAAGACCTCCAGCCGGACAATGGAGCTCTCGGCCGAGAGGTCCACCACCTCCACCACCACAATCGCGACCTACACCTGCACCTCGTGGTGGTGGCTATCTCCCTAAAGAGGAGTATGACAAATTAACTCCAGAGCAAAGGAAAGCCCTCCAGGAAGCCCGCCAAGCTACAGCGGCGGCTGGAGGGCAACAGAAGTAATGGCTTTGGAGGAGCGGGTCACGCTAGACCATGCCTACTGGGAAGGGGACGATATCTACACTGATGTGGATGGAGAATCGTACCTGGTGGACACGGGAGCAGAGGTGTCCATGACCTGCAGAAACCTCGTTACCATAGGATACCTATTGATCCAGTATGCAAATGGGGCAACGGAGAGAACACCATTTGGAATATGGAAGGGGATAGTTTGGTTAAAAGGCCCCTTTAATTTGATATCAGTCAGAGATTTGAAAGAATTGCATCGGCCCAAAAGACTTCGAACTCTAATAAGACGACGATTGAAAAAATTACAAGCAAGAGTTGTACGAATGGGAATAACTCCAACTGGAAAGAGTCCAGTAAGCTGGTACAAAGAGGTGGATGTACCGGCTGTCACAGAGGAAAAAATTGAAGAAAGTGATTTCTCTGAAGCAGGGAAAGAAAAACTGAGGGAAATTATCTCCGAAGCTAATGTGGCACGATTTAAAAATGATTGTGGAGATCTGGGGACTAAACACATTCATGTCATCGAAGGAGGAGTTCATCCACCAGTGCGACAATATCCCTTGAACCCTGGAGCAGTTGAGGAAATGGATAAAATAGTAAAAGAATTGGAAGCTCTGGGGATCATTCGAGTGGAATTAAATCCGATCACTAACAGCCCCATCCAAGCAGTTAAGAAGCCAGAGTCGGCAGGAGGAGGCTGGAGACCAGTAATCAACTTCAAGGCTCTCAATCGACGAACAATAGCCAATAGAGCGAGTTTGATAAATCCCCAAGGAGCACTGAAAACTCTCCAAATTAAGAAATACAAATCATGCATTGATCTGGCAAATGGATTCTTTTCCCTGCGATTAGCAAAACAGTCACAAGGGAAAACAGCATTCACACATAAAGGGAAAAGCTATGTGTGGCAACGACTCCCGCAGGGATACAGAAATTCACCAAATGTGTTCCAAGCAGCAGTAATGGAAATATTGAAAGATCTGGGAGTAACAGTCTATATCGATGATGTGTTTATCGCAGATGATGATGAAAATGAACACCTAATGCGGCTGCAAAAGGTGACACAGAAGCTCACAGAAGCTGGGTTAAAACTAAACCTGAAGAAATGTCAGTTTGGACAATTCAAGGTTAACTATTTGGGATTCCAGGTATCATCAGACTTGGGACTCTCAGAAGGATACCGAGAAAAATTGAGTCAGATTAAACCACCTCAATCTGAGAATGACCTACAGAAAATATTGGGACTGTGTAACTATGTGAGAGATCACATTCCACACTATCAGAAATACGCAAAGCCCCTTTATGCTCATCTCAAGAAGAAACCTGATGGACAAGAGCAAAAGCAATGGATTTGGACAGCTACAGATCAAGATTGCTTGGAAAAGCTGAAGAAAGCCATTCAAGACGCAGTTAGACTGGAGCCGCGTAGTCTGACTACTCGTCTGCTAGCCAAAATAAGCTGTGAAGAAGAAGATTCGGTGGTAAAAGTGAGCAATGAAGGAGGGGGTATGGTAACATTGTGGAGCTATACTCTGTCTTCGATTGAGAGAAAATATCCACCGGAAGAAAAAGAACTAGCAGTCCTGGCTAGATATTGGAGTGCATTAAAAGAACTTGCACAAGGACAAGGAATAAAAGTCATCACTCAAAGCCAAGTCCACCGGTTCCTAAGAAAAGGGACAATTGAAAGTACTAAAGCCACCAATGCCAGATGGGGAAGGTGGGAGGACATCCTGCTAGACCCTGAGCTGGAAATAGGGCCAAACCAGTCGGCGACAAAAAAGTTGCCGAAGGAGACGCAACTCCCTGTGGAGCCATACGACTGGACTATGTACACTGATGGATCAAAGAAAGGTACAGACAATGTAGCTCATTGGGGCTATATTCTGAAGTATCAAGATAAGGAGAAATATCGTCGAAAAGGTCAAACGCCGGGGAGTGCCCAAGCTGGAGAAGTTACAGCAATACTAGAAGGACTCTTGGAGTTAAACAAGAGGAAAGTAAAAAGGGCTAAAGTGGTTACAGACAGTCATTACTGCGCACAAGCCCTGAAAGAGGACTTATCCATTTGGGAAGAAAATGGATTCGAGGGAGCTAAGGGGAAGCCCGTAGCTCATATGGATTTGTGGAGGAAAATAGCCGAGTTGAGGCTAACAATGGACTTAGATGTTGTACATCAGAAAGCCCATGTAAAAGAAGGAGCACATTGGAGCGGGAACGAAGAAGTGGACCGCTATGTGCAACTGAGAAAAGTCGTCGTTGTCGTGATCGAGAAGTGGGAACAGACACCCAAGGGAAGGGTAGTTCCAAAAGAGTCCGTGAAAGAAGTGGTGCTGGCCGTACATGAAGCGCTTGGCCATGCAGGCACCATTCCCACACGGAAGGAGCTGGAGAAGCTGCAACTTTGGATTCCGAGAAACCAAGTCTACCAAGTTCTCAAAGACTGTGAAGTATGTGGTCGATACAATGCAGGACGACAAGGACAAAGGGTGGATGGTTTCACCATAAAGAGTACTGTTCCATGGGGATCAGTATGTATGGATGTTGCCGGGCCCATGGGGGTGACCGGTAAGAAAGGAGAAAAGTATCTGTTGGTGCTTGTGGACTCTATGTCAGGCTATGTGATTGTTAAGTCTGTGAGAAAAGCCAACGGCAGCAGTGTGATCAGCATGTTGGATCAAGTGTGTTCAAATCTGGGGATACCTAAGGAGCTGAGAACGGACAATGGAACACATTTCCGTAATGCTCAGGTCGACCAGTGGTGCCAGAAAAATGGAGTAATGAGAATTTACTCGCCCCCATACACTCCACAAGCAAATGGAGTTGTAGAAAGGGCTATTGGACTGGTGAAAAACTGGATCGGAAAAAATGCTAACACGAAGGAATGGAGTACTAAGGCCCTGGAAATTGGACAGGCCCTGAATGATCGCCAATGTGCCGGCAGGCCCACCCCTTCGCAAGAACTGAACCAACGCCCATTTTCGACACCAGAAGTGGGGAGGAGTCAGATTGAAAGGGACAGAGAACCAGAACCAAAGATCCCATTCAAGGTTGGACAGAAGGTGTGGGTGAGAGCACGAGATCACCCAACCAACACTGCTGTTAAACCTAAGTATGAGACCACAGATACAGTAGTGAAGATACTGGATAGTAACACAGTAGAGTTGGTTGGCTCTCACTGCGGTATTGTATCACTTCCTGTTCCGGAGCACAGCGGTGTTTTTCTGTATCTGTTAGCTGTTTACTCTGCGCAGTTAGATTGATCTAGTTATCTAGATTACGATTTGTTTCCCAGTGTAATCTTTACGTGCCTTAACTAAAGCACTCCTTCTGCTGAATCACCTATAAATTATTTACACATTATTCACTTTGCGTGTTTTTAGGAATCCGCTAGCTTAGCGTAGCTACTAGCTCTTAGCCGATTTAGCATGGCGGCTTCTCCTGTCTCTCCCGCACTTTTCTGCTCTGGGTGTGAAATGTTTAGTTATTCCTCGGCCTCCTTTAGCAGTAACGGTACTTGTAATAAGTGTAGCTTATTCGTAGCTTTGGAGGCCAGGCTGGGCGAATTGGAGACTCGGCTCCGCACCGTGGAAAATTCTACAGCTAGCCAGGCCCCTGTAGTCGGTGCGGACCAAGGTAGCTTAGCCGCCGTTAGTTCCCCCCTGGCAGATCCCGAGCAGCCGGGAAAGCAGGCTGACTGGGTGACTGTGAGGAGGAAGCGTAGCCCTAAACAGAAGCCCCGTGTACACCGCCAACCCGTTCACATCTCTAACCGTTTTTTCCCACTCGACGACACACCCGCCGAGGATCAAACTCTGGTTATTGGCGACTCTGTTTTGAGAAATGTGAAGTTAGCGACACCAGCAACCATAGTCAATTGTCTTCCGGGGGCCAGAGCAGGCGACATTGAAGGAAATTTGAAACTGCTGGCTAAGGCTAAGCGTAAATTTGGTAAGATTGTAATTCACGTCGGCAGTAATGACACCCGGTTACGCCAATCGGAGGTCACTAAAATTAACATTAAATCGGTGTGTAACTTTGCAAAAACAATGTCGGACTCTGTAGTTTTCTCTGGGCCCCTCCCCAATCGGACCGGGAGTGACATGTTTAGCCGCATGTTCTCCTTGAATTGCTGGCTGTCTGAGTGGTGTCCAAAAAATGAGGTGGGCTTCATAGATAATTGGCAAAGCTTCTGGGGAAAACCTGGTCTTGTTAGGAGAGACGGCATCCATCCCACTTTGGATGGAGCAGCTCTCATTTCTAGAAATCTGGCCAATTTTCTTAAATCCTCCAAACCGTGACTATCCAGGGTTGGGACCAGGAAGCAGAGTTGTAGTCTTACACACCTCTCTGCAGCTTCTCTCCCCCTGCCATCCCCTCATTACCCCATCCCCGTAGAGACGGTGCCTGCTCCCAGACTACCAATAACCAGCAAAAATCTATTTAAGCATAAAAATTCAAAAAGAAAAAATAATATAGTACCTTCAACTGCACCACAGACTAAAACAGTTAAATGTGGTCTATTAAACATTAGGTCTCTCTCTTCTAAGTCCCTGTTGGTAAATGATATAATAATTGATCAACATATTGATTTATTCTGCCTAACAGAAACCTGGTTACAGCAGGATGAATATGTTAGTTTAAATGAGTCAACACCCCCGAGTCACACTAACTGTCAGAATGCTCGTAGCACGGGCCGGGGCGGAGGATTAGCAGCAATCTTCCATTCCAGCTTATTAATTAATCAAAAACCCAGACAGAGCTTTAATTCATTTGAAAGCTTGTCTCTTAGTCTTGTCCATCCAAATTGGAAGTCCCAAAAACCAGTTTTATTTGTTATTATCTATCGTCCACCTGGTCGTTACTGTGAGTTTCTCTGTGAATTTTCAGACCTTTTGTCTGACTTAGTGCTTAGCTCAGATAAGATAATTATAGTGGGCGATTTTAACATCCACACAGATGCTGAGAATGACAGCCTCAACACTGCATTTAATCTATTATTAGACTCTATTGGCTTTGCTCAAAAAGTAAATGAGTCCACCCACCACTTTAATCATATCTTAGATCTTGTTCTGACTTATGGTATGGAAATAGAAGACTTAACAGTATTCCCTGAAAACTCCCTTCTGTCTGATCATTTCTTAATAACATTTACATTTACTCTGATGGACTACCCAGCAGTAGGGAATAAGTTTCATTACACTAGAAGTCTTTCAGAAAGCGCTGTAACTAGGTTTAAGGATATGATTCCTTCTTTATGTTCTCTAATGCCATATAACAACACAGTGCAGAGTAGCTACCTAAACTCTGTAAGGGAGATAGAGTATCTCGTCAATAGTTTTACATCCTCATTGAAGACAACTTTGGATGCTGTAGCTCCTCTGAAAAAGAGAGCTTTAAATCAGAAGTGTCTGACTCCGTGGTATAACTCACAAACTCGTAGCTTAAAGCAGATAACCCGTAAGTTGGAGAGGAAATGGCGTCTCACTAATTTAGAAGATCTTCACTTAGCCTGGAAAAAGAGTCTGTTGCTCTATAAAAAAGCCCTCCGTAAAGCTAGGACATCTTTCTACTCATCACTAATTGAAGAAAATAAGAACAACCCCAGGTTTCTTTTCAGCACTGTAGCCAGGCTGACAAAGAGTCAGAGCTCTATTGAGCTGAGTATTCCATTAACTTTAACTAGTAATGACTTCATGACTTTCTTTGCTAACAAAATTTTAACTATTAGAGAAAAAATTACTCATAACCATCCCAAAGACGTATCGTTATCTTTGGCTGCTTTCAGTGATGCCGGTATTTGGTTAGACTCTTTCTCTCCGATTGTTCTGTCTGAGTTATTTTCATTAGTTACTTCATCCAAACCATCAACATGTTTATTAGACCCCATTCCTACCAGGCTGCTCAAGGAAGCCCTACCATTATTTAATGCTTCGATCTTAAATATGATCAATCTATCTTTGTTAGTTGGCTATGTACCACAGGCTTTTAAGGTGGCAGTAATTAAACCATTACTTAAAAAGCCATCACTTGACCCAGCTATCTTAGCTAATTATAGGCCAATCTCCAACCTTCCTTTTCTCTCAAAAAATTCTTGAAAGGGTAGTTGTAAAACAGCTAACTGATCATCTGCAGAGGAATGGTCTATTTGAAGAGTTTCAGTCAGGTTTTAGAATTCATCATAGTACAGAAACAGCATTAGTGAAGGTTACAAATGATCTTCTTATGGCCTTGGACAGTGGACTCATCTCTGTGCTTGTTCTGTTAGACCTCAGTGCTGCTTTTGATACTGTTGACCATAAAATTTTATTACAGAGATTAGAGCATGCCATAGGTATTAAAGGCACTGCGCTGCGGTGGTTTGAATCATACTTGTCTAATAGATTACAATTTGTTCATGTAAATGGGGAATCTTCTTCACAGACTAAAGTTAATTATGGAGTTCCACAAGGTTCTGTGCTAGGACCAATTTTATTCACTTTATATATGCTTCCCTTAGGCAGTATTATTAGACGGTATTGCTTAAATTTTCATTGTTACGCAGATGATACCCAGCTTTATCTATCCATGAAGCCAGAGGACACACACCAATTAGCTAAACTGCAGGATTGTCTTACAGACATAAAGACATGGATGACCTCTAATTTCCTGCTTTTAAACTCAGATAAAACTGAAGTTATTGTACTTGGCCCCACAAATCTTAGAAACATGGTGTCTAACCAGATCCTTACTCTGGATGGCATTACCCTGACCTCTAGTAATACTGTGAGAAATCTTGGAGTCATTTTTGATCAGGATATGTCATTCAAAGCGCATATTAAACAAATATGTAGGACTGCTTTTTTGCATTTACGCAATATCTCTAAAATCAGAAAGGTCTTGTCTCAGAGTGATGCTGAAAAACTAATTCATGCATTTATTTCCTCTAGGCTGGACTATTGTAATTCATTATTATCAGGTTGTCCTAAAAGTTCCCTAAAAAGCCTTCAGTTAATTCAAAATGCTGCAGCTAGAGTACTGACGGGGACTAGAAGGAGAGAGCATATCTCACCTATATTGGCCTCTCTTCATTGGCTTCCTGTTAATTCTAGAATAGAATTTAAAATTCTTCTTCTTACTTATAAGGTTTTGAATAATCAGGTCCCATCTTATCTTAGGGACCTCGTAGTACCATATCACCCCAATAGAGCGCTTCGCTCTCAGACTGCAGGCTTACTTGTAGTTCCTAGGGTTTGTAAGAGTAGAATGGGAGGCAGAGCCTTCAGCTTTCAGGCTCCTCTCCTGTGGAACCAGCTCCCAATTCAGATCAGGGAGACAGACACCCTCTCTACTTTTAAGATTAGGCTTAAAACTTTCCTTTTTGCTAAAGCTTATAGTTAGGGCTGGATCAGGTGACCCTGAACCATCCCTTAGTTATGCTGCTATAGACGTAGACTGCTGGGGGGTTCCCATGATGCACTGTTTCTTTCTCTTTTTGCTCTGTATGCACCACTCTGCATTTAATCATTAGTGATCGATCTCTGCTCCCCTCCACAGCATGTCTTTTTCCTGGTTCTCTCCCTCAGCCCCAACCAGTCCCAGCAGAAGACTGCCCCTCCCTGAGCCTGGTTCTGCTGGAGGTTTCTTCCTGTTAAAAGGGAGTTTTTCCTTCCCACTGTAGCCAAGTGCTTGCTCACAGGGGGTCGTTTTGACCGTTGGGGTTTTACATAATTATTGTATGGCCTTGCCTTACAATATAAAGCGCCTTGGGGCAACTGTTTGTTGTGATTTGGCGCTATATAAAAAAAATTGATTGATTGATTGATAGAGTTGAAGAGGAAAGGAATCCAAGGAGTGGAGCAGCTGAAGCCAACTCCTAACTAGACGAAACCAGGAGCTAAATATGGCCACAAACACCCAAGAACTTCCACCCTTCGTCAGAATGGCCACTGTCAATGGGGTGGTTGCCTTAAGAAGAACAAGAGAAGGCCTCTGGGCAGGCAGAGCCCTGAGGATACTATCTCATGCAAAGAAAGGATTTTTATCTAATGAAAAGGAGTTATTACAGTGGAAAAGAGTTGAGAATCACTGTGTGATTTGTCGTGGAGACGTACCGCTGACGGTCCAATGGTCGGGACCGGGACTTAGAAAACCCCCAATTCCAAATGGGGCAAAATATGAATTCAAGCAATTACTTCACAAGCCGGTGAAGGTTTTGGATGCACTGGTATGTGGGTTATGCTGACTAACCCACTTGCCAAGAATGGTCTTTTACACCCAGTGGGACTTACGTGGAGACACTGTGGATATGCAGGTGTGTTCATGCTATTGGAATGGACAAAACATTGAATATTGCCTGGTGTGTAAAGCAAGAACTCATATGGGAAGACTACTGCATGTGGTAAAAGCAGAAGGATGGCAAGTGAGAAGGTTTTTAGACTCTCTGAGGACCTGTCACACCGATGAAACCTGCTGGGCTAATCCTGCAGCAACAACTGCGCCTGATCAAGCTGAGGGGAATCAAGGCGGCGGTGACGTGAGTCCAACGGCCCCAAGTGTCTATCTGATGTTGGACACAACTGGAGCGGGAGGAAGTGACCAAGCTGCAGGAGGTAGTGAACGAAAGCCATCTTTGTTGCATGAAGCTATACAGCAAAATTGGTCCCAGGGTCCAGAGTACGGACAAGATTATGACCCTCCAATAGATGCAGTACAAATTCCACTTGTGTTCAGAGTATACAGAGATCCGGAGCGACCCGGATATACAGACATAATGGAAGGACTGACAGATGATCAACAGCAAAAAGCCCAAGAAGAAGGATGGATTGGCCCTTGGGAATTGACAACTTGGGCAAAATTGATAGAGGAAGTTCTAAAAAACCCAGAAATTTTACTGGAAGATGCAGAAGAGGTGCCACAAGAAAAAGGGGGCAGAGAAACCCTTAAGTTTTATTTTACCACTGGATTAGACGCTTGGGGAAATAAAGCAGCGAAACCAAAGAAGAAATCAGCCGTGTACCACGTGACACCCGAGGAATGGGTGAGGAAGAGGAGGATACAATCTAGAGGGGGAGTGGCTAGCAGAGCGGACACTCCTAGTAGGCCGGACCAAACTATTAAGGTGCGGCTCACAGTGCTGATGGTGTTGGTTCCCTACGTGGGGGTTTATTCTGTCGGAGCACACGTTGAACTCCTGGAGGAACAGCAGCAGTCAGACCAAACGACTCAAGGTGAGGAAAAATCAAGAAAGTCTCGGAATCACTGGATGTTTCCCTCCATCTTCCGCGGGACAAGGAAGAAGTAAGAAGAAGCGGCTGTTTGCAAAATGTCGCAAGGACCAAGTGTAAATAGAGTACCCGTTATTAATAATCGAGGAAGATTTGGACCCTACATACAACATGTCCTCGCTGCTGAAAAATTATACCTACATTGGCCAGAAAAAGATTTTGAAGAAGAAAACTGGAAACTAGCATCTAAAGGATATTTTGTCTCACACTATGAATATAAAAGAGATGCCGTATTTACAGAGACAACAGGACAAAGGATACTTTCTGACCGAGTGCTGAGTGATGCAAGTCTGCGGTATTGGTATATATACGGGCGCCGAAAAATGTCCCACTCGATTCCAAGTTGTCCAGATACATACCCATGGATATTAAATGTGGTTTACCTACAAATCAACGGCCTAAGATTCACAGTGAGATGGGGGATTAATTACGTTGAGCCACTCCAAGGAGTCTACGTTGAAATGTACCTCAACCAGTACTTGATCTGGACGACAAGCCCCAGCATGAAACGTCAATTGAACAGACGACTGCAAGACCCAAGATATCCCGTATTGGATAACCAAACATTAAATTTAAGAATTGTTGAAAAACCTCTGGACTGTGAGGGCCTCATGCCCCCAACCGTACCACCAATTTTTGAAAACCAACACTTCATTTTCCTCTACAAAAGAGGGATCTGGAACTGTAATCAGGCAATGAAGATTCAGCTTCAAATTGAGCCTACGGATCAAGAGGATAAGCCTACAGTTCCCCTTTATGTGGCCCTATCACAATCCAGGTATTCTGGATACCGGTTTTGGCAGTCTTGGCAAGATCTATGGAGCTATGTACCCCCAAATCGAACACAGAGAGTCCCTGAGGGACCCCTCCCTAAACCTGACAGAGTGATTGTTACGATGTGGAAATGGGCGTGGAGAGGAATGGATTCAGAACTTGACCACCCATCTCCCATCTACACTCATCTCTTTAAGAGACAACGACTGCCCCCTATGGTGGTGTATCTTGGCAAGAAAAGAAGGAGACCAATGGCAGAGTAACGATTCACTCTGAATCATGCTGCGGACTTTCAAATTGGATGAAAATAATGTAAATAGTCTACGTTCCGGGCCGAAAGGACTTACACCATATTTGGAATTACCCTACAAGAAAATATGTTTAAACTGGCCGCAAAAGGATTACAAAGAAAAAGGATGGTTGCTGGGAACAGGAGGATACTTTGTAGATAAAGACTCATATACAAGAACTGCTGATCTTAAAGCGCCTGGAATATATACTCCTCTAGAACCTATCGTGGAAAAAGTTGGACAACACTGGAATTGCCCCGGGGTCGGATGGAAGTTTTACCCAATTCCCCGGTGTCCAAACATATACCCCTGCATCTTGAACGTGGTGTATATACAGAAAAGGGGCTACAGATTTAAAATAAGATGGGGACCTAATTATGTCGATCCATTACAAGGAATGTATGTGGATATTTGGCTCGGCTCTTTCCAGATTTGGACCAGTAGTCCCTACATGTTTAAAAGACTTCAGAAAAAAGAAGCACAATCAGCTTTTTACTTGATTGCGAACCAAACTTTGCCAATATGTACGACAGTACAGTACGTTGACATCGAAAAAGGTGGAAGTGTTCCGCCTATTAGAAGTGGATGGCGAACCAGAGTACTAGTGGGGCTTTGGCAACCCCCAAAGGCTATACTGATGCGACTTGGCATAAAGTCGGGAAGAGGATTATTTCGAAGATCAACTCCTCTGTACTCTGTGATAGCACAGTATCTCTACAATGGAGCGGCATATTGGAATGCCTATGAGGACATCTTGCACCTACGTCGAGAATTGAATCCTGCATCTTCACAGTGTTTCTTCACACCTCAGGGACCACCGCCTGAAATGAAGGAAGTGACAGTTGTCACTTGGCAATGGGCGTGGCGAGGACTGGATATTAGACTCCCGTGGCCATCTCCCTTGTTAAACACTCTTCTTCAGCAACGAGCATCAAGTGTCCCTGGTGAGAGCACGAGACAAACAACAGCACCAAAGATCATCTATCTCCGAGATGGGAGAACCACAGGAAGACAACGTGATCACCACGCAACCTCGAAGGATCAACGACAGACCAAGAGAAAGAGAATCTGGCATAGAAATGCCACTGTTGCAACAACCTCGAGGGCAGGAGCCGCTGCCACCAGTACCAAGTGAATTCTACTACGAAAATGTTGGAATAAGGCAGCAGCAACAGCCGCAACAAAGCTGGCCGTGGAAGAAAAAGTGCCTCCAATGTTGGAGTTGGATGGCCCGACTTACAGCATTATTAGTCGGCATTGCTGTACTTCTGGCTATCCTGTACCATTATGGTAGTACGCCCTGGACCTTAACCCATATCAGGGTCCAGTACGCAACAACTAAAACTTTTCAACAAACATGTTGGGGAGTTGAATCAAGAAACACCTACATGATATGGGACCAGAATTCTACAGAGAAATGGGCAAAAATGAAGAACCTAACTCAGCACATGCAAAAGAACAAGTGGCTGCAATACTTGAACGACAGTGAAGAATTTCCAACCGTCACCACCAATCACAACCTGACCACCGGAGCAGAAATCCTACAAAACCTACAAGTGAGGGATAAAGAGATCATCGTGGCAACCATCTTACGGTTAAAACAAAAAGAGCGAAGAGAAGTAGGCTGCACTTGGATAAGACCTGAACCTGGCGAGCCAGCCTGGTATTGCTCATGGGGATGTAGAGTACTACTGGGCTATCGAGCAGGATATTGGGAAAAAGAAGCTGTTTTTCCAGCATTACCAAGACATGATGTTTGCAGAATGATAATGCCTACCTGGAAACATTGGGGAAATTATAACCTCACCTGTGACAACACCCGCAGCAGAGTGCCGAAAGTGGATACTACATCTACAATAATCCCTCCGTTGAACAACTTTACCGACATAGAAGCAGGAATATCATACTCCAAACCTACCGTCATCTCACCAGAAGGATTGATGGGATCCACAAAGATATCACCAACCCAGAGATGAACTAAATTACTCCCTGCATCGCCAACACAAGATACACAGCGAGTATTAGAACCAAAAGTTAAAATTAATGATAATGAAGTTAGAAAGAGATGGAAGGAGCTTAATGATTATTGTGTAAAAGAAAAAATAGCAAAATTAGATAGATGTTATTGGAATCGACCTATTGGATGTAAATCTCAAAATTACATGGTGCTTACACCAGTTACTGATTTGATAGATAGGATTGTTTGGAGACAAATACAAGAAGCAAAACATGATGAATGGCTTAACGACACCTTTCCGTGGGTCTGGAGCGTTTCACTGAGACATTTTGAGGGGAATTTTCCAAAGGGATACATGTGGACTGGGCATAGTTTGAAAGGTCCATATAAAGCAAATTTCTATGTGCAAAAAATTACCAAAACCTGATGAGCTAAGGTCAGTACCCCAGGATGATTTTGACAAAATTGATCAATGCGTGGCGCATAAAATTTATGTAAGCTTACATGAGACAGAATACCATAGTAGTTTGGCTGCAAGTTCTGGTAAATCCCCCCGATGTCCCATAGACCAAATTAAGGCAGAGAATTGGCTAAGATGGGTATACAACTGTACAAAGTTGTTACAGATTCCAACCATTAAGGGGACCCTTCAAGCATGGAAGGAAGGACTTAAGCGTAGTGAGGACGTTACCTGGTGGGGAATGGAGAGAGTTGAAATTGAAGATTGGGTATTCCCCTGTTTAGATCAAAGTGATAATTATTGGGTTAGATATCAATACATCGCCACGGTCTACTCCAGAGATAGAGATACTTGGTCTGGTTTACTCTGGAGACCAGATCCTTATGTTACGCCACGGCCATGGAAAATGATTTGTAATGAGCTTAACACTACATGCACAATAAGTCTTGCCCGTCAAAATTGTAGAAATGTTCCTGGCTGGGAGGGATATTGTGATGCTTACTATGACGGCGAGTACGACACTTATGACCATCAAACAGTTTGGGAGAAGAACCGTGCGGGCGAATGGATAAGAGCTTTTCCACCCAACGTTGGCTGTGCCAAGGCTGTCCTGGGACATGGAATGTCGAAAAGGAGGCAAATCCTAGGTCACATAGTGCCATTTGTTGGAGATCCTGTGATAATGCTTGAAGAAGGATATGCTTTCAAGAAAAGTCTGTGTGAAGGGCAAGAAATTGTTGGTTACGAATGGTTGGGGCCCAATCGGATTTACAATAATGGTACATGTGAATCGCCTGCAGAACATTGGCTTAGCTGTGGAGAAGGAAGAAGTCGGCATGAATGTTCTTGGTGGGAAAGAACGCAAATAGTCGCTGGAGAAGCCATCACCACTTTCGCTGCAGAGACTGGAGAAGTCATTAAAGAAGGTCTCGAAGTAGTGACTGGTTGGATTGGACATTTGTTTGGATATCTTTGGCCCTATCTGTTAACCATAATAGGATTAATTATTGCTGCAGTAATTGGATATGTTTTGCTAAAAGGAAGTTTCGCAGCCACCCTGCGCTTGTGTGGGAGGAGCACACAACGCAGTGAAACGGAGCCCCTCCTCCGTTAGGGGAGGAGTTATGGAACCTATAAAGCTCGACGCCGAGACACGCCCTGTTCATTCTGCCGTGGGGGAGCGAAGGAGGAAGAAGCATCTACATAACAGCACACCAACTTAAGAAGATAAGTAAAAAGAATAAGAGAGCACAATGTCCAACAATACTGGCGGCATAACTGACACCATCTTCAAAGTGAGTAGAGTGGAGTTTATTGCACTACTGTTAATATGGCTGCTATACTGCTGTGTCGGCCGTTGGGACTTACGACAACCACTACGAATAGTAACGCTACTACATGGATGTGTCAGAATGGCGATCATCAATCTGCACTACGGTCAGAGTGACTTAGGGTTGTCTTTATTCATCACTCATGTCCTCGGTCGCTTTAATCTCTAGTTTGACTGTTGGGGAATATGGCAGTACACATCGATTACAATTTGGATGGTGATAGATATGATAGCAATCTTTTACGCCCCGGCAGTAATAGCTGACATTGTGTGCGAAGCTGTGATGGTCCTGACCCTATTGGCATACATAGCTACATTAACTGGAGCCATACAACGCAAGAAACCCTGGCTCTACAAACTTGGACTAATCATAATTTGGGCCTTAGGATGGGGAATATTATCATCCTTATACTGGCTGTCCATGGTTAGTCAACTACTCCTGCTGTTATGGTTTACGACCTATGATGCTTGCTTCCCGCGTACAGCTTCTTCAGCTACTACGGGAATGGTAACGTCATCACCATCCCAATCTCCTACGGTGATCATGAGGCAGCTCTGGCGTGCATCTGAATAATCCCAACAAACTCTTTTGCTTGCTTGCAATATAATAATTATAAGACTAATGTTTCCTCTTACACTGTAGGGGGATATAAGATGTATTAATTGTCAAGCCACCCTGGAACAAGCGATCTACTTCTGGGAGGTAACACCGACTCTGTGGTGCCCGACGTGTTACAGCAACAGCTTCGCTGTCCAAGTGGCGCGAGGAATAATGGGACGGAAGGATACATCTTTTGTGTCCCAGGTACCAACAGCAACATACCTGAAAATTGAGGCTGAGGCAACCGTGATTTGGCATTCCCTTGTGGTTGATCAAATACGAGCTGACACTATAGTGTCTTCAGAAGGATATACATATTGCCCCGTGTTTTCCAAAATGTGGATGTACCCTACGGGAATAAGATTTTCCACATCTCATCTTGCCGATGGCCGGATCGTGGCCATTGGTCCTTCACTACCACCAGTTCCACGTTCATCTCCACAGCACACTGTGGAGGTTGGAGTGCAGACCAAGGATATAAACTGGTGTTTGGAGGCCCTCACGCAGGTGTTCCTGGAGGAACACCTTCAACAGCCTGAGCCTGAGGATATTCACGCTGAAGCTTCACCTCAACCGAAGGATACATCACCACCACGACCATCTACACCAGTTACACCGTGTTATACACCTGTGACCCCCGTTCCCTGACGGATTATCATCTCAGGAATATGAGGCGACACCAACTCCATCGGAATTACCATCGCAAGCATCGCAACTGGAGGAGCAGCCTTCTGACGGCGACAGCAATCTACAGATGGGTGAGGAGGAGTACGTGGTGCTGGACGAGTGTCGTTCAACTCCAGCGCCTCCTGTTCTGTCACCGATGGTGGATGAGAAAGAAGTGCTCACCCTTCACCCTATCGACGACGACGGGGATGTTTTTATGGAAGTGTAAAGAGATCGGCAGAGCTTCAAGTCATGGAGAGGGTGTCAAGAAAGATGACTTTAAGCTTGCTTTCAGCTTGTTTTCATCTTGGAATATAATACGTGCCATTGGATTAATACACACGTTGCTGGAATAAACTGAACAGTGTTTAGTACTTTCCTGGAGTAAGTGAGGACATACCGGACTTTTCCATTGCAGATGGAGAGGCCCACGGGATGAACTCAGTGGTGAAGACGATGGAATATGTCTAAGATGATTTTAAAATTACAAAGTATGATCAAATGAACTATTAATGTAATAACAGTAAGAGTTGATTAGAAAATATATGTTACAAATAAGTAAAATGAATGATTATATGAGTTGTTTTTCATGCAGTCACAAGAAAGAGGAAAGTGTTGTTTTTCATAAAGGGTGCAGCTACAGAGAAAAGAGGAACTGAAAGAAGTTGTTTTTGTGCAGAGGCAGAGACAAAAAAGGAAGTTGATGATGTCGCAAGCAAGGCCAGAAGAGCTGATGATAAAAACAACTGTTCAGAACATTAAGATGTAATAAGATATGAAATGAATAATAATGAATGAAATGTTGTATATGATCATATGAATTGCTTTTATGTGAAAAAGAGTTGAAATGAAATGATTGAATATGATTAAATGTGATTGATGAAACATGATTTAGAAAAGATGTGTTCAGAAAAACAGGAAACTTGCACAATAGATTTACTGACAGCCAGGACATGAGTTCTCCAGATGGCTTCCAGTAAAAGAGAGGAGTATGGGAGGGGGTTTTGAATCACCATTATCCCTATGGTAACCAAGATCAACTCAGCATCAACAAGAGTTTCATATAAAAACTAGACAACAACAGGAAACGGGGTTATTCTTCCAGGGAGAGGTGCTGTTGTCACTTCTCCGCTGCTACGAGGAGATCACAAGACTTGACCATCTTGTGAGCTGCAATTGGAATTGAGGAGCGAGAGGATTGGAGACATAAGAGATTATTTGAGAGAGTTTTCAACTCCCACTCAGGCCGTCCAGTCATGGAGTAGCAGAGCATTGGAGAATAATCACTGGCCTTAAGTCTGAGTGGGGAAGTTTCAACGTTTTCTCTCTCATGGAGCATCACATCTTTCCAGAATGGATTAGATCAACTTTTGGTTGATTGAAGAAGGAATAAACTCTTATGTGGATTTATTTCCTGAAGGATATAAACTCTTATGTGGATTATTTCCTGAAGGATTACAACATCACAAGGATCGTGGTCAGCTAACAACTAAAAGCTGATGAAGAGGAGACCACGTTCATCGAACTGGGGATTTTAACATCAAAAAACCTGCTTCCCTCACTCCTAGAAAATTTGTTGAGGAGTTAATCCAGTCCAGTCAGAGTAAGATCAGATAGCATTATTGAATCAAAAACAAAGATCTCTGCCAATCATTATTCTGATTATATTTGAATTACTGTTGTGAAATTATCATCGTATAACCGATTTTGATTATGTTGTCAGCACTTGCAAAACCTGCAATAAATTTCCAAGCATGCAGTTAAAGTGTTAAGGCTCGGACATTGGATTATTGATTCTTCTTAAGGTGTAAAAGTTAAAGTTTTTTGGGTGTATAACATCAAAAAGTGCTCTAAAAGGTTAGTCTGGTTTTTAACGAAATTAACGCATCCTGGGGACTCGCTCTACGAGTCACTAAATTTAAAATCTAGCAACATTCCAAGAGCCCTGATCCATAAGAGGTGAGCTGCCGTTAACGGGCGTGGCCGGCTCGTATCCTGGTTCCAGAAGGAGGCTATTCGACCGGGGTGCGAGATCAGCGTCAGCGGGGTGGACGTCCGGATGGAGGCAGTGAGCGGCTAGACGAATCTCCTCGCCACCAGCTTAAACAGCCTTTGTGCAGCCCCGCCGGGTAATACCCGCGGAGACACGAAGGTCGGACCCCAGAGACGGAGAGCTGGTCTTATATAAAGCGGGATCTGACAGTAATCAAATAGGAGGAGCTTCCATTCCACTCGCCGGCTCCGGTTGTCAGTCAAGTTAACATGACAGACCTTGATCACACGGAGCGAGTTGTTGTGGAAAGCTCCCAATATAGAGAGTATTTTTCCTGCAATATATTTGTTGCAGGAGCTGCATCTGGATGACGGCTGCTTTCAGTGGTCTTTTCTCCTCTGCGGGACCCAGTTTGAGGACCTCCTGTCCCATTCACGCGCGCACATGTAAACAACAATAAAAAAAAGAAACTGCTGCCTGCTGTGGACTGCAGCTGGCTCTGCCCCCAAAAACTGTCATAATTATGTTTAGAAACCAGTCACCATTTGTTTTATTATACATCTGTGTAGTTAATAAAATATTCTCCACAGACGATTTGCTCGCACGCGCACGTAAAGAAAACAAAGAAAGAAATGCAGCTGCTCGCTGCTGGGCTGCTCCTCGCTCTTTCCCAAAAAAACTCTGTCATAACTGTGTTTAGAAACCAGTCACCATTTGCTTTATTATACATCTGTGTAGTTAATAAGTAAAATAATCTCCACGGACAATTCACTTGCGTGCACGTAAAATAAAAAGAGAAGAAAAACTCCTCTCCCCCTGCTGTGGTGCTGCGCTGCTCGCTCCAAAAACTCTGTCATAATTGTAAAATAAAGGACAAAAGAGACATAAGTCCTGTTCACAGGCTGCTACAAGATACAGGACATGTTCACATCTTCAGTCAAACTACTGACATCTCCACGTCACTACATATCCAGTCCCTGATTGGTCATCGCGGCGCCTCAAGACAAAAAAGTTCAGATTTTTCAACTTGGGGAGGAGGGCAACGTGACGTGACACAATATCGTGCCACAAATGCGCAAAACACTCAAAATCGCTTCACTCGCGCCGCGTCGCGTCCTTACATATGGATTACATGGCAACCTGTGGCTGCAGTCGCTCGCGTCGCGCCCGGTGTGAATGCGGCATTAGGCAGCAGATGAGTCTGTACTTGTTGGGAAGCTGTGTTTCCTTGGTCTTTGGAATTAGGCTTTTGTTCCCAGTCGTTATCCAGTCTGGTGTGTCCTCTTCTCCGTTCAATATTTTTGTGAAAGTCACAGCATAATGTAATAGTGTAATGCTGTCAGTCTTTTCAGCCAAAAATTTGGGATTTTGTCGATGCCACGAGCCTTGAAGTTACTGTATTCGCTCATTTTCTTTCTGATTTACTCTTCATTGATTACAATTGCTGGCATTTGCTGTTTGTCTTTGTTTTTCTGTTTTATTTTTTCAATCCACTCAGCCTCTTGATGTTGTTTTGGGTCTTCAAAGAGTGGTCTCCAGAATTTTTCAATTTCCTCTCTCTCAGGTGGCTGTTGTACTTCTATTGTGTCGTTTGCCAGCTTTCTGTACACTAGTCTGGCGTTTTTTTGCAAATTGTTTGTTTATCTGTTTTGCTTGTATTTTCTTGTCTTTGTTTCTAATCTGTGCTGCGAAAGCTTTTACTAAGGCTTGATGTTCAGCCAGCCTTCCACCTAGCTGTTTGTCTTCAACACTATTTTCTTTTAATGCGATTTACTTTAAGAAGATTCTTTTTGTGGTTTTGGCTGAGGTTGGCTCTCACTGCGGTATTGTATCACTTCCTGTTCTGGAGCGCAGCGGTGTTTTGCTGTATCTGTTAGCTGTTTAATCTGCGCAGTTAGATTGATCTAGTTAACTAGATAACGATTTGTTTCACAGTGTAATCTTCACGTGCCTTAACTAAAGCACTCCCTCTGCTGAATCACCTCTAAATTATTTACACATTATTCATTTTGTGTGTTTTTAGGAATCCGCTAGCTTAGCGCAGCTACTAGCTCTTAGCCAGTTTAGCATGGCAGCTTCTCCTGTCTCTCCCACATGTTTAGTTATTCCTCGGCCTCCTTTAGCAGTAATGGTACTTGTAATAAGTGTAGGTTATTCATAGCTTTGGAGGCCAGGCTGGGCGAACTGGAGACTCGGTTCCGCACCTTGGAAAATTCTACAGCTAGCCAGGCCGCTGTAGTCGGTGCGGACCAAGGTAGCTTAGCCACCGTTAGCTGTCCTCCAGCAGATCCCCAGCAGCCGGGAAAGCAGGCTGACTGGGTGACTGTGAGGAGGAAGCGTAGTTCTAAACAGAAGCCCTCTGTACACCACCAACCTGTTCACACTTCTAACCATTTTTTCCCCACTCGGCGACACACCCGCCGAGGATCAAACTCTGGTTATTGGTGACGTTTTGAGAAATGTGAAGTTAGCGACACCAGCAACCATAGTCAATTGTCTTCCGGGGGCTAGAGCAGGTGACATTGAAGGAAATTTGAAACTGCTGGCTAAGGCTAAGCGGAAATTTGGTAAGATTGTAATTCACGTCGGCAGTAATGACACCCGGTTACGCCAATTGGAGGTCACTAAAATTAACATTGAATCGGTGTGTAACTTTGCAAAAACAATGTCGGACTCTGTAGTTTTCTCTGGGCCCCTCCCCAATCGGACCGGGAGTGACATGTTTAGCCGCATGTTCTCCCTGAATTGCTGGCTATCTGAGTGGTGTCCAAAAAATGAGGTGGGCTTCATAGATAATTGGCAAAGCTTCTGGGGAAAACCTGGTCTTGTTAGGAGAGACGGCACCCATCCCACTTTGGATGGAGCAGCTCTCATTTCTAGAAATCTGGCCAATTTTATTAAACCCCCTAAACCGTGACTATCCAAGGTTGGGACCAGGAAGCAGAGTTGTAGTCTTACACACCTCTCTGCAGCTTCTCTCCCCTTGCCATCCCCCCATTACCCCATCCCCGTAGAGACGGTGCCTGCTCCCAGACCACCAATAACCAGCAAAAATCTATTTAAGCATAAAAATTCAAAAAGAAAAAATAATATAGCACCTTCAACTGCACCACAGACTAAAACAGTTAAATGTGGTCTATTAAACATTAGGTCTCTCTCTTCTGAGTCCTTGTTAGTAAATGATCTAATAATTGATCAACATATTGATTTATTCTGCCTTACAGAAACCTGGTTACAGCAGGATGAATATGTTAGTTTAAATGAGTCACCACCACCGAGTCACACTAACTGTCAGAATGCTCGTAGCACGGGCCGGGGCGGTGGATTAGCAGCAATCTTCCATTCCAGCTTATTAATTAATCAAAAACCCAGACAGAGCTTTAATTCATTTGAAAGCTTGACTCTTAGTCTTGTCCATCCAAACTGGAAGTCCCAAAAACCAGTTTTATTTGTTGTTATCTATCGTCCACCTGGTCGTTACTGTGAGTTTCTCTGTGAATTTTCAGACCTTTTGGCTAACTGATCACCTGCAGAGGAATGGTCTATTTGAAGAGTTTCAGTCAGGTTTTAGAATTCATCATAGTACAGAAACAGCATTAGTGAAGGTTACAAATGATCTTCTTATGGCTTCGGACAGTGGACTTATCTCTGTGCTTGTTCTGTTGGACCTCAGTGCTGCTTTTGATACTGTTGACCATAAAATTTTATTACAGAGATTAGAGCATGCCATAGGTATTAAAGGCACTGCGCTGCGGTGGTTTGAATCATATTTGTCTAATAGATTACAGTTTGTTCATGTAAATGGGGAATCTTCTTCACAGACTAAAGTTAATTATGGAGTTCCACAAGGGTCTGTGCTAGGACCAATTTTATTCACTTTATACATGCTTCCCTTAGGCAGTATTATTAGACGGTATTGCTTAAATTTTCATTGTTACGCAGATGATACCCAGCTTTAACTATCCATGAAGCCAGAGGATACACACCAATTAGCTAAACTGCAGGATTGTCTTACAGACATAAAGACATGGATGACCTCTAATTTCCTGCTTTTAAACTCAGATAAAACTGAAGTTATTGTACTTGGCCCCACAAATCTTAGAAGCATGGTGTCTAACCAGATCGTTACTCTGGATGGTATTTCCCTGATCTCTAGTAATACTGTGAGAAATCTTGGAGTCATTTTTGATCAGGATATGTCATTCAAAGCGCATATTAAACAAATATGTAGGACTGCCTTTTTGCATTTACGCAATATCTCTAAAATCAGAAAGGTCTTGTCTCAGAGTGATGCTGAAAAACTAATTCATGCATTTATTTCCTCTAGGCTGGACTATTGTAATTCATTATTATCAGGTTGTCCTAAAAGTTCCCTAAAAAGCCTTCAGTTGGTTCAGAATGCTGCAGCTAGAGTACTGACGGGGACTAGCAGGAGAGAGCATATCTCACCCGTGTTGGCCTCTCTTCATTGGCTTCCTGTTAATTCTAGAATAGAATTTAAAATTCTTCTTCTTACTTATAAGGTTTTGAATAATCAGGTCCCATCTTATCTTAGGGACCTCGTAGTACCATATTACCCCATTAGAGCGCTTCGCTCTCAGACTGCGGGCTTACTTGTGGTTCCTAGGGTTTGTAAGAGTAGAATGGGAGGCAGAGCCTTCAGCTTTCAGGCTCCTCTCCTGTGGAACCAGCTCCCAATTCAGATCAGGGAGACAGATACCCTCTCTACTTTTAAGATTAGGCTTAAAACTTTCCTTTTCGCTAAGGCTTATAGTTAGGGCTGGATCGGGTGACCCTGGACCATCCCTTGGTTATGTTGCTTTAGACGTAGACTGTGGGGGGGTTCCCATGATGCACTGTTTCTTTCTCTTTTTGCTCCGTATGCATCACTCTGCATTTAATCATTAGTGATCGATCTCTGCCCCCCTTCTCGGCATGTCTTTTCCTGGTTCTTTCCCTCAGCCCCAACCAGTCCCAGCAGAAGACTGCCCCTCCCTGAGCCTGGTTCTGCTGGAGGTTTCTTCCTGTTAAAAGGGAGTTTTTCCTTCCCACTGTGGCCAAGTGCTTGCTCATAGGGGGTCGTTTTGACCGTTGGGGTTTTTCATAATTATTGTATGGCCTTGCCTTACAATATGGAGTGCCTTGGGGCAACTGTTTGTTGTGATTTGGCGCTATATAAAAAAAAAGTTGATTGATTGATTGATTGACTTAGTGCTTAGCTCAGATAAGATAATTAAAAGTGGACGATTTTAACATCCACACAGATGCTGAGAATGACAGCCTCAACACTGCATTTAATCTATTATTAGACTCAACTGGCTTCACTCAAAATGTAAATGAGTCCACCCACCACTTTAATCATACTTTAGATCTTGTTCTGACTTATGGTATGGAAATTGAAGACTTAACAGTATTCCCTGAAAACCCCCTTCTGTCTGATCATTTCTTAATAACATTTACATTTACTTTGATGGACTACCCAGCAGTGGGGAATAAGTGTCATTACCGTAGAAGTTTTCAGAAAGCACTGTAACTAGGTTTAAGTATATGATTCCTTCTTTGTTATGTTCTCCAATGCCATATTTTATTTTCCACATCAGTGGACAATAAAGAATTATTCTATTTTATTCTATTCTATATACCAACACAGTGCAGAGTAGCTACCTAAACTCTGTGAGTGAGATAGATTATCTCGTCAATAGTTTTACATCCTCATTAAGCACAACTTTGGATGCTGTCGCTCCTCTGAAAAAGAGAGCCTTAAATCAGAAGTGCCTGACTCCGTGGTATAACTCACAAACTCGCAGCTTAAAGCAGATAACCCTTAAGTTGGAGAGGAAATGGCGTCTCACTAATTGCGAAAATCTTCACTTAGACTGGAAAAAGAGTCTGTTGCTCTATAAAAGAGCCCTCCGTAAAGCTAGGACATCTTACTACTCATCACTAATTGAAGAAAATAAGAACAACCCCAGGTTTCTTTTCAGCACTGTAGCCAGGCTGACAAAGAGTCAGAGCTCTATTGAGCCGAGTATTCCTTTAACTTTAACTAGTAATGACTTCATGACTTTCTTTGCTAATAAAATTTTAACTATTAGAGAAAAAATTACTCATAACCATCCCAAAGACATATCGTTATCTTTGGCTGCTTTCAGTAATGCCGGTATTTGGTTAGACTCTTTCTCTCCGATTGTTCTGTCTGAGTTATTTTCATTAGTTACTTCCTCCAAACCATCAACATGTCTATTAGACCCCATTCCTACCAGGCTGCTCAAGGAAGCCCTACCATTAATTAATGCTTCGATCTTAAATATGATCAATCTATCTTTGTTAGTTGGCTATGTACCACAGGCTTTTAAGGTGGCAGTAATTAAACCATTACTTAAAAAGCCATCACTTGACCCAGCTATCTTAGCTAATTATAGGCCAATCTCCAACCTTCCTTTTTCCCAAAAATTTTTGAAAGGGTAGTTGTAAAACAGCTAACTGATCATCTGCAGAGGAATGGTCTATTTGAAGAGTTTCAGTCAGGTTTTAGAATTCATCATAGTACAGAAATTCTTATGGCCTCAGACAGTGGACTCATCTCTGTGCTTGTCCTGTTAGACCTCAGTGCTGCTTTTGATACTGTTGACCATAAAATTTTATTACAGAGATTAGAGCATGCCATAGGTATTAAAGGCACTGCGCTGCGGTGGTTTGAATCATATTTATCTAATAGATTACAATTTGTTCATGTAAATGGGGAGACTTCTTCACAGACTAAGGTTAATTATGGAGTTCCACAAGGTTCTGTGCTAGGACCAATTTTATTCACTTTATACATGCTTCCCTTAGGCAGTATTATTAGAAAGCATTTTCATTGTTACGCAGATGATACCCAGATTTATCTATCCATGAAGCCAGAGGACACACACCAATTAGTTAAACTGCAGGAATGTCTTTCAGACATAAATACATGGATGACCTCTAATTTCCTGCTTTTAAATTCAGATAAAAATGAAGTTATTGTACTTGGCCCCACAAATCTTAGAAACATGGTGTCTAACCAGATCCTTACTCTGGATGGCATTACCCTGACCTCTAGTAATACTGTGAGAAATCTTGGAGTCATTTTTGATCAGGATATGTCATTCAATGCGCATATTAAGCAAATATGTAGGACTGCTTTTTTGCATTTGCGCAATATCTCTAAAATTAGAAAGGTCTTGTCTCAGAGTGATGCTGAAGAACTAATTCATGCATTGATTTCTTCTAGGCTGGACTACTGTAATTCATTATTATCAGGTTGTCCTAAAAGTTCCCTGAAAAGCCTTCAGTTAATTCAAAATGCTGCAGCTAGAGTACTGACAGGGACTAGAAGGAGAGAGCATATCTCACCCATATTGGCCTCTCTTCATTGGCTTCCTCTTAATTCTAGAATAGAATTTAAAATTCTTCTTCTTACTTATAAGGTTTTGAATAATCAGGTTCCATCTTATCTTAGGGACCTCATAGTACCATATCACCCCAATAGAGCGCTTCGCTCTCAGACTGCAGGCTTACTTGTAGTTCCTAGGGTTTGTAAGAGTAGAATGGGAGGCAGAGCCTTCAGCTTTCAGGCTCCTTTCCTCTGGAACCAGCTCCCAATTCGGATCAGGGAGACAGACACCCTCTCTACTTTTAGGATTAGGCTTAAAACTTTCCTTTTTGAAAAAGCTTATAGTTAGGGCTGGATCAGGTGACCCTGAACCATCCCTTAGTTATGCTGTTATAGACGTAGACTGCTGGGGGGTTCCCATGATGCAATGAGTGTTTCTTTCTCTTTTTGCTCTGTATGCACCACTCTGCATTTAATCATTAGTGATTGATCTCTGCTCCCCTCCACAGCATGTCTTTTTCCTGATTCTCTCCCTCAGCCCCAACCAGTCCCAGCAGAAGACTGCCCCTCACTGAGCCTGGTTCTGCTGGAGGTTTCTTCCTGTTAAAAGGGAGTTTTTCCTTCTCACTGTCGCCAAGTGCTTGCTCACAGGGGGTCGTTTTGACCGTTGGGGTTTTTCTGTTATTATTGTATGGCTTTTGCCTTACAATATAAAGCGCCTTGGGGCAACTGTTTGTTGTGATTTGTTGCTATATAAATAAAATTGATGTGGCATGGTATTGTTTTTCTTATTTATGGTTCCGTTTCTCTCCAAACCTTGTGGGGCTAATTTACTTTGTATGTACCATGCCGCTCCGTAATTTACAGAGTTTAACTCTGTCAATGTGGTTCCTTTTGGGACGAATTTAGTCAGTCCTAGGTTAACTTTTTGCAGGATATTTTTGAATTTGTATTCTCCTTTAGTTTAGTCAGCTTTGGGCGTTCTTTCATGTCCATTTTTCTTGTTTCTTCAATCTTATTTGCCAATTCCTCTTCTAGTTCCTGCTGTTCTGGGTCTGTGTGCACCTGTATATTGTTTTGTAGATGAGCTGGTGAACGGCTCATTTTTTCTGAGGACAGTGAATTGCTCGTTTTTTCGGGGGGCAGTTAATTGCTCATTTTGTCGGGGGGCAGTGAGTGGTTCGTTTTTTCGGGGGGCAGTGCATGATTTCTTTTTTGTTGGTGTTGTGTTTGACACCTACTTTTTCTTTGGTGTGAGAGGCTTGCTTGGTCTGGTGTTTTTTGTTGGATGTACATTTTTTGAGGACAGTCATTTCTTGGTGGTGTAATGGGTTGCGTCAGAAGGCAGATGCCGTCTCTGATCATTTGCCCAACCTCCTGTTGCATCACTTGTATTTCAGCATCCGAGAAATGTTTTTGTGTGATAAAGTTGCATTTTTGGGTGGTGAGTTGCTTACTTGGGACGTCTTTTTTACTTGGGCAGTGGTGATGGAATATTTTTTGCCATTCTCCACATCTCTTTGTCTGGCTGTTGGTGTATTTTATTTTGGCATATTCCATTTCCCACAGCAGTATACACTCTTCAACCCTCTTCCACTGACTCCTTTCAAACTGAAGTTGTTTCCCTTTTTCCATCAACTGATGATCTTTTAGGGCTTCTTCCTTTATTTTTTGTATTTCCTCTGCTGTCAGATATTTTGCGATTTGTGAGGTGATCGATTGTAGTTTTGTAGTTGTGGTGGCTTCTTTCTTTTGTGGTGGTAAATCCGCTTCTTTTATGCACTCCTCAAATACTACCTTTTTCTTTCTGCCCCACTTCTCATGCCTTGAGTAAGTGAAGCAGTGAAAGATCTTTTTCTTCTCTTCAATGGTCCAATTTACTGTGGCGTAGTTTCGTTTGTTTCTTTTGGCCCATTGATGCTGTTGTTGCTGGAGTCCAGGATCAGCACGTGTCTATTCAGGTCACCCTTTTCTCCAAATCTGCCACCACATTCAGAACAGCCAAATTGTTTTTGTCTTTTGGTTTTTCATTCATCTTTGATGTCTTTTTAGTAGAATGCAATGGGCCCCAAACCTGGGGTCTAAAGTTGCACCCTAGGTTCTATAGTTATCCTAACCAGATCTGGCATTGTATCCGAGGGCTCTCTTCAAGATGGTGATCGTTTCCTTAATCGCAGACAACTGCACCTCATGTGCACTTGGGTGACCTGGGATTGCCTCAAGGTATTTCTTCAGGTTCTTCTTCATCAGGCCTGTTGCTCCTACCACAACTGGGATGATATCGATGTCTTTCAATGACCATGTTGTTCGTAGGTCATTTTTCAGGTCTTGGTATTTTGAGATCTTTCCCCTTTCAGCTCGATTCAGGCCGTAGTCATTGGGGACTGTCACATCAATGATTTTGGCTGTTTTCTCTTGCTTGTTCCGGATGACAATATCAGGTTTGATTGCACCTCCTTCAGTGTGTCTTCCTGCTGGGATCTCTTTGTCGTAGAAGACCGTTACTTTTCCGTTGGATGAGACTGGTGTTGGCTCGTGCTCCCAGACATGTTCTTTGACTTCCATCTTCAGTTCCTTGCAGACCTTCCAGTGGAGATATTGACAGATCTTGTTATGTCTGGATGTATAATGCCCATCTGCCATGAGGATCTGGCATGCTGATGTTAGATGGTTTACACTCTCAACAGCTGTGTGACAGAATCGGCATTTATCATTCTGTGAGATCCCTGCCATTTTTTTGAAGCCATTTGTTAGAAGTCCCTGATCTTGTGCTCCAATCAGAATTCTTTCTCCATCAAAACCAAGTTTTCCATTTTTTAGCCACTGCATCGATCCAACTTTGTCAATGTATTCCTTTTCAAGTTCTTCTTGGAAACGTCCGGCTCTTTTGTGCTGTTTCCATCTTTCCACTCAATGTTTTCCTTCTCTTTTGCAGTACTGTTCTCTGGTCTGTCTTGCAAGTTTTGTTGCAGGCATGAGACTGTTGCTTTTTCTCTCTTGTAGAAGTTCTCCGCCAAAGTTTTTTGCCAGTTTAGTGATTGAGGTCCGTTTGGTTAAGGCCTTGTGG
This sequence comes from Thalassophryne amazonica, assembly GCF_902500255.1. Taxonomy (NCBI): domain Eukaryota; kingdom Metazoa; phylum Chordata; class Actinopteri; order Batrachoidiformes; family Batrachoididae; genus Thalassophryne; species Thalassophryne amazonica. The sequence goes on along the minus strand of NW_022986250.1, from coordinate 536,726 downwards.
TGTTGTGTGACCTTTTTTACGATTTCTTCTTCAGAGCTCTTTAAGTACTGTCCAATACTTATTATTGATGCTCTGTAGGTCTGGTTGATTTCAGTGAGACCCATACCGCCTTCTCTGCGAAGGAGATATATTCTGTCCATGCACTGATTTCTGTATGTGACTTTGTGGAGGGTGAGCATTTTCCTGGTTTTTCTGTCCAACTTATTAAGCTCACATTGTGGCCAGTTCACTATGCCAAACCCATAGGTCACCACTGGTATTGCAAACTGGTTTATGGCTGTGATCTTGTTTTTTGGTGTCAGCTGTGTTTTGCAGATCTTTTTTAAGCAGTTTAAGTATTCTTTTTGTTGTTTTTGTTCTCATTTTCTTGTGCTCAATTGTATTACTTTGTTCAATTCCCAAGTATTTGTATGTGGTGTCTGCAGCCAGATCTTCAATGTAGCTCCCTTCATCCAATTGTATGTTTTCGTTTTTTGTCTTTTTTCCTTTTGTCATTCTGCATCTTGAGCATTTATCCAGTCCAAATTCCATGCCAATGTCTTTTGAGAACTTATGGACAGTTTCCACGAGCTGCCTGAGTCCGTTTTTTGTGTTGGCATAGATTTTCAAATCGTCCATGAACAACAGATGGTTCACAAGTTTTTGGTTTTCCTTTCCTTTGTCTTTACTTAAGTCATATCCGATGTCTTGCTCCTTCAGGATCTTGCTGAGCGGGTCCATGATTAAGCAGAATAAAAGAGGTGAAAGGCTGTCTCCCTGAAGTATCCCTCTCTGAACTCGTACGTCTGGGATTGTTATTTGTCCCTATGTGTGATTGAGGGTGATGGTGGTGTTCCACTTGTTCATTTGTACTCTCAGGAAAGATCTTATTTTCTCATTGATGTTGTAGAGTTCTAAGCACCTCATGATCCAGGAGTGTGGTACACTGTCAAATGCCTTTTTGTAGTCAATCCAAGCCATGCTGAGGTTCCTCTGCCTTGTTTTGCAATCCTCCAGGATAACTTTGTCTGTCAGTAACTGGTCTTTAGCTCCTAATCTTCTTCTGGAACATCCTTTCTGTTCATTTTGCAGGTAGCCACCAGTGTCAAGATGTTCATAAATGGCATCAGCTATGATTCCTGTCAGCCATTTGTATGTTGTTGTTAGGCAGCAGATGGGTCTGTACTTGTTGGGAAGCTGTGTTTCCTTGGTCTTTGGAATTAGGCTTGTGTTCCCTGTCGTTATCCAGTCTGGTGTGTCCTCTTCTCCGTTCAATATTTTTGTTATAAGTCACAGCATAATGTTGGTGTAATGCTGTCAGTCTTTTCAGCCAAAAATTTGGGATTTTGTCGATGCCAGGTGCCTTGAAGTTACTGTATTCACTCATTTTCTTTCTGATCTCTTCTTCATTGATTACAATTGCTGCCATTTGTTGTTTGTCTTTGTTTTTCTGTTTTATTTTTTTCAATCCACTCAGCCTCTTGGTGTTATTTTGGGTCTTCAAAGAGTGGTCTCCAGAATTTTTCAATTTCTTCTCTCTCAGGTGGCTGTTGTCTTTCTATTGTGTCGTTTGCCAGCTTTCTGTACACTAGTCTGGGATTTTTTGCAAATAGTTTATCTGTTTTGCTTGTATTTTCTTGTCTTTGTTCCTAATTTGTGCTGCGAAAGCTTTTACTAAGGCTTGATGTTCAGCCTTCCACCCAGCTGTTTGTCTTCAACATTGTATTTTCTTTTAATGCGATTTATTTTTTTAAGAAAATTCTTTTTGTGGTTCTTGTTTCCCAAAAATGTGGCCATTTGGGAGATCTCTGCTCTTAGGCGGCTGATTTTTTGTTGTAATTTCTTTTTCCATCGTGGCATGGTATTCTTTTTCTTATTTGTGGTGCCGTTTCTCTCCAAATCTTGTGGGGCTAATTTACTTTGTATGTAAATTCAAATTCAAATTTATTAATTTATATAGCGCCAATTCACAACAAAATCGTCTCAAGGCGCTTCACAACATAAAAAACAATTAAAAATTTAAAACACAATAAAAACAACCATAAAAGAAAGACAGCAGTAAAAGAATACAAGATTAAAAACACATCATAACATTAATGATAAAACAGGGAAAATAAATGAGTCTTTAAACGTGATTTAAAGGTCTCCACAGTGTCCGACTGCTGAATGTGTGCTGGCAGATCGTTCCACAGAGCTGGGGCATGATAGGAAAAAGCTCTGTGACCGGCAGAGCTGTACCATGTACCATGCTGCTTCATAATTTACAGAGTTTAACTCTGTCAATGTGGCTCCTTTTGGGACCAGTTTAGTCAGTCCTATGTTAACTTTTTGAAGGATATTTTTGAATTTTTTATTCTCCTTTAGTTTAGTCAGCTTTGGGCGTTCTTTCATGTCCATTTTTCTTGTTTCTTCAATCTTATTTGCCAATTCCTCTTCTAGTTCATGCTGTTCTGGGTCTGTGTGCATTTTATTTATTATTTTGTAGATGAGCTGGTGAACTGTTCATTTTTTCGGGGAGCAGTGTGTTGCTCGTTTTTTGGGGGGGTAGTGAGTTGCTTGTTTTTTCGGGGGGCAGTGAGTTCGTTTTTTGGGGGGGTAGTGAGTTGCTCGTTTTTTGGGGGGGCAGTGAGTTGTTCGTTTTTTGGGGGGGCAGTGAGTTGCTTGTTTTTTCGGGGGGCAGTGAGTTGTTCGTTTTTTGGGGGGGCAGTAAATTGTTCGTTTTTTGGGGGGGCAGTGAATGGTTCGTTTTTTCGGGAGGCAGTGAATGGTTAGTTTTTTCGGGAGGCAGTGAATGGTTTGTTTTTTCGGGGGGCAGTGAATGGTTAGTTTTTTCGGGAGGCAGTGAGTTGTTTGTTTTTTCGGGGGGCAGTGAATGGTTTGTTTTTTCGGGGGCAGTGAATGGTTAGTTTTTTCGGGGGGCAGTGAATGGTTCGTTTTTTCGGGAGGCAGTGAATGGTTAGTTTTTTCGGGAGGCAGTGAGTTGTTTGTTTTTTCGGGGGGCAGTGAATGGTTTGTTTTTTCGGGGATGTACTTTTTTGAGGGCAATCATTTTTTGGTGGTGTAATGGGTTGCGTCAGAGGGCAGATGCCGTCTCTTATCATTTTCTCAACCTCCTGTTGCATTGTTTTTATTTCATTATCTGAGAAATGTTTTTGTTAGATAAAGTTTGATTTTTGGGTTGTGAGATTCTTACAAGTGATGTCTTTCTTACTTGGGCAGTGGTGGTGGAATATTTTTTGCCATTCTTTGGATCTCTTTGTCTGATTTTTGGGGTATTTTATTTTGGCATACTCCTTTGCCCACAACAGTATCCACTCTTCCTACCTCTTCCACTGACTCCTTTTAAACTGTAGTTGCTTCCCTTTATCCAGCAACTGATAGTCTTTTATCGCTTCCTTTTGGGCTTCTTCCTTTATTTTTTTTATTTCCTCTGCTGTCAGATATTTTGCGAGCTGTGAGGTGATCGATTCCAGTTTGCAGTTGTGGTGGCTTCTTTCTTTTGTGTAGGTAAATCCGCTTCTTTTATGCGTTCCTCAAATACTGCCTTTTTCTTTCTGCCCCACTTCTCATGCCTTGAGTAAGTGAAGCAGTGAAAGATCTTTTTTTTTCTCTTCAATGGTCCAATTAACTGTGGTGTAGTTTCGCTTGTTTCTTCTGGCCCATTGATGCTGTTGTTGCTGGAGTCCAGGATCAGAACTATGCTGATCTGGTGGATTATCCAGCTGAGTGTTCTTCTGTTCAGTTCCAGAAGTGTCTGAACTCCTGCCACTGGTATCTGGTTGTAAATGACTGTTTGGACCTGAGTTGCTGGCTGGTTGTGGTCCTCCATCATCCTCTCCATCAGCTTCTGCTGTCAGTGTTCTGTGTATAGATGAGCTGCTGGCTACAGGCTCAGCCTCTGTGCTCTCATCACTTGGGCTTTGATGAAGCTGTGATGACTCTGGTTTTTCATCATCATTTTCACTCTTCACAGGGACGGCAGTGAAACCAAACTTGGTGAGATCTGCCTCCTCCAGCTGCTGAAGCTGCTCTCCCTGCTGACTTATCCACAGCTTCTCTTCTTCTTTAATGTCCTCCTGGTCAACACTCAGATTCCATTCATGGTGTTCCGGGAGAGTTTCTTCTTTAATCACCAACAACGGCTGCATGTCTGCAAAGAAACAAATTAACAATACGAGGTCTGTCAATAAAGTAACGGCCCTTTTTATTTTTTTCAAAAACTATATGGATTTCATTCATATGTTTTTACGTCAGACAAGCTTGAACCCTCATGTGAATGTGTGAGTTTTTCCACGCCTGTCGGTTACGTCATTCGCCTATGAGCACGCCTTGTGGGAGGAGTGGTCCCGCCCCCTCGTCGGATTTTCATTGTCTGGAAATGGCGAAATGATTTGGGTTTTTTTTTTTCATCAGAATTTTTCAGAAGCTGTTAGAGACTGGCACCTGGAAACCATTCAAAAAATTTATCTGGCTTTCGGTGAAAATTTTACAGGCTTCACAGAGAATAAGGACTGTTACTGTCGCTTTAACGACGGCCCAGAATGGCGTTCGGCGCGCCGTGCTCCGAGCTGCGACGACGAGGCAGAAAACCCAGCTCTCCACAATTTCTCTGATACTTACTGGACTGGTAAGCATTGAAAGCCAAGATAGACATGTCCTAACTTGTCCTCTGACACACCGAAACGGAGGTGTTCCGTTGTCTCGCTCGAACAGCGAATCGGTCGTTATGCACAAAGCCTCCATTCGGCTTTCCATGACAAAATCTCTTGTTAAAAGTGAAATCTGCCGGAAAATGGCTGATGTCCAGCTCTTGCACACGACGGTCCCGGCTCCACACAGCCATCAGTTTAGAAATGATCTGGTGTTTTCTGCCTCGTCGTCGCAGCTCGGAGCGCGGCGTGCTGAGCGCCATTCTGGGCCGTCCTTAAAGCTGTAGTTAAAGTCCTTATTCTCTGTGAAGCCCATAAAATTTTCACCGAAAGCCAGATACATTTTTCGAATGGTTTCCAGGTGCCAGTCTCTAACAGCTTCTGAAAAAATTCTGATGAAAAAAAAAACTCCAAATCATTCCGCCATTTCCAGACAATGAAAATCTGGTGAGGGGGCAGGACCACTCCTTCCACAAGGCGTGGTCACAGGTGAATGATGTAACCGACAGGCGTGGAAAAACTCACGCATGCGCACGAGGGTTCAAGCTTGTCTGACGTAAAAACATATGAATGAAATCCATATAGTTTTTGAAAAAATAAAAAGGACCGTTACGTTATTGACAGACCTCGTAAATGTTAGAACAACACTCATTAAAATAAAGTATCAGAGTGGTGAGTTTGACCTGATGACACTAAGTTTTTCCACTGATGGAACTGATTAAGTGGAAATGTACAGCAGGACGCAGTTTCATAAAACAGTCATCTTTTAGTCTCCTAAACTTACTTAGTCGACTAAAGCCTCGATCACACGGCACTAACAAAGGACACTGAAGCCCAAACGAAACAATAAATCTGGACTGACCTTACCTTTCGAGGACATTGTTTAACCGTCGTCCAGCAGAAACAATAGCGGTAAGAACATTTTATTAACTACTTTAAGTATTTACACACGTTACAAATGTTTGTGGCTGGCCTGCGTGTTCACACATGTTGATGTTCTGAAGACAAACATCTCTCACCTGTTGTCAAGACAACCAAATCCTGTGCCTGCAAGTGCTGTGGACATGAGTACAACTTTGGCTGCACTTGGTCTCATACTCGCCGTCAATCACGTCATTGTGAATGTTTAATTCTGATTTTGTTTAAAGCGTCAAGGTCGATCTTCGCTCCGTTTATCTTTTGTTAATTTAAGTTTAGTTTCCTTCCTTTTTGCACTCTTGATGCGCAGGCTTTTCTGTGACGGGAAAGGTACAGGATCATTTGTTCCCCTTTTCTCAATGATTTATGACTTTTCTTCCCTTCGTTCAGTTATCCCCGTGTGACTGCGCCAAAAGGTTACTCACCCAACATTAGCTGTCTAATTTCACAGACGGCTAAACTTGTAGATTAGCCGTCTAAGATTATTCGATGATTTTCATGGGCATAAGAGGCCTCACGGGTGTCACTGGGACAAAACGGCGACAATGAATGAGAGTTTTGTTTACTTCTGGGTTGGTCGTCTGCTACAACCATAGCTGAGTTTACCACACCAGAGGAGAAGCACTCCTGGAAAAAGATTCCTGCCTTCTCCAAAGTGGAGAAAGCTCTCCTTTTGGAGGCACATGAGCAACACAGGGGAGCTCTTGAGTCTTTCAAAGGAACATCAGCCCTTGCTGCCAAAAGACAGGAGGAGATCACAGTGTCCCTCAATAGGTAGCTGGACAGATCACCCAATGTGCAGGATAAGTGCTGAAGTGACATCCCTTACAATTCGGCACACGTTCGACTTGCAGACGTGGATGGTGTCACCGATAACGATAGTTTTGCTGTACAGAAACGTTTTGATGGTGTGCATTAAAAATTTTGACACAAACAAAGGTTTAAGGGTGTTTTCACACATGGAAGTTGCAATCAGAAATATTCAACTCCACAAAGACTTTATGGATTTATCTCTTTTTTTTTTTTTTTTAAAGAGCAAGATTCTGCTTTGGATTACTTCTTTATGAGTTGAGAGAGATAAAAAAATCAACACAAAAAATACATGATGTAGTACTTGTGTTTAAGAGTACATCTGGTCCACCCTGTGGGCTCACCACCCACAGGGGGAGCCACTGATGTTGGGTACACTGTCCCATGGATGGCAGTGAAATTCGAGGGCCTCGGTGGACCAGACCCAGGTGGCAAGGGCTAGCTCTGGGGGTGTGGAACATCACCTCCCTGTGGAGGAAGGAACCAGAGATTGGATGGGGGGTTACACCGGACAGCAGTTTGGAGTTTTTGGCCTTCTTGGAGTCCCTGAATGGAGTCCTGTATGGGGCTCCCGTGGGGTACTCCATTGTTTTGCTGGAGGACTTCAACACACGTGAGCAATGACAGAGACACCTGGAGAGCTGTGACTGGGAGGAATGGCCTCCCCAATCTCAAACCGAATGGTCGTTTGTGAATTGACATCGGTGCTCATCATGGACTGTCCATAACAAACACAATGTTTGAACATAAAGATGCTCATGAGTGTACATGGTACCAAAGCACTCTAGGCCAAAGATCAATGATCAATTTTGTGATTGTCTCATCTGTTCTGAGGCTGCATGTTCTGGACATTCAGGTGAAGAGAGGGCAGAGCTGTCAACTGTTCACCATCTGGTGGTGAATTGGATCAGAGGGTGGGGGAGGACTTTGGACAGACCTGGTAAGTGCAAACGGACAGTGCGGGTGAACTGCGAACGTCTGGAGGAGCCTACTGTCCGACAGAGCTTTTCTGGCGTCCCTGTGGAGGTTGGGGGCATTGAACCAGAATGGGCAATGTTCAAACCTTCCACTGCTGAAGCTGCAGCAAGGAGCTGTGGCCTGAAGGTCTTAGGTGCCTCAGGGGGTGGCAACCTTTGAAGGTGGACTCAACCAGCAGCTCGTGGCCCTATGGGACACCTATTGGCGTCCCGGCCTCGTGAGATTCTTGCCACTGATTTTACCATTTTAAAGCCTCGCTATGGCGGAACAGAAGACGTTCTTGTGGTGACTGACGTCTTCAGTAAATACACAAAATACATGTGGACAGTCCCTACTCATGATCAGCGAGCCGCTACAGGAGCTCAGGTTTTGGTTACGGAATGGTTTTCGAGATATGGAGTTCCAGCTTGGATGCACTCTGATCAGGGACAGAGTTTTGAGGCTGTATTCATTCAGCAGCTGTGTGGCTTTTATGGCATAGGAGCCAGCTGGCTTTGTCATGGATGGGTCCAGGAGCACCAGACTCGCTTGCAGATGGCTTTTGATGGAGCTCAAGATCAGCTGAAGACTGCTGCAGAGCGTCGCAAGAAAGATCATGATCAGCATCGCCGTGATGTTCCTTTGATGGAGGGCCAGTTGGTTTGGTTGTGAGACTTTGGAGTACGGGGCCGCCATAAGACCCAGGACCAGTGGTCCTCAGTGATGTATCGCGTGTTGAGGGCACCACAGGATGAGGGAATGGCTCATACCATCGCCCCTAGGCATGATTCAAACAGAGCCAAACAGCTTCATCTGTCTTTGTTGAAAGCTGTGGTAGGGTTTGATTCCCTTGATGGGGCTGTGGTGCCTTCTCCATACCCTGAAGAGCAGTCACAGCAGGAGGTCAAGTGGTTGTTTGATGGCGGGTGGTTGGTGTTGGGGTCTGAGGACCCAGTGTCTACTTCTGTTCTGGCAGAAATAGTGACCCAACTTGCTCCTCAGGTAGACATTGCAGAGGTTGTAAGTCAGCCTGAGCTCACCGGTAGACCCTGTTGTTGTTGTGCCATTCTTGCCGGTGGTTCCTGCTCCTGTGGGGGCAGGTATCCCCTCCATGCTGTTGAAGGAATTAAGCATGATCTGAACAGTCCCTTGATAATTTATATGTTTCTTTTTTAAAACTATATTTTAGGAAATTAGTGATTTTTAAATAAGTTGTTATTAATACATTCTTTTGTATTTTGGAACTACTTCTGTCGGTCATTTCTGAACGAACCTGTGCATCTTGAACTGGAGTGAATTTGACTGGAGAAGTCCCTGGGTAAAACTCCCAGGCTGTTGTCAGCAGTACAACGTATTACTCCCCTCATGAGTTTTGGTTGTTTTAATCATTGAATATTGTCTGCTCTGGCACATTTTGGTGTCAGACGTGGGATGCAAATTGAGATGAGGTGTGTTGTTTTTTTATGTTAAAAATAGAATTGTTGTTAGTGTTTAATTTGTGTGGGTTTTTTTTTTTCTTTTTCAGGACAAAGCAGCAGTTGGCTTCTAAAGGCCTCACCTTTAGGGTGAAAAAGTTTCGGGTGTGTGGTGAAGCGGACTGGGGAAATTGTGCCAAAAATCAACAGTGCTGGTAATGATAGGTCAAAGTTCTGACACCACCCCTGGGAGTTTAGCCCAGGGAACTCTAGACTCAAATCCAAGTGCACAGGTCCATTGCAGAAAGAGGAATTAGAAGTGGTTATCAGTACAAGTGTAATTTATTAGTGCTAGTTAATGTTTTTTATAAAAGAAATGGAAACTATAAAATTAGACGTCTGCACTTCAGATAAAGCCCTTGCATCATCCAGTCTCAGCCATATCATCAAGGTGACAAAACATCCACAGCGACCATAAACCTCACAGCAAAGCAGCAGTAACGTCCGCAGAGCATCAATCCGCTGCCTCACTCCTCTCCACCACGGACCTGAGGCTTAACCTGCTGCCAGCATGTGGCATCTTGGTGAAGGATTCTCCTGGTATGTCTCTGCAGATTCCCAGGGTCCTGGGGATGAAAGTCATCCACAAGTGTTATGGGAAACTGTTTGGGCAGCATGGGGTTGCCCTGTCTGACTTACTGGTGGTGTCTGAGTCCCCTGAGCGTCTCTCACACAGACGTTTCAAAGGTGTCATGAAGCTCATGCTATTGCTGGCTGAGGGGCAGGTAAAGTTAAGGTTCATAGGAGAGAAGCTTGTTGGATTCTGGGTGAGGTGATGAAGTTTGTTACAGCCACATGTTCAGAGCGGTATTCTGGTGGTGCGGCCCTGTTTGAGCTTGTAGTGTCTGGCCTGCCTGTATCTCCTGTTGTGGTCCACATGGAGTGGGGTACAGCCTACATTCTGGTGATGAATGTGGGGTCCTCAGATGTGTGGCTTCCTGAGTGAGTGAGTGAGTGAAGAGATAGTGGACATAAAGGACAGCAACAAGTACTGAGGAATCCCACAAGCCAATCAGAACCATTATGAAGATGCAAAGTTAGTCACAGCCAAATACTTCCAGAAGGTCAGACAGGTGCTGAGAAGTCAGCTCAATGGTAGGAATAAGATCTAAACCATTAAATCATATGTTCTACCAGTCATCAGATACCCAGCTGGAAAAATAATTTGGCCACAGGAGGAGATAGATACCACTGATGTCAAGACATGAAAACTCCTCATAATGCACAGAGCTTTCTACTCAAATTCTAGCACTCTGAGGCTCTATGAGCAGCTGAAGGAGGGAGGACAAGGATTAGTGAGTGTCAGAGACATGATCCAAGATGAGACAAGGAGCATCCATGAATACACCAGAAAGGCGTCACCCCAAGATCAGCTGCTACAAGAGTATCTGACAGTTACAAGCTGAATGAAGTTCTCGGGTCTGTTTGTATTCATAGCTGTTGTCAGTCTCAGTTCCTGAACTGTCTGAACTCCTGCCACTGACATCTGGTTGTAAATGACTGTTTGGACCTGAGTTGCTGGCTGGTTGTGGTCCTCCATCGTCCTCTCCATCAGCTTCTGCTGTCAGTGTTCAATTTAATTTTATTTGGTCAGAAGAACAATGTACATTAATGAACATTTTGTATTTAAAAGAAATAAAAGTAAGAGCGTAAATGTACACAATTGCAGGCATCGGCTGATTTTCATTGTCAGCCCCCCTGCCAGATGGTACAGGAAAATTCCTAAAATAATGTAACAAAAAACGTTATAAAATCATTAAAAAAATCCCACATAAAATCATATTAAACGGCAGTACACTCAGCAACGCTGCTATAACACAGACTGCATCACATTCCCATTCCCAGCCCTTTACACAATGTCCAAGGTTCTACTGACTATGATGGCAGGTTTGGGTGGACATCAACCATCCCTTCAGGTGTTTTTTAAAAGTACTAAAAGTAGGACATTCCCTAACAGTGGATGGTATGGTGTTCTAAAAATGACCACCCTTGACAGATAAGGCCATCTGGCCAAAGGTGGAGCGTCTACGTGTTATGACACAGTCACCTTGGTCAGATGTTCGAGTGGTTCTGGCCGCGGGGCCACAAGAGAAGCAGAGTTTTATAAAGTCTGTGCACAGATGAGCTGCTGGCTACAGGCTCAGCCTCTGCACTCTCATCACTTTGACTTTGATGATCCTCTGATAACTCTCAAGCCTGTGGTTTGAAACTCTAGAACCTGGTCTCCAAAACTGCTGAGACAGCTGTGAGGGGGTGTGCAAGAGACAATTTATGGACATAAAAATATATTGGACAAAAAAAAATCTAAAGGTGTTTCCACACATTGAAGTCATGTTTGTACGGTTGCAATGAGAAACCCAGTAAATCATTCGGTTTGTTCCTCCTCATTTTCGGTCTTCACAGTGACAGCAGTGAAAGTGAACTTACTGATGGCCTCCTCCAGCTGCTGCTCCTGCTGACTGATGCAGAGATTCTCTTGTTCCTCTTTAATGTCCTCCTGGTCAACACTCAGATTCCCCTCCTGCTGTTCAGGGAGAATTTCTTCTTTAATCAGCAACAACTGCTGCATGTCTGCAAAGAAACAAATTGATATGATTTAGAACAGTGGGCGACGCAGTGGATTAGTGGTTAGCACTGACGCCTCACAGCAAGAAGGTTAGAGGATCACTTTGTCATGCAATTTCTTACCAAAGTCCAATAACATGCTAAAACCCCAAACTCCCATGGTGCATTGCACCACAGTGTCCATTGTTCATCATTTGGTAAAATCACTTATTTCTCCAAAACTATTGGTCCTTTCAATTTCCAATTTCCACAGCATTCATTCTTGACCCAAAATACATGAGCACACCAAAGGACAAATGTCAGCTGTCCCCAGGAACTCCACCATGAAAGCCATACACATGCATGCAGACACGCACACAGAGGCCACTTGGATATTATAAAATACGAGTAGATAAGCTGGTATAGAAAATGGATGGATGGATAATTGAGAACATTTATCGGCATTCCCATTCACTCACTGTGTGTGTGACTCGTGCACAAAAATGAGCAGGCATTATGTGAGTGTGTGTGTGTGTGTGTGTGGTGGGGGGCGGTCAAAACTAACATGTGTCCTGGAATGACCCACAGCTGAAAAAAGACCTGGAATTGGCAGAAAACTTTAAGCAAGATGAAAATTACTGTGGAGCCAAATAGTCCCCCCCCCCCCCCCCCCCCCCAGAGCTGAGACAAAAACAAATAACTACAACCAAAGTGTTATGTGTCGACGCGGGTTGAGGGGCGGACCTGCGTCAGACGGAACCCAGCGCTAAAAATAACCAGAAAGCGGTTCCAATAACAAAAACAATATATTTATTTCACCCGCTGGTGCATAAGAAAGTGTAAGAACTGAAATAGCGTCCTTCTGGTGGAGTGAAGGCTGGCATGCTCTCCAGCGCCCAAAAGGATCGAAGCCCGGCGCTCCTGGACCCACTACCACCGCCAAACACCCCCCAGGTGGACACGACAAACCGACTCTCTGCGAAGCATAGAAGAGGTGAGGTAAGTCAGCAGTTACAACTAATATCCTTCAAAAGACACACACTATCAGCAACACATGCAGGTCTGAATTTTAAGCTTTATGCAAATGAGCAGCTTCTCACAACAGGTGGAGAATCACTTGTCTGCACGCCACAGCAGTGAGAAGCAAGCTGCACAATCCTCATCACAATTCAAGTATACTGCGTAACAAAATACCAAGTTACTATCAACAATTAGTCAAACAATCACCTTTGATGTGTGCTGACAGCATGTGTCCCTCACCCTTCCTTGCTTCACGGGCTCGATGTGTCAAACCCAGGCGCGGTCCTCAGCGTCTCACAAACGAACATCACAAAGTCGAGTTCCCGGCAGTTCTGCTTGAATCACACATGACTTAAATGCAGAACGCCATCCAATTATCTGCTTCAGCTGAAAGTCTTTAAGGTTGCATGTGAGCACCATTCACAGGTGCTACACATGATGTTGATGAGGGTGAAGGATTCTTCAGCCAGCACCTTCTCCACAGACAAATCAGCTCTCATGCCACCTGGAGAGCAAAGAAAAGAAAAGAACACCAAAATATCCAGCCACACCCCCCAACACACAACAGTACCCCCCCTTTAACGGGAAGCCTCCCGGCGACCGAACAGACCAGGCCCGAGAACAGCACCTCCCTCCAGGGTCCTCGTCAGGAAGCAGACAACACCACGCTCCTAAGGTCCACCACAGACAGCAGGACAGGGCACCGCAAGGCCGGCTGGCATCAACAAAAGCCCCAAAACATTCCCCAGTACAATCCAACACACAGGAAAAAACACAAAACCCACCCAAAACCTCCCCAGGGGACCGTCCCATCAAACCCCGGGAAGAAAAGAAAAACTCCCAAACGCAAAAACCCAACACAGCCCCACAAACACAATACAAACATAAATGCATAAAAGAAAAATAACAAACAACCCCCCCAGAATGACCTGCAGAGCCCAATCCCCCCCCCAGAAGGCCTTTACCGCCAGTTCCAGGAGGAACAGCCAGAACCAGAATCCCACACAGGTCCCCAGGTATACATGGAGCAAACGGCGCCCCCCAGAGGACCGTACCATCAACCCCAGGAGGTACCCTCCCCACAACCCCGGAACCCCAGACCCGGCCACACTTGGCTAGTTGGCCCCAAGCCAATTCCCCCCCAGAGGACCGTCCCATCAACCCTGGAGGTGGAACCCGGAAGGAAACAGAACAAAATCAAAACTCAACCCCCGGAGGACTACCAAAAACAACCCCAGGGGGATATAAAATGACCGTAAACCCTGTTACCCTCCCCGGCACCCCAAAAGACCCCAGGTCTCTCCCAGAGCCCCTCGGCGGCTCAATCTTGGTGAACGGCTCAAAACATTAAGCCGGGGAAGGGAACAGGAAAAACTAACCCAGCCCCAACCCCAAGGCGCAGTGAAGAACCGGAAATACGTCCGGTGCCCCGACTCGACCATACCCCAGCCTCTCGGGAGAGGCGGAACTACCGAAATGGCGAACGGCAACAGATCGGCCCACCCCTCCGACTGAGGTAAGTCTCCGCTGCACCACACCCCGGCAACACCAATGACGAACGGTACAAAGGCTCACTGTGGCTGGAGTGGAACCGGGCCCTAACCAAACCAAGAAAAACGCCCCTAACACCCCCCCCCCCCCAGGTGCAGAGGTCTTCTGAGAACGCTCAGCGTGACCAACCTGCACCACCCCACAGCCCACAAGACAAACGGTCTTGGGGCAAGTGAGGTTGGGGTTAGGGATGTAGGGAAATAAAAAGCAACAAAATAAAACGACCCAACAACCCAAACAGAAAATACCTAAAAACACATAAAAAATTAATGATTAAGTGAGCCCAGACGGGCTTCTATCCGCCTAACATTCACTCCACCAGACACGCCTCTGACTCCCCAAACAAATTATAACCCCTATTTAAAGAAAACAAAACATTAACCCGTACTAGATTTTTTTTTTTTATTTTTTTTTTATGTGTGTTATTTTGCCTGTCCCAGAACACCTGGAGATACGTCACCATTATTTTTCTTGACGTTTATATGTCGGGGCAATACAGTAATCTCTGCTCATCCGAGCTGCATGGGCTCGTCAACAGGAGGAGCCAGAGGTCCCGTCGGAGGAGCCTCAGTGGAGCGAAGAAGAGGCGGCTCAGATCTGTGTCGGGGAAAGCCCCGAGACGAAAAAACCCGCTCTGATGGGCGTCCTCTCTCGCGTCCACGCTCCTTCATCCGATCATCTAGACGAATCACCAACGATATTAGCTCATCTAAATTGTTTGGCTCGTCACGGACTGCCGGCTCATCTTTTAATGACTCATTTATCCCATCTACAAACATTCCTCATAAAGCTGCGGCATTCCAACCTGACTGAGCAGAAACCAGAGAACATTGCATCAAAGCAAAGGCTTCGACATCTCCCGCACAAGGCTCCGGACGACAAACAATTGGTTTGGACGCCGAATCTCTGGGTGACGGAGTTATCTGCACCAGTATCGATGGTGCCGCAGCTGGAGCAGCAGGAAGCGGAACGGCTTGCGCTGCAAGCTCCGTAACACGGGCGTCTGTTTGTTTAATTTGGTTTGCGAGATGCTGTAATTGCTCCCATATTTTCTCCAAGTGTTCTTGAACTTTTTCGGCAAAAGGAACCGCCTCTGCCGCTGGGACCATTATGAAATGGCCGGGAACTACTGTTATGTGTCGACGCGGGTTGAGGAGCGGACCTGCATCAGACGGAACCCAGCGCTAAAAATAACCAGAAAGCGGTTCCAATAACAAAAACAATATATTTATTTCACCCACTGGTGCATAAGAAAGTGTAAGAACTGAAATAGCGTCCTTCTGGTGGAGTGAAGGCTGGCACGCTCTCCAGCGCTCCTGGACCCACTACCACCGCCAAACACCCCCCAGGTGGACACGACAAACCGACTCTCTGCGAAGCATAGAAGAGGTGAGGTAAGTCAGCAGTTACAACTAATATCCTTCAAAAGACACACACTATCAGCAACACATGCAGGTCTGAATTTTAAGCTTTATGCAAATGAGCAGCTTCTCACAACAGGTGGAGAATCACTTGTCCGCACGCCACAGCAGTGAGAAGCAAGCTGCACAATCCTCATCACAATTCAAGTATACTGCGTAACAAAATACCAAGTTACTATCAACAATTAGTCAAACACTTAATCACCTTTGATGTGTGCTGACAGCATGTGTCCTCACCCTTCCTTGCTTCACGGGCTCGATGTGTCAAACCCAGGCGCGGTCCTCAGCGTCTCACAAACGAACATCACAAGGTCGAGTTCCCGGCAGTTCTGCTTGAATCACACATGACTTAAATGCAGAACGCCATCCAATTATCTGCTTCAGCTGAAAGTCTTTAAGGTTGCATGTGAGCACCAGTCACAGGTGCTGCACATGATGTTGATGAGGGTGAAGGATTCTTCAGCCAGCACCTTCTCCACAGACAAATCAGCTCTCATGCCACCTGGAGAGCAAAGAAAAGAAAAGAACACCAAAATATCCAGCCACATCCCCCAACACACAACACAAAGTCTGTATCAAAGTCTCAGCATCAGCCATAGACAGGATGGGATGAATCCTCGCCACATTTCGCAGATGAAAGAAGGCAGTCCTCGTAATGTCTCTAATGTGGAGGCCAAAAGAAAATATAGGATCGTAAAGTACTCCAAGATTCCTCACTTTGTCCGTATGATGCACAACACACAAACCAAAATTAAGTGCCAACTGGTCAAAATGATGCCGATGTCTGGCTGGACCAAGAACCATCATTTCAGTCTTATCAGTAGGGATGGGTATCGAGAACCGATTCCTTTTGGGTATCGTTAAGAAATTATTTGATCCACCGACATCAATAAGCTTTGTGCTTAACGATTCTGTTATCGCTCCTTCAGAGTGGCCGTTGTTTTGGGGGGTGTTTGTCAGGAAAATGATCATTTCTCTACATTGATTACAGACCCTGCAGCGGGTCCGTAATTCAAACCGTTTTATCATTTTATTATACAGATATACTTTATTTTTATAGTGCTGAATGCTGCCACTTTTGTCCTTGTTGAATAGAGGCTGACCAAGTTACATCTGCTGCTGTCTAGTGGGCAAAGCATTCTGGGAAAAAGGTTGCCATACCCCACTATATGCAGTCACACACCTACAACACACAAGCTGGTAATTTATTGTCTTTTTAAGGAATGGGGTCATTCTATGTGAAATCAGATTTTCCAAAATCTTCCCGGGTCACCAACTCATATTCTCGTGATTCCCCCCCAAAGTACCTACATATGTCTGATAAACACATCAGACGTGTTTATCATGTCTGGTGTGAATATTAAGCAAAAATATTTCTGCTTAATTCCAAGTAGTTTTTTTTTTTTTTTTTTTTAAATCAGGGTACCCACAATCCTATTTTACACTCGCAAAAGGATTTTGAGCTTTTTTAATTTTTAAAAGGCATTATCTCAGCTAAAAATGCAGATATAAAGCTCAAATTTGGAATACACCCTATTTGGGCACCCCAGATACAGTAGTGAATTTCAAAAATGGGATACAGAGCTACTTTTTTCATTCTGTAGCATCACATTTTGATATAAAGTTAGTATATCAACATGCTCTCCAAAAACATTATGAAGTGGCTGAGCACTTATGAGCACATATGGTCAAATCATAAAGACACTGGAGGCCTATTTATGACATTCTACGATCATATTCGATTTTCAAGTCAATAATTCAAAAACCCTTCAAGTTATGACCACAATGTTTTGCACACATATAACTAGTACCCCAGATATGTGTATTCTACAATATGAAGATTATCTATTGAATACTTTCTTTAGTACAGCACTTTGAAATTTTGTAATTTTTGCGATAATGGACAAACTGCCATTTTTGTGATGCTATAGAATGAAAAATTAGCTCTGTATCCCATTTTTGAAATTTACTATTGTATCTCGGGTGCCCAAATAGGGTTTATTATAATAAATTATGAGAATGCACGAAATTCAAGGAAAGACCGTAAAGAAAGTGTAATAAAAACATGCTGACATTTGTTTGCTATAATTATGAATGCTTTCACAAAAGGATACTTTTTTATGCTTTTTTGGGGGGCCCTGCCCGAGCGCCATTTTTAGCATCAAAACGGGGCCTGTAGCACCTGAAGCATAATAGCTGGTGCAAATGTGAAGGCAGATCTGGAATCTGTGGATGTTTTTGCCTTAGAAAACATCTTCAGATAATTTTCAATGGCCTACCTTGATGAAATACGGACGAAAAAAAGCAGTGTTCAGTGACACTGAATGTCATATATGGAAGTAGGGATGCAACAATCCAAAATTTTTCACTTCCGATCCGATACCTGAATTTGGATATCTACCAATACCGACAATTTTCTGATCCAGTACCAGAGATCTGTTTGCTTTAATATTATGATTATTGTTGATTTTGTGGTTCGTGTTAGCTTAACAGTGTTGTTAGTGTTACTGATTTACTGTGATTTTGTTGGGAAAGTGTAGGAACACGGACCCACAACAGGGGGCGCAAATGAACGGACAATGGAGTAAGTCAAATAACAACGCTTTACTGTTGTGAATGTGCACAACGAATACAACCAATCACAGAAATGGACAACAATCAATTTACAAAAGTGTCGTGTGGGCAGGCTCGAAGATAGGAGACGCCTCTCCAAGTTAAGACCGGTACCACACGGCTTCCTCCGCCACAGGACCCCGGGTATACTGGAGCCGCCAAGTCCCGAACTCCCAGGTGGCCACTGCCTCCGCGTGCCAGACCTGGTACTGCTGGCGAGGAACAAAAACACAATTAAAGGTGGGCGCGTTTGCACCCAGTAATCCACACGGCAGGAAAGCTACCTCCACCTCTCGTTGGAAAAAAAGGTCTGTTATCACTCACAAAAGTCACAAAAGGTTACTGTCAAGCAGTCAGCTGAGAATATTACCTTCCAGGTAGTACGATATCTCGGCAATGAGGTGGAGATGCCGTCCTGCTGATATACCCCACTGATGATTGCCGTCAGCTGTCTCAGGTGATGGGTGACAGCTGTCACCGAGGCTGCTCCCGTGAGGCGGCGGCGCCCTCTGGTGCCTGGAGCCCGCACTCCAGGCAGGGCGCCCTCTGGTGGTGGTGGGCCAGCAGTACCTCCTCTTCAGCGGCCCACACAACAGATTTTGGAGTTCAGTTGGTTTCGTCACTTAAGTTATGTTGCTATGACCATGAGTGAGTTCAGTCTCATGTTTCTGACACAAGTGAAATGTGTATCATTTTTGATCTCCAACCTGTTTGTGCATAAAATTAGAAGCACCTGCATGTAATAAAAACAAACAGCTGTGCGTACTTGCAACTTCGATCAGGGACAAACTGAGCACAGCTGAGATCTGCCGTTTGAAATGTATTGTAGGTCAAGGATGAACACCCCCAAAACAGAACCCTGACAGAACAAATAGTTTTGGAGAAGCTATAAATATTAGCTAACATTGCTAATTACACTTTGGACTCACACGCCTTTCCAGCAGGGGGCAGTAAATCATCTTTATATTAAAAGTCAGAGTGTGTGACTTTATTTAGTAAATTCACTGTAAGTGTGTATAATTGTAAATATGTTAAAAATACATGGATGACACAAGAAAGTGAAAAGACTTATTTCCATTGTGGTCCATTTAAAAATCAAATGACAAAATAGAAGTAATAATAAAACGATAATAGTATGTCTATGATAACAACCTAAACAATTTAGAAATGCATTAAGACAGTAAATCAACATTAAAAAATTAAATTAAAAAAAAATTAATTTAACAGGAAATAAGAGTTCATTTTCTAAAAACTGTTAAGGTCGAAGGTTCCATAAACATTCTGTACTGACATTTAATTCCTACTCATTGCTTAATTTATTACCACCTTTGAAAAATGTCGGCTATCTATTTTATGCACACAACCCAATCTCGAGCCCGTGGATCCACAAGGGCAACATGTTAGTGTACATATATTTGTGGTACACAGGACTGGATTATCACAGTCATCCTGACAAGGTAAGAAACAAATCAGTCCGACTGCATAAATAGCACCTGCAACATCTTGATACTTCAATTTTTTTGTTTGTTAGCCCAGTGCTGTGACCACCAAACAAAATGTTTTTCTAGCTTCTTCTCCACAAGCACTTCAATTTCTGTTTCAGAAAAGTTTTACTTGCACTTCATCTCAGTTGTCAAGGTCAGTAAACGTTTATCTGGTTGAAACATTTGAGGTGTTTTGCGTTGACCATTTATTGCTGTATGTGGTCATTTAGAGGGTGGAATATGTGGCTGATCCTGGTGTGCACAATTTCAGAGTGTGATTTATGAAGAACATTGTTTACAGGTGTGTATATTCATGGTTTTTAAGCAATCTGTTTTGTTTTGTTTTTTGCACACACCACATTCAGCTTTTATGAGCATGAGTCCTAGGCTCTGTTTTATAAAGGAGACTCTTGACCTTCAGTGTGGACAAGGTCAAATCAGAGCTTTTACATCATAAAATTTTTACAATTTTTAAATAAAATCTCATCCTACTGCAAAAGTATTCAGAAATTACAGGTTGAATACCTGATTAGGAAAATGTCTGACAGTCACAACAGCCTGTGATGGGGTAAAAGTAATACAATGTTTAGTGAACAAACCTGCTTTGTACAAGCAAACTCGAGGATTAAAAACAGCTTCCAGAACTTTCCATCCTTTGTTCTCTTCTTTTAAACGATGAATTTCTTCTTCATAGTCTGCAATCAATCCTTCAAACAACTCAAAATATTTCTTCATCAGCAGCTGTCAGCCATTGTTTCAGCCTGTCCCTCAGCTGTTGGGCTTTAGACATGTTTGCAGAAAGCCTTTAAACAGACACAAAAAGATTTACTGACCGAGTGAATCGATGAATCAGTGAACTATCAGGGAGAGAACAAATGCAGACATTGAATAAACGCAGGGCTGGCATTGAGGCAATATGGCTAAGCCTGAAACTAATTTGTCGAGCGGTTTGAGGGCTGCCTAGGTCCCCAATGGGGTCCAGGGGCAAAGCCCCGGGCTGGGGGCTGCGATTTTAGGCCTTTTCCAACTTCTTTGGAAAGCTCGCAAGAACACCCAATGTTAAAGATTTTAAACAACCATTACTACCTTTGAGGTCAAATGGTTTGTGTTTTACAATGCAGTTTTCTTAAGCAAAAATAAAATAACCACAAACAAAAATTGGGCATAGGTTCCCCTAACGTCTGCAGGTTTTGACTACATACTACTAGGGCTGAAACGATTAGTCGAGTAATTCGAATAATTCAATTACAAAAAATGTTCGAGGCAAATTCTGTGCCTCGAACTGGCTGCTGGCTGCTGCCTCTCTCTGCCCAGTGTGAGCGGCTCAGCACTGCCCTCACAGCTCCGTCCTCGCCACAGACAGTCTCTGGAAGAAGTCTACTCTTTCTTCTGTGCTTTTTAATTTTCGCTTTTTTGGGCAACACACAATGCTTCACAAACACTCAAATAAAATAATAATTGCATGTTCAACCTCCAGCTGAAAATGAAATGCATTGGCTGAATCGTAGAGAGAGAGTTAAAAAGAAATTCATGCAGGGACCCAGTCCACCGCCTTAATAAATAAATAAGTAAATGGGTAAAAATGGTTACATTTTACAAGTTGGGGAAAACAAAAAACAGAAAGCCACAACCTATCGCTATTTCAGCAAAATGTCAAGACTTTGGCCTGACTTTGGCTGAGCTCCTGATACCAGGAAAGATCCAAAACTTGTAAAGATGTGATAAAATAAATAATTACCCAGGAAAAAGAAAGGGATACACTAAATTTGATCATCTCAGTGATAACGCAGTGACATTGTGCCATTACTTAGGGACTGTTAATGTTTTAAAACACAAAAGTACTTTTTATCCGATTACTCGATTAATCTCCAGGATAATCGATAGAATACTCGATTACTAAAATAATCAATAGCTGCAGCCTTACATACTACCATCACTGAACACTGTCTCTGCTGGGCTCATATTATCGGGGCAATTAGTTTAAATTTTATACAATAGAGTTTCAAATATGTGAAAAATAATTATTATTTCAATAATTGAATGGTTATTAACTTACAACATGAGCTAAGCATTTTGTTTTCGAGACGCCAAAATTCGTAAGCAATCTGAATTTTGAAATTTACTGAACACTCGTCATGGATCCTTAATCCTTTTCACTAAGACCTCTTCAAACTACATAGATAAAAAAACAAAATATTACTTACGGCAATCGGCTTCACTGGTCAAAATTATATCCACTAAATAATCTCTTTCTTCAATTTTATCGCTTTGTCTAACAGGTGCCTGTTGTGTGGGCCGCCAGAAGAGGAGGTACTGCTGGCCCACCACCAGAGGGCGCCCTGCCTGAGGTGCGGGCTTCAGGCACGAGAGGGCGCTGCCGCCACGGACACAGCCGGGGGTGACAGCTGTCACTCATTATCTCTTGACAGCTGTCACCCATCTACTCTACAGCATCTCACTCCATAAAGACCAGACGTCATCTCCACCTCGTTGCCAAGATATCGTACTTCTATGGAGGTAACTTTCTCTGCCTGTATTAATTGATTCCAAGAGCTATTGTTTTGCAGCTGTCAACCAGAGGACCGGCGTGGGTCGCGACTGTTTCGTCCTACGTCCGTCAGATAAGTGGTTAAACAGACGCTGCACGAGTGTGTGTTAGAGGTGGAGGTGGCATTCCCACCGTTGTTGTTACGGGGTGTACACACACCCGCACTTGACTGTCTTTGTTCTTCGCCAGCAGTACCAGATCCGACAGTCGGGGACGGTGATCACCTGGGAATTCGGGACTTGGCGGCTCCAGTATTCACCAGGTTCGGTGGCGGCGGAAATCGTGTGGTTCCGGCTCTTCTCAGGACAGACGTCTTCTATCCTCGAGCCTGCCCACACGTCACCTTTGTGGATTGACTGTTATCAGATTCTGAGATTGTCTGTGTATTCGTTGTGCACCTTCACAACATTAAATTGTTACTTTTTGGCTCATCTATTGACCGTTCATTTGCGCCCCCTGTTGTGGGTCCATGTCACTACACTTTCACAACAGTGCCTGCAAAATGCTCAGAAAAGATTTTTGTTCTGCTACAGATCGAGTCACATTAAAACACGTTCAATGACTGGTTATCACATCAAGCTAGATCAATGAAAAATCGTGTTATTAAACAAAGAACAGGGTATATTTCAAGGCTCTTATTAAAGAATCTGTATATTTCCTGACGCGAAACGTCATTCACGGAACATCCCCCCAAACTCTGTGATAATTGTGTTATAAACCAGTCACCATTTGTTTTATTATACATCTGTGTAATTAATAAAATTATCTTTACAGATGATTTGTTCACGCGTACGCACGCACGTGGGGAAAAAAAAAAAAAAACACCGGCTGCTGCTGCACTTCCTCACTTTCTCCCCTCAAACTCTGTCATAATTGTGTTAAATAAAAGACAAAAGGGACATAAGTCCTGCTCACAGGCTGACTGCCAGAGACAGGACATGTCCACGTCAAGTATAAACTCCAGACAGATATCTCCATGTCACTACATATCCACAACGTGTCCTTCCATAGGGATTACATGGCAGCCTGTCACCTCCGCTGCATATATCCAGATCCAAAAGCTGGAAATCTGGCTCAGGCCAGAAAAGTACCAGACCTGTAAACTGAAGAATTGTTCAGGAGAAACCAGGATTGACTGAAAACAGGCCAGTTTAATTATTTGATCACAAAGTCTGTGAGGAGATGGACTGAGGGCCACTTCTTAACCCCCCTCAAAGCCATTTAAGTCAATTGTGAGTCACTTTTGTGCAGATGAAAATCACTAACTGGGACTCTTGCCTTGTTGAAGGCAAGAAACGAGAACCGTCCTCTGTTCTGTTTGCACAGCTCCAAACGCTGCGCCACTCTCTGCTGAGTCAAGTTAGAGTCCGGTCGGAATGAATAACATCAAAGCAAATCACCGCTTTAAATCAAATGACACCTTTCCAAACATTGGAATACAAACAATAAACTACAACAGATTAAAATGTTGTTTTCCTCCCAAAATGAGACATCCTGTGTTCTTTATGAATGACACTGCTGTTGACGTGCAGCACAGTCAGCTAAGCTCAGCTCAGCGGTGGCCAAGTTCGGTCCTCGAGATCTACCTTCCTAACACTCTTAGTCGTCTCGCTGCTCCAACACACCTGAATCCAATGAAAGCAGGCTTTTAATGTGTTGGAGCAGTGAGACGACTAAGCATGTTAGGAAGGTAGATCTCGAGGGCCGAACTTAGGCACCCCTGGCTCAGAGGCTATGTACGGAGTTACATTTGTGCCATTAACATCTGAAAGGAAACGCTTTTGACAAAAACTACAGATTTTGTTTATTTCTATTTATCTCCAGAGATCAAGGATCCAGTGACCAATTCCATATTTATTTACTTTAAGACTCAATAAAATGTTGTTAACATAGAAAACCTGTAAAGCCTATTTTTAGTACACAGAAAATTCACAAGAGGTATTGATAAGGGAATCGATAAGGAATCGGACTGATAAGCGGAATCGATAATGGCATCGATAGATAAAATCTTATCAATACCCATCCCTACTACCGACACACTTGACAATACAAAATACAAGAAATTTTGGGAGTCCATGCTGGTGTCCAGGACGGGAGGCTTGCAGAACACTGATCTGAATATACAATAGCTGTCACAAACAACTATTTTGACAGTTGACTCGTCAACGATTATTTTTGCGATTCGTCGACGAGTCAGATCATATGGAATTTCCTAAATTTAAGCCCTGCAGCATTTTCCGAGAAACGTCGGGATGAAAACATGAACATTTCCAAATCAGTGACTATTTCTTAGACTTCATTTCCATCAATCATTCAGAAATACAAACAGTGTGGTACTTCATAGTAAATCTGTGTCAGGTAGGCAGTTTTCAAAACTAAATGTCCATGCTGGAAGGAGACAAGTGAAGGAAGCCACCAAGACAGGTCTGGAAGAACGTTTGGCTTCTGTGAGTGGAGAAACTGGGAATAGTGCAACATTTTTATTTTATCTTCATTTTACATACAGTCCCAACCTTTTCTGATTTGTGGTTGTTTCTGTTGCATTTCTGAAACTACAGAACGGCTATAAAGAAAAGTGTGAACATTTTATTGTGTTTTAAAACTTTGTGCAGGAAACATAAACACCAAACTTTTATAATGAAGGAAAAAATATCTGGACATGAGCAGGAAAACTTTGATATAAACTGAACAGAACAATGCAGGCTGATTTGACTTCCCATATTTATTGCATAAATAAATCGGAATAAAATAAGAGGTAACTCACTTTGAAATGAAAATATGTAGCTGCAGCTTAATAACTTTGAAAATAAAAATCAGCAGCTTACTATATTTATTCTGACTCCAGTTCATTTTACTGTGACGAAGTCATCATTTTTTTTCTCATCAATCACGTTTTGTGCTTAAACACTACATTAAGCTCAAGATTGAACAAATAAATACTTTTGGAAAATAACAGCTGTTAAAGTTCAAAGTTCTCACCTGCTTTTTGTGATCTGTGCCTCTGAACATCACTGCAGAGCTTCTTCACATCAGGGTTTTTTAACCCGTGTATGAACAATTTTTGCTCAGTTCATTTATATTTTCTCATCTTTAAGGATTTTTTAAAGGGATATTTAACCGTTTATTTCATCTCATGATGTCCTAAATTCAGTATATGATGAGCACATGGTGTGAACAGGACAGTGCCATCAGAACCGCATGAGTAGAGAAAGTGCAGAGAGAAGTAAAGGCAGCTCCATGTTTTTTTTTGTTTTTAACATGTTCACTCGGGTTAAAATCCTCTCTCTGCTCTGCGCTCGCTGTCACACATGCACTGATGGTTCTCAGCAGAATGTAACGTCTTGTGTCTCTGGAATCTCCCTACCCCTCCACTGCAGTCTGCAGCTACACACACACACACACACACACACACACACACACACACACACACACACACACACACACACCTCCGTCGGTAAACTGCGCATTTTAGACGGCTTTGAGCAAGACGCCCAGTTTTAATCGGCAGTCTTTTTCAAAATTCGAAAGTCCAAATGACAGCACGATGGCTCGCTGCCTAATTTAGAGACAAAGACGACGGTTTCAATAGTCGGCGTAGTCGTGACTAGTTGTGGCAGCCTTAATATACAACCCCAATTCCAACGTTGTGTGAAATGTAAATAAAAACAGACTACAATGATTCTCAAATCCTCTTCAACCTATATTCAATTTAATACACAAAGACAAAATATTTAATGTTCAAACTGATAAACTTTATTGTTTTTGTGCATTTATTTGCTCATTTTGAAATGGATGCCTGCAAGACATTTCAAAAAAACTGCACGGGGCAACAAAAGACTGGGAAAGTTGATGAAGTTGATGCTCAAAGAACACCTGTTTGGAACATTCCACAGGTGAACAGGTTAATTGGAAACAGGTGAGTGTCATGATTGGGTATAAAAAAAAGCATCCTCAAAAGGCTCAGCCTCTAGATTGTTATCAGAACAAAGTTTAAAACCCAGCATCTGTGATGGTATGGGGGTGTGTTAGTGCCCATGACATGGGCAACTTACACATCTGTGACAATGGCACCATCAATGCTGAAAGGTACATCCAGGTTTTGGAGCAACACATGCTGCCATCCAAGCAACGTCTTTATCAGGGACGTCCCTGCTTATTTCAGCAAGACAATGCCAAGTAGGGCTGCAACTATCGATTATTTTACTATTCGAGTATCAATTAATCAGATAAAAAGTACTGTTGCGTTTTTAAACATCAATAGTCCAGGGATCTACCTAAGCAATGGCACAATGTTGCTGCACCAGAGTGTTGACATTTTG
The DNA here is from genome assembly GCF_902500255.1 of Thalassophryne amazonica. Taxonomy (NCBI): domain Eukaryota; kingdom Metazoa; phylum Chordata; class Actinopteri; order Batrachoidiformes; family Batrachoididae; genus Thalassophryne; species Thalassophryne amazonica. The sequence goes on along the minus strand of NW_022986250.1, from coordinate 510,438 downwards.
CTGAAATGGTGATGGGATGTGGCTTTCTGTTTTGTTTTCTCCAATTTGTAAAATTTAACCATTTTTAATACATACAGTGAGGAAAATAAGTATTTGAACACCCTGCGATTTTGCATGTTCTCCCACTTAGAAATCATGGAGGGGTCTGAAATTTTCATCTTAGGTGCATGTCCACTGTGACAGACATAATCTAAAAAAAAAAAAAAAAAATCCAGAAATCACAATGTATGATTTTTTAAATAATTTATTTGCACGTTACTGCTGCAAATAAGTATTTAAACACCTGTGAAAATCAATGTTAATATTTGGTACAGTAGTATTTGTTTGAAATTATGGAGGACAGACGTTTCCTGTAGTTTTTCACCAGGTTTGCACACACTGCAGCAGGGATTTTGGTCCACTCCACCAATACAGATCTTCTCTAGATCTTTCAGGTTTGGAGTTTCAGCTCCCTCCAAAGATTTTCTATTGAGTTCAGGTCTGGAGACTGGCCAGGCCACTCCAGGACCTTGAAATGCTTCTTTCGGAGCCCCTCCTTATTTGCCCTGGCTGTGTGTTTGGGGTCATTGTCATGCTGGAAGACCCAGCCATGACCCATCTTCAATGCATTCTGAGGGAAGGAGGTTGTATGACAAAATCTCGCAACACATGACCCCGTCCGTCCTCCCTTCAATCCGGTGCAGTCGTCTTATTCGCTTTGCAGAAGAGCACCCCCAGAGAGTATGATGTTTCCACCACCAGGCTTCACGGTTGGGATGGGTTTCTTGGGGTTGTTCTCATCCTCCAAACATGGTAAGTGGAGGTGATTCCAAAAAGCTCTATTTTGGTCTCATCTGACCACATGACCTTCTCCCATGCCTCCTCTGGATCATCCAGATGGTCAATGGTGAACTTCAAACGGGCCTGGACATGTGCTGGCTTGAGCAGGGGGACCTTGCTGCCCTGCAGGATTTTAAGCCATGACAGCATCATGTGTTACTAATGTAATCTTTGTGACTGTGGTCCCAGCTCTCTTCAGCTCATTGACCAGGTCCTCCTGTGTGGTTCTGAGCTTTCTCAGAATCATCCTTACTAGAGGTGCACCGAATGATCGGGCACCAATTATTATCGGCCGATCACGCCTTGATCGGTGATCGGCAAAATGCGCCTATCAAAAGGACCGATCACAACAGTGCAGGCAGTAGCGCAGGGAGCGCTTGGTCCTGTCATGACACACCCAGCCAAGAGCATGTGTAGTTTCAAACTGGCTTCGCTGGTCTGGACTTTTTTTGCAGTGTCAAAAATAGACACGAAATCTGCTATTTGCAACACTTGCGACTAGGGAGATGGGTGTAGAGAGCAGGTTCCTTTTGGGTATCGTTAAGAAATGATTCGATCCACCAACATCAATAAGCTTTGTGCTAAACGATTCTGTTAACGGTCCTTCAGAGTGGCTGTTGTTTTGGGGGGTGTTTGTCAGGAAAATTATCATTTCTCTACATTGATTACAGACCCTGCAGCGGGTCCGTGATCAACTTTTCTGCAGCGCGGCTTTGCTCTGAACCTTGAACCAATCGAAGCAGTGGTTCGCAGATTGAAGCAATGCTTCGATCTGTTGCTTCGTTTATACTTTCTTTCTTTCTCTTAATTTTCCCCCGCTAAAACCCTAAACAGCATACGTCTGAGTATTATTTACCTTTTCTATGTTAAACCGACCTGTTACGGTCTTCTGAAACAGTTGATAGATGTATTTTATAACTTAAAAACGGGAGCGACGCTAACGTGTTAGCATGTCTATGGCATTTTCAATGTTAAAAGTTAGTATTATGCATTTGCAGCTGTCATCACGTTCGGGTGCATTTGTTTTCAAATTGTAATATTTATTAAATTTATTTTTGTTTATATATTAATCTAATGCTTATTATATACAATTTTAGAAAAAGACAAAAAGAACCTGAATAGAAACAACAGAAAATATATAATAGCAACTAACAATGAACATAAATAAATAAATAAATACATACAGAAATAAATGTTTCCTGTGAACACCTAGTGACTCACACCTCCATTTCATCCCTGTCTTATTTAAGTTTAATGACAGTTTGTTTCGGTCAAACCATATTTTCAATGTGTTCATTTCTTCAGTGATTTCCTCCAGAACTATCTGACAAACTAGAAAACTGCTGCATCCTAGTAAGAGCAGAATACTACTGGAATGAATCTGAATAAGGAATGTTTTGTTTTTTCTCACTAAATGGATGCTGCTCTCACTGCAGTTTATCATCTGGAATAGTCCCATATTGCATTTCAGAGCTTCTAGAATTCAAACATTTTCGTGCGGGTGGTGTTGGGGGGTAATTTTGGGTTTCAGCTTTTTTGTTTTTCACCACTTTCATCCCTGAATATGTCAATCGTGAGTCACGTTTGTGCGGATTAAAGTTACTAACTGGGACTCCTGTCTTGTTGCGAGAAAGAAATGAAAATCGTCCTCCGTTCTGTTCACACAGCTCCAAACGCTGCGCGGCTCTCTGATGAGTCAAGTTAGAATCAATCAATCAATCAATCAATCATTTTTTTATATAGCGCCAAATCACAACAAACAGTTGCCCCAAGGCGCTTTATATTGTAAGGCAAGGCCATACAATAATTATGTAAAACCCCAACGGTCAAAACGACCCCCTGTGATCAAGCACTTGGCTACAGTGGGAAGGAAAAACTCCCTTTTAACAGGAAGAAACCTCCAGCAGAACCAGGCTCAGGGAGGGGCAGTCTTCTGCTGGGACTGGTTGGGGCTGAGGGAGAGAACCAGGAAAAAGACATGCTGTGGAGGGGAGCAGAGATCGATCACTAATGATTAAATGCAGAGTGGTGCATACAGAGCAAAAAGAGAAAGAAACAGTGCATCATGGGAACCCCCCAGCAGTCTACGTCTATAGCAGCATAACTAAGGGATGGTTCAGGGTCACCTGATCCAGCCCTAACTATAAGCTTTAGCAAAAAGGAAAGTTTTAAGCCTAATCTTAAAAGTAGAGAGGGTGTCTGTCTCCCTGATCTGAATTGGGAGCTGGTTCCACAGGAGAGGAGCCTGAAAGCTGAAGGCTCTGCCTCCCATTCTACTCTTACAAACCCTAGGAACTACAAGTAAGCCTGCAGTCTGAGAGCGAAGCGCTCTATTGGGGTGATATGGTACTACGAGGTCCCTAAGATAAGATGGGACCTGATTATTCAAAACCTTATAAGTAAGAAGAAGAATTTTAAATTCTATTCTAGAATTAACAGGAAGCCAATGAAGAGAGGCCAATATGGGTGAGATATGCTCTCTCCTTCTAGTCCCCGTCAGTACTCTAGCTGCAGCATTTTGAATTAACTGAAGGCTTTTTAGGGAACTTTTAGGACAACCTGATAATAATGAATTACAATAGTCCAGCCTAGAGGAAATAAATGCATGAATTAGTTTTTCAGCATCACTCTGAGACAAGACCTTTCTGATTTTAGAGATATTGCGTAAATGCAAAAAAGCAGTCCTACATATTTGTTTAATATGCGCTTTGAATGACATATCCTGATCAAAAATGACTCCAACATTTCTCACAGTATTACTAGAGGTCAGGGTAATGCCATCCAGAGTAAGGATCTGGTTAGACACCATGTTTCTAAGATTTGTGGGGCCAAGTACAATAACTTCAGTTTTATCTGAGTTTAAAAGCAGGAAATTAGAGGTCATCCATGTCTTTATGTCTGTAAGACAATCCTGCAGTTTAGCTAATTGGTGTGTGTCCTCTGGCTTCATGGATAGATAAAGCTGGGTATCATCTGCGTAACAATGAAAATTTAAGCAATACCGTCTAATAATACTGCCTAAGGGAAGCATGTATAAAGTGAATAAAATTGGTCCTAGCACAGAACCTTGTGGAACTCCATAATTAACTTTAGTCTGTGAAGAAGATTCCCCATTTACATGAACAAATTGTAATCTATTAGACAAATATGATTCAAACCACCGCAGCGCAGTGCCTTTAATACCTATGGCATGCTCTAATCTCTGTAATAAAATTTTATGGTCAACAGTATCAAAAGCAGCACTGAGGTCTAACAGAACAAGCACAGAGATGAGTCCACTGTCCGAGGCCATAAGAAGATCATTTGTAACCTTCACTAATGCTGTTTCTATACTATGATGAATTCTAAAACCTGACTGAAACTCTTCAAATAGACCATTCCTCTGCAGATGATCAATTAGCTGTTTTACAACTACCCTTTCAAGAATTTTTGAGAGAAAAGGAAGGTTGGAGATTGGCCTATAATTAGCTAAGATAGCTGGGTCAAGTGATGGCTTTTTAAGTAATGGTTTAATTACTGCCACCTTAAAAGCCTGTGGTACATAGCCAACTAACAAAGATAGATTGATCATATTTAAGATCAAAGCATTAAATAATGGTAGGGCTTCCTTGAGCAGCCTGGTAGGAATGGGGTCTAATAAACATGTTGATGGTTTGGATGAAGTAACTAATGAAAATAACTCAGACAGAACAATCGGAGAGAAAGAGTCTAACCAAATACCGGCATCACTGAAAGCAGCCAAAGATAACGATACGTCTTTGGGATGGTTATGAGTAATTTTTTCTCTAATAGTTAAAATTTTGTTAGCAAAGAAAGTCATGAAGTCATTACTAGTTAAAGTTAATGGAATACTCAGCTCAATAGAGCTCTGACTCTTTGTCAGCCTGGCTACAGTGCTGAAAAGAAACCTGGGGTTGTTCTTATTTTCTTCAATTAGTGATGAGTAGAAAGATGTCCTAGCTTTATGGAGGGCTTTTTTATAGAGCAACAGACTCTTTTTCCAGGCTAAGTGAAGATCTTCTAAATTAGTGAGACGCCATTTCCTCTCCAACTTACGGGTTATCTGCTTTAAGCTACGAGTTTGTGAGTTATACCACGGAGTCAGACACTTCTGATTTAAAGCTCTCTTTTTCAGAGGAGCTACAGCATCCAAAGTTGTCTTCAATGAGGATGTAAAACTATTGACGAGATACTCTATCTCCCTTACAGAGTTTAGGTAGCTACTCTGCACTGTGTTGGTATATGGCATTAGAGAACATAAAGAAGGAATCATATCCTTAAACCTAGTTACAGCGCTTTCTGAAAGACTTCTAGTGTAATGAAACTTATTCCCCACTGCTGGGTAGTCCATCAGAGTAAATGTAAATGTTATTAAGAAATGATCAGACAGAAGGGAGTTTTCAGGGAATACTGTTAAGTCTTCTATTTCCATACCATAAGTCAGAACAAGATCTAAGATATGATTAAAGTGGTGGGTGGACTCATTTACTTTTTGAGCAAAGCCAATAGAGTCTAATAATAGATTAAATGCAGTGTTGAGGCTGTCATTCTCAGCATCTGTGTGGATGTTAAAATCGCCCACTATAATTATCTTATCTGAGCTAAGCACTAAGTCAAACAAAAGGTCTGAAAATTCACAGAGAAACTCACAGTAACGACCAGGTGGACGATAGATAATAACAAATAAAACTGGTTTTTGGGACTTCCAATTTGGATGGACAAGACTAAGAGACAAGCTTTCAAATGAATTAAAGCTCTGTCTGGGTTTTTGATTAATTAATAAGCTGGGATGGAAGATTGCTGCTAATCCTCCGCCCCGGCCCGTGCTACGAGCATTCTGACAGTTAGTGTGACTCGGGGGTGTTGACTCATTTAAACTAACATATTCATCCTGCTGTAACCAGGTTTCTGTTAGGCAGAATAAATCAATATGTTGATCAATTATTATATCATTTACCAACAGGGACTTAGAAGAGAGAGACCTAATGTTTAATAGACCACATTTAACTGTTTTAGTCTGTGGTGCAGTTGAAGGTGCTATATTATTTTTCTTTTTGAATTTTTATGCTTAAATAGATTTTTGCTGGTTATTGGTGGTCTGGGAGCAGGCACCGTCTCTACGGGGATGGGGTAATGAGGGGATGGCAGGGGGAGAGAAGCTGCAGAGAGGTGTGTAAGACTACAACTCTGCTTCCTGGTCCCAACCCTGGATAGTCACGGTTTGGAGGATTTAAGAAAATTGGCCAGATTTCTAGAAATGAGAGCTGCTCAATCCAAAGTGGGATGGATGCCGTCTCTCCTAACAAGACCAGGTTTTCCCCAGAAGCTTTGCCAATTATCTATGAAGCCCACCTCATTTTTGGACACCACTCAGACAGCCAGCAATTCAAGGAGAACATGCGGCTAAACATGTCACTCCCGGTCCGATTGGGGAGGGGCCCAGAGAAAACAACAGAGTCCGACATTGTTTTTGCAAAGTTACACACCGATTTAATGTTAATTTTAGTGACCTCCGATTGGCGTAACCGGGTGTCATTACTGCCGACGTGAATTACAATCTTACCAAATTTACGCTTAGCCTTAGCCAGCAGTTTCAAATTTCCTTCAATGTCGCCTGCTCTGGCCCCCGGAAGACAATTGACTATGGTTGCTGGTGTCGCTAACTTCACATTTCTCAAAACAGAGTCGCCAATAACCAGAGTTTGATCCTCGCCGGGTGTGTCGTCGAGTGGGGAAAAACGGTTAGAGATGTGAACGGGTTGGCGGTGTACACAGGGCTTCTGTTTAGGGCTACGCTTCCTCCTCACAGTCACCCAGTCGGCCTGCTTTCCCGGCTGCTCGGGATCTGCCAGGGGGTAACTAACGGCGGCTAAGCTACCTTGGTCCGCACCGACTACAGGGGCCTGGCTAGCTGTAGAATTTTCCACGGTGCGGAGCCGAGTCTCCAATTCGCCCAGCCTGGCCTCCAAAGCTACGAATAAGCTACACTTATTACAAGTACCGTTACTGCTAAAGGAGGCCGAGGAATAACTAAACATTTCACACCCAGAGCAGAAAAGTGCGGGAGAGACAGGAGAAGCCGCCATGCTAAATCGGCTAAGAGCTAGTAGCTACGCTAAGCTAGCGGATTCCCAAAAACACACAAAGTGAATAATGTGTAAATAATTTAGAGGTGATTCAGCAGAAGGAGTGCTTTAGTTAAGGCACATAAAGATTACACTGGGAAACAAATCGTAATCTAGATAACTAGATCAATCTAACTGCGCAGATTAAACAGCTAACAGATACAGAAAAACACCGCTGTGCTCCGGAACAGGAAGTGATACAATACCGCAGTGAGAGCCAACCACCAGTAGAGGCAAGCAATTTGCAGCGATAGAATGATAGAGTCCAGTCTGAATTAATAACTTCAAAGTGAAACACCGTTTTGTTTATTTTTGTTTTTGCTTTCCTCTGTGATGTAAACTCATTTTGACTTGTGATATGAGCTGGACGGACAAGGAGAGCAGTCGCCATCATCTAATGTAGTCCATGTCCGTCCAGCTCATATCAGAAGTCAAAATGAGTCAAATGGCTCTGAGATCTAAATAGACTGCTGTGTAATGAATGGAACCACACTGCCATCTAGTGGATATCCAGTGTGTGTGAGTGTGTATTTGTGAATCAGTATGCATTTGTTTGTGGATCTGTGGATTTCGCGAAAAGAATGTCTCAAAATTACGTCACAGAGGAAAGCGATGAATGCATGTAATTGGTGACCCACAAATGCTGAAACTCAATTCACAAATACAATTTCCAGTTTTACAATTTTTTTTTTTTTTTTTTTTTTTTACAAATTAAGTTTTATATTTGCAAATACAACATTATTTGCAAAGACCAATTTACAAGTTACAAATATGAAATTTGCATTTGTGGATATCTGAAGACATTTGCAAATCAATGATTATTTGTAGATCACCCTGTGTGCATTTACAAATATTGAGACAATTTTAACCCCATAGAATAAGGGCTGTATTTTACATTCTCAACGTTCTGTAGGCTGTAACCTGAGCAACACGAAACATGGAAAAGAAAAGCTTGCTGGTAGAACAAAGTCAGTGTAATAAAACAAAAGTTGGCAATTTATTCTAGTTTCTTTATTTGAATGCATGTTTTTTGTTTTTATCATTAAGTTTTAATGCAAAAATAGTCCTATACATTAGACCTATATTCTTATTTTGGGCATGATCCAAATATGTACTTGATTGGTATCGGCCGATCAAAATTTCAGTGATCGGTGATCGGCCTAAAAAATCCTGATCGGTGCACCTCTAATCCTTACCCCACAAAGTGAGATCTTGCATGGAATCCCAGACCGAGGGAGATTGACAGTCATCTTGTGTTTCTTCCACTTTCTAATAATAATCATAACAGTTGTCTTCTACCAAGCTGCTTGCCTGTTGTCCTGTAGTCCATCTCAGCCTTGTGCAGGTCTGCAGTTTTGTCCCTGGTGTCCTTAGACAGCTCTTTGGTCTTGGCTATGGTGGACAGGTTGGAGTGTGATCAGGTGTCTTTTATACAGGTAACACGTTTAAACAGGTGCAATTGATACCGGTAAAGAGTGCAGAATAAGAGGGCTTCTTAATGAAAAATTAAAAAGTCTGTGTGAGCCAGAATTCTTGCTGGTTGGTAGGTGTTCAAATACTTAATCGCAGCAGCAACATACAAATAAATTATTAAAAAAAAAAAAAATCATACATTGTGTATAGGATTATAGTTGTAGTACATGTTACTGATAAATATCTGTTAATGGGTCACTGTATAGCTACATTTGTCTCTTGCAGAATAAACGTGTGAGCATTGCTCGGTGGCAAGTTGAGTAACGAGTTTGGCACTTGTTTATGCTCGCACGTTTATTCGAAATTAATGCAGATAAAAACCGGTTTTGAACCAGCGGAATTGAGTTGAGCACCGGAACTGTCTGCGGCCCACAGCCAATCCATCAACATACTGGGAGCTATACCTCTCCGCATATCAGGCACATCCCCAGCCAGTGATCCACGCACTACTCATCAGCTTGTTTATATCACACCATCAACTGACAGATTCTTCCTATCCAAACAGGCCTGTGTTATGCTCGGAATCATCCCCTCCAGTTTCCCAACTGTTGGTGCGGCACACTCGGTCACTACTAATACCGAGGTCACTTCACATGATTCTACTGTACTGCTGGACAAAAAACTCCTGTGTGATTGCCCTCGAGGACAGGCTCCACCTCCACGCCCTACATCTCTTCTGTTCCCTGCCATTGAGGAGAATCGCGATAGACTGGAGAAGTGGCTGCTGGACTACTATGCATCAAGCACATTCAACGTCTGTCAACATCAGCCCCTTCCCATGATGTCAGGTCCCCCCATGCACCTCATGATAGATCCGGATGCTACACCAGTGGCCCACCATATCGCCATCCTGGTCCCAATACATTGGCAGGAAGAGGTCAAGGCAGGCCTTGATCAAGATGTCCGTCTCGGAGTCATCGAACCTGTACTGGTGGGAATGCCTGTAACATGGTGTCATCAGGTGGTTGTGTGCCCAAAGAAATCATGCAAACCACGTCGCACAGTCGACTTCCAGGCACTTAATCACCATGATACCAGAGAAACACACCACACCCAGTCGCCATTCCACCAGGCTTGCGCCATTCCACCAAACACTAGGAAACTGGTGAGATGACAGGCACTTGACAACATTTATAACACCCTGGGGTCGATATCGATACTGTGTCGCCCCCAAGGCTACGTTGCCTCAGGTGATGCATACAGTAGGTGCTTTGATGAATTTGTCACTGACATCCCCCTTAATGTGAAGATCGTCAGTGACACTCTGATGTGGTCAGATGATATCCATGGCAGCTTCTTCCAGGCTGCTGACTGGGTTGACACGCATGGATGTAATGGCATCATTCTTAACCCCTCCAAGTTCGTATTTGTCAAAGAGTCTGTCGAGTTTGCGAGCTTCCATATTGACCCCACAACAGTGCGACCCTGCCTAAATCTATTGAGGCCATTCAGAACTTCCCAGTCCCGAAAAACATTACAGACATGTGTAGCTGGTTCAGGTTGGTCAATCAGGTGTCATACACCTTTGCATCCGCAGAGAGAATGCAGCCATTCTGCCAGCTCCTGAAACCGGAAATCAGGTTTGACTGGACCGACAACATGAACATGCGGTTCGAGGAAACCAAAGCCCTCATCATCAACAAGATCAAAAAGGGTGTAGCAATCTTTGACAAATATAAGCCCACATGCCTGGCCACAGACTGGAGCAAGGACAGCTTGGGGTTTTGGCTCTTCCAGAAGCATTGCACATGCCCCTCATCGCGGCCATTCTGCTGCTCAGATTGATGGCAGATTACCCTGGTCAGCAGTAGATTTACTTCGGGCGCAGAATCCAGGTATGTGCCTACTGAAGGGGAAGCATTAGCTGTCGTGGACGCCCTGGACAAGGCCCGCCACTTTGTCATTGGTTGCCCCGAACTCATCATAGCTGTCGATCACAAACCCCTCCTTAAAGTACTAGGCGACAGGCGCTTGGATGACATCCCAAATCCCCGCCTACGAAACCTGAAGGAGAAGAGCCTGCACTACCGCTTTCACGTTGTTCACATCCCTGGAGCCAGGCATGCTGCTACAGATGGCCTGTCCAGCCAGTGGAGAAATCATCACACTTGGAGCTACCTGATGACTTGTCTGCTTTCTGCGTCACACCAACCCTACCCCCCAATGTCCTGGCCCGTTTACATTGTACCGACATGATGATCACTGAGGTATGACTCCACTGATAACACAGGGATCAGATCAGTTTCATGGGATGACGTCCGCCTGGCTACCTCGAGTGATCCAACCATGCTGGAATTGCTGAACCTCATCGAGGACAGCTTCCCAGAGCTTAAGGCATGCCTCCCCCCAGCACTGAGACCATACCATCAATATAGGGAATATCTGAGCAGTTTTGACGTTGTCACCCTCTACCGTGACCGAGTCATCATCCCGGCATCCCTGCATAATAGGGTGCTTGAGGCACTCCACTCAGCCCATCAAGGCATCACCCAGATGTGCTCCAGGACAGAGTCATCCTTCTTCTGGCCAGGTATGACACCTGGAGCCGCTCCTCTTTCCATGACAAAAACTCCTGTAACAGTGGAATGTGCCATTCATTTCTAAACTGGACGCTGTCTTGATCCGGTATGTCCTCTGACTAGCACAGGAATTGTGAAAAGACATGGACATCAGCACTTTTTCGGCACATTAAGACAGACGTGCGGAGGAGTTCCGCGCGTCGTGGTGGAGCCGCATGGCGCAAAGTAATGCCGTGATGAAGCCTCACAGGACATGTTGGGGCATGTCCAGCTCATGCACAATCACAATTGGATAATCACACGACTGGAAAGCAACTGTGAGACCAACACCGAGGTGGTTTTGTCCCGCGCCATGAGCAGCATGGTGGGGCCGTCCTCCGCTTTTCTTTCCATGAAAAAACTCCTGTAACAGTGAAATGTGCCGAAAAAGTGCTGATGTCCACGCCTTCTGCTTTTTGTGAAAGTCAGACGAGGTCCCAGATCAACAAAGCCTCACGTTGGAAATGATCTGGTTGTTTCAGCGGGGTGTGAGCATGTCAATGGGCGCTGGGAGCACGGCGTGCTCTCAGGAGTTGTGGGCCGTCCTTAAAGCGGCAGTAACACTCCATAATCTGTTTAATCCCCATAAAATCGTCCCTGAAAGCCATATTAATTTTTCGAACGGTGTCCACCTGGAGGTCTCTCACAGTTTCTGGAAAAAAATTGATGCAGCAAAGCTCCAAATCGTTCAGACATTTATTCACAATAAATTTTGGAGAATTTTTGATTGATTTTATTTTCAATAGCATCAAAGTCATAAGGTGTAGTGACACAAAATCAGTGGTGTCCTGCTGATTATACTACAACACTCATTTTGGGAAAAAGTCATTTTCAAAAATTTTGGAGAATTTGTGATTGTTTAAATTTTCAATAGCATTAAAGTCACAAGATGTGGTGTTGCCAAATTCACTGCACACAACAGCCGTGTCCTGTTGATTATACTACAGCACTCAGTTTGGGAAAAAGTAATTTTTAAAAATTTTGGAGAATTTTTTATTTTTATTTTCAATAGCATCAAAGTCATAAGGTGTAGTGACAAAATTTACTGCACACAACAGTGGTGTCCTGCTGATTATACTACAACACTCACTTTGGGAAAAAGTCATTTTCAAAAATTTTGGAGAATTTGTGATTGTTTAAATTTTCAATAGCATTAAAGTCACAAGATGTGGTGTTGCCAAATTCACTGCACACAACAGCCGTGTCCTGTTGATTATACTACAGCACTCAGTTTGGGAAAAAGTAATTTTTAAAAATTTTGGAGAATTTTTGATTTTTATTTTCAATAGCATCAAAGTCATAAGGTGTAGTGACAAAATTTACTGCACACAACAGTGGTGTCCTGCTGATTATACTACAACACTCACTTTGGGAAAAAGTCATTAAAAAAAAATTTGGAGAATTTTTTATTGTTTAAATTTTCAATAGCATCAAAGTCAGAAAGGAGTTCTCCAGTCTGACTGCCTAAGGGACAAAGGAGTTTTTCAGTCTGTTGGTCCTGCACTTAAGAAGGAGCAGTCTGTGGCTGAAGAGGCTCCTCTGGTTGCTGATGACGGTGTTCAGAATCTGACTGGCATCTTCCATAATATCCAGCAGTTTGTCCAGTGTTCTCTTCTCTGCCACCGTCACCAGAGAGTCCTGCTTCATGCCAACCACAGAGCCAGCCCACCTGATCAGTTTGTCCAGCCTGGATGTGTCCTTCTTGAATGTGCTGCTCCCCAGCACACCACGGTATAAAATAGGACACTGTGTACTACAGACTGGTAGAACATCCACAGGAGTTTCCTGTTAAATGGCTGCAGTCTCCTCAGGAAGTCCAGCCTGCTCTGTCCCTTCCTGTACAGGTGGATGGTGTGGTTTTTTCAGTCCAGTTTGCTGTCCAGCCACAGCCTGAAGTACTTCTAGGAATCCACAGCCTCCACCTCAGCTCCCTGGATCAGAACTGGTTGTGGACTTGGTCTGGACTTCCGAAAGTCAATGACCAGCTCCTTTGTCTTTTAGGTTTTGAGCTGTAGATGGTTTGTGTCACTAGGCTCCTGTACTCCTCCTCCTCTCTGTCATCCCTGATGCATCCAACAATGGTTGTGTCATATGTGAACTTCTGAATGTGACAAAGCTCAGAGTTGTAGCAGAAGTCTGAGGTCTACAGAGTGAAGAGAAGAAGGGCCAGCACCGTGCCCTGGGGTGTGCCGGTGCTGTCAATTACAACGTCAAATATGGTGTCCCCCAGCCTGACATACTGTGGCCTGTCTGTGAGGTAGCTGGAGATCCAAGTGACCAGGCAGGGGTCCACTCGCTTCCTGTTCAGTTTGTCCTGGAGCATAATGGGCTGGATGGTGTTGAAGGAACTCGAGAAGTCCAGGAAGAGAATCCTCACTGTGCCATTTTCCATTATCCAGGTGTGAGTGGACTTGTAGCAGGTAGAGGATGGCATCCTCCACACCAACAGCTGCACTATATGCAAACTGCAGACAGTCATGAGGAAGTCGAGGAAGAACCGCTCCAACTTCATCAGGTGTGGAGTGAGTGCCACTGGTCGGAAGTCATTCAGCTGGCTGGGCTGGTTCTTCTCAAGAACTGGAAGGATGCATGAAGTCTAACTGAGGGTGGGCACTCTCCCTCGCTGCAGGCTTGGGAGAAGCTATGTCATAGTGGTTCTCCCAGTTCAGTTGCGTAGGTCTTAAGTAGTCGGGGACACACCTTGCGTGGGCCTGCCACTTTCATGGGATGAAGTTTCCTTGGCTGTTCTCCGACTTGGTCCACAGTGATTTTTGAAGGAGGTTGTGTTGAGATGGGGGAGGTGTCCACCACATCAGTGCTGTCCTGCTAGTTACTACAGCACTTTTATAAGCTGTAGGGTGATGTAAACATCAGGACATATACTCCATATCATGCTGTTTACACTACAACACTTGGCTTGGAGATTTTGGCTTTCAATCAATGCTGAGGAAGTCTTTATTCCTACCAAAAAGCAAACATTTCTGTGTCATCACCTTTTAGTAGTGGTGCTCAGTTTGATCAGCAGGGGTCTCTTTTCGAATGGCACTTATTTGGAAACTTTTTGTTTTGTTTTTAATTAAAAACAAATCACCATTGTAGGCTCTAGGGTTTGAGGAGTTTTTTTTTTTTAATTTATTTAATCAGTTTGGAAAAAAAGTAATTTTAAAAGATTTTGAAGAATTTTTTATTCTCCAAAATTTCATATTTAGTTCATTAATTGTCATAAATTATTACTATATTTCAATAATGTTTGTGCTCTTTGTAGTTCTTTGACATAGGTTGATGGAATGGGCTGGTACTGAGTGATTGCCTCATGGCCACTGTCTTGCAACCAATCGGATAATGGATGCATAGAGGGATTATTGAGTACTAGCCAATCATGAGCAACTATCAATTAAGCTTAGTGCAGCAACAATTTTTTTTAGAAATCTGCGTTTTTTGAGGACATAAGGTCTTCAGTAGTTTTGCCTTGGATTTATTGGAAATTTTGTCCAGGATTTCACTGGTCAGTCAATTTATTTTCTTTTCCTCTTCATTTTAATAGTTGTAATTCATGAGCTATATGCTGATGGTCTAGTGGTTAAGGTGTTGGGCTTGAAACCAGAAGATCCTCGGTTCAAATCCCAGCCTGATTGGAAAATCAAGGTCAAGGTCAAGGGCAAGGTCTTTAACCTCCTATTACTCCTGGTGTGTAGTGAGCACCTTGCAGCACCCCAACATTGGGGTGAATGTGAGACATTATTTGTAAACTGCTTTGAGCTTCTGATGCAGATGGAAAGCGCTATATAAATGCAGTGTTGTGAAAGTGTAGGAACACGGACCCACAACAGGGGACGCAAATGAACGGACAATGGAGGAAGTCAAATAACAACACTTTACTGTTGTGAATGAGCACAACAAACACGGCAGGTCACAATAGTATGCAATGAAGTCAATGTACAGAACGTGTCATGTGGGCAGGCTCGAAGATAAGAGACGTCTGTCCAAAGCAGAACCGGAACCACACGATTTCCTCCGCCACCGAACCCCGGGAATACTGGAGCCGCCAAGTCCCGAACTCCCAGGTGGTCACTGCCTCCGCTTGTCGGATCTGGTACTGCTGGCGAGGAACAAAAACAGTTAGATGTAGGTGGGTTTACACCCAGCAACACGTATGGTGGGAAAATCCACCTCCACCTCTCATCAAAAAGCTGGTAAATGCAGGAGTATGGTTACTTATCAACAGGTAGGAGAAAAGTCCAACTCAGTCTCCAGCTGCAAGCACTCACTCTGCTGTCAAAAACACAAAGCAACAATATTCTGCTGTCAGAAAGATAATTCAATCGGCTGAGCTCGTTACCTCCTAAGAATAGCGATATCTCGGCAAAGAGGTGGAGATGTCGTCCTGCTGATATACAGATGAAGATCAGATGATTGGTGACAGCTGTCATAGGTGATGAGTGACAGCTGTCACCCCGGCGGCTCCTGTGAGGCGGCAGCGCCCTCTTGTGCCTGGAGCCCACACTCCAGGCAGGGTGCCCTCTGGTGGTGGTGGGCCAGCAGTACCTCCTCTTCAGCGGCCCACACAACAGGCAGTCCATTTACCATTTTTAACCTGTCCTCAGATGTATAGTAAATTATTGACCATTACAAAGTGTAGAGCTTAACTTCAAACAAAAAAAGCTCTTTCTTTTTATCAAATATTTTATCCAGCTATATTCTGAATACTGTACTTTTAAGTCATTGGTGATATTAGAACTCATGTAATGTCCATGTAGGGTTTCATCTTTGCATTTTTCTTTGCTTAGGTTTCCAGCTTTTAATTGGAGGCAATGGGGGAAGTAAAAAAAGGAAAGTGTGCTGTTAGGAAAGATTTATGGGCAAATGCTGGTGGAACAGCAGCCCTGGTCAAAATAATGAAGAGTAAAAACATTACAAGCCAAAAGAAATTTCTTTAGCCCTATTTGGTAAAGATCATCCAAAAAAAAACCGTCATTGGGGTACACGCTGGGTAGTATGGACCAAAAATCAGGGATTTGATAAAGCCTCAACAGAAAAATTCAAAAGAAGAGCAAGACAGAGGAAAGAACAGAGGAAGATGAACATGAGAAGAAAGATGATGTCACAGATGAAGACATGAAAATCATTGAAAAAGACAAACAACAGACGACGGACCAGAGGAATGTTCAAGCAGAGGACAGTGTCACAGATGAAGACACACAAATCACTGAAGACAAACAAGAGAAAATGTCTGTACAAACTGAAGCCCACCTTCAACAAAACACTGAACAATGGAAAAGCTGCCAGCGGCGTCAAAAAGGTTCACCATTACAATCAAACGAGATAAATGGCAGACAGTTCTTCCGCTTCAAGGTTCAATGAAACTGAGAAGACGTTGGTCCAATGTTTTATACAACAGCTTCCGAAAAAAAAAAAAAACCTTCTTGTACTCTTGCTTTCAAAAGTCAGCACATCAAAACAACAGACAGCAGAAAAATCAAAAGCCCATACTTAAATATTAGTGCAGTTTGTGTTTTTCCTTCCTGCACTGCCAAATACTTTTTAAAATTAAAAGAAAGCCAACAGGAAACACCGGAATCAAAATATCTGTGCAACAAAAGGGAGAAATAAAGCACAACAAAAGTGATTGCAAGGAGGATCGCAAGGGCTCTACGCAAGGGAGGGAGCCAGCTTTTCTATGCCAAACTGAGAAAAACCTATTGCTGAACTTATTTCTGGTAACATAACCAGAAGTCTGAACAAGAATGTTCTGAAAGTCATTAGGTCAGAATTCAGCAAAAGTAAAAGAATTCATGATGATGTGTTCATGGAGATGTACCTCACACAAAAAAAATCATCAAGGAATGTGACACTCAATTTCACACAATTCCTGGATACATTCAGCACCTGCAAATTGATCCCTTTGGTGTACATATGTATACAGAAACTGGAATCAGCATTCTAGTACAACAACTGATAAAGAAAACCTCACTGTCCTTGTACCTAGATGCTACTGGTAGTGTTGCATCCAAAGTTCCTGGTCAGAACAGGAGACTTCTTTATTATTCCCTCACTCTCCCTGGAGGTGGTCAGAAAAAAAAATTCATCATGATTCATGAGGTTTATATCAATCAATCAATCAATCAATCAATCAACTTTTTTCTTATATAGCGCCAAATCACAACAAACAGTTGCCCCAAGGCGCTCCACATTGCAAGGCAAGGCCATACAATAACCATGAAAAACCCCAACGGTCAAAACGACCCCCTATGAGCAAGCACTTGGCCACAGTGGGAAGGAAAAACTCCCTTTTAACAGGAAGAAACCTCCAGCAGAACCAGGCTCAGGGAGGGGCAGTCTTCTGCTGAGACTGGTTGGGGCTGAGGGAAAGAACCAGGAAAAAGACATGCCGAGAAGGGGGGCAGAAATCGATCACTAATGATTAAATGCAGAGTGATGCATACGGAGCAAAAAAAGAAAGAAACAGTGCATCATGGGAACCCCCCCACAGTCTACGTCTAAAGCAACATAACCAAGGGATGGTCCAGGGTCACCCGATCCAGCCCTAACTATAAGCTTTAGCGAAAAGGAAAGTTTTAAGCCTAATCTTAAAAGTAGAGAAGGTATCTGTCTCCCTGATCTGAATTGGGAGCTGGTTCCACAGGAGAGGAGCCTGAAAGCTGAAGGCTCTGCCTCCCATTCTACTCTTACAAACCCTAGGAACTACAAGTAAGCCTGCAGTCTGAGAGCGAAGCGCTCTAATGGGGTAATATGGTACTACGAGGTCCCTAAGATAAGATGGGACCTGATTATTCAAACCTTATAAGTAAGAAGAAGAATTTTAAATTCTATTCTAGAATTAACAGGAAGCCAATGAAGAGAGGCCAACACGGGTGAGATATGCTCTCTCCTGCTAGTCCCCGTCAGTACTCTAGCTGCAGCATTCTGAACCAACTGAAGGCTTTTTAGGGAACTTTTAGGACAACCTGATAATAATGAATTACAATAGTCCAGCCTAGAGGAAATAAATGCATGAATTAGTTTTTCAGCATCACTCTGAGACAAGACCTTTCTGATTTTAGAGATATTGCGTAAATGAAAAAAGGCAGTCCTACATATTTGTTTAATATGCGCTTTGAATGACATATCCTGATCAAAAATGACTCCAAGATTTCTCACAGTATTACTAGAGATCAGGGTAATGCCATCCAGAGTAACGATCTGGTTAGACACCATGCTTCCAAGATTTGTGGGGCCAAGTACAATAACTTCAGTTTTATCTGAGTTTAAAAGCAGGAAATTAGAGGTCATCCATGTCTTTATCACAGAAATCCTACTTTACAATCACACTGCAGTCATTGTTAAATTATTATTTCCTGTTGCATTTATAATAAGCATTTGTATTTATTCAGTTTTTCTGGTTAAAATGAGATATAAATAATCTACCAGAATTAAAAAAAAAAAGTACAAATTTCCATGTTATTTTGTCTAAAAATAAATGTCTGAGGTTTCTTATGTTAAACAAGAAATGAAATAATCTGAAATAACAGGTGGTTTTAATTTACAGACGAAAGGTTTCTAAAGAACCATTTATTGATTTATTTAGCTATTTTAATTACAAGGGGGTCGTTTTGACCGTTGGGGTTTTACATAATTATTGTATGGCCTTGCCTTACAATATAAAGCGCCTTGGGGCAACTGTTTGTTGTGATTTGGCGCTATATAAAAAAAATTGATTGATTGATTGAAGTGTTCTAAACTTTTTTTTTTTAAAACAGTAATCAGAAATAATGAGGTAACAACAACAAAAAACATTTCGAAGGATTTTTCTTCAGAAAACTGCTCCATAAATGAGCGGTCCTGTGACACGTTTCTGTTTTGCACAGATCAGTGGTTTCCACTGATCCATTTTGTAGAGATCAGTGATTTCTGCCATAGGTAGGACGCCCCTTCCAAGATGGCGGCCGCATTTCTTGCGCCACAGCAGCCAATGTGGTTTCTGCCACCTGTCTTCCGTGTTTTGGCCCATCGCGTCGTTCCTATTGGACAACGCAAAGGTACGTCACAGCTCAGCAGGTCAGAAGTTGGATTGGCTTGAACCTTGACTCCGTCAGCCTGCTGACAAGCAGCAATGTGCGCTCCTGTTAGATGCGTCGGTTTAGCTCGGCTTTTGACGCAACGCATCTAAAACGCAACGCGTCTCATTGAAAATAATGCTTTTTTTTTCATCCTTCTTCTGGCCAGGTATGACACCTGGAGCCGCTCCTCTTTCCATGACAAAAACTCCTGTAACAGTGGAATGTGCCATTCATTTCTAAACTGGACGCTGTCTTGATCCGGTATGTCCTCTGACTAGCACAGGAATTGTGAAAAGACATGGACATCAGCACTTTTTCGGCACATTAAGACAGACGTGCGGAGGAGTTCCGCGCGTCGTGGTGGAGCCGCATGGCGCAAAGTAATGCCGTGATGAAGCCTCACAGGACATGTTGGGGCATGTCCAGCTCATGCACAATCACAATTGGATAATCACACGACTGGAAAGCAACTGTGAGACCAACACCGAGGTGGTTTTGTCCCACGCCATGAGCAGCATGGTGGGGCCGTCCTCCGCTTTTCTTTCCATGAAAAAACTCCTGTAACAGTGAAATGTGCCGAAAAAGTGCTGATGTCCACGCCTTCTGCTTTTTGTGAAAGTCAGACGAGGTCCCAGATCAACAAAGCCTCACGTTGGAAATGATCTGGTTGTTTCAGCGGGGTGTGAGCATGTCAATGGGCGCTGGGAGCACGGCGTGCTCTCAGGAGTTGTGGGCCGTCCTTAAAGCGGCAGTAACACTCCATAATCTGTTTAATCCCCATAAAATCGTCCCTGAAAGCCATATTAATTTTTCGAACGGTGTCCACCTGGAGGTCTCTCACAGTTTCTGGAAAAAAATTGATGCAGCAAAGCTCCAAATCGTTCAGACATTTATTCACAATAAATTTTGGAGAATTTTTGATTGATTTTATTTCAATAGCATCAAAGTCATAAGGTGTAGTGACACAAAATCAGTGGTGTCCTGCTGATTATACTACAACACTCATTTTGGGAAAAAGTCATTTTCAAAAATTTTGGAGAATTTGTGATTGTTTAAATTTTCAATAGCATTAAAGTCACAAGATGTGGTGTTGCCAAATTCACTGCACACAACAGCCGTGTCCTGTTGATTATACTACAGCACTCAGTTTGGGAAAAAGTAATTTTTAAAAATTTTGGAGAATTTTTGATTTTTATTTTCAATAGCATCAAAGTCATAAGGTGTAGTGACAAAATTTACTGCACACAACAGTGGTGTCCTGCTGATTATACTACAACACTCACTTTGGGAAAAAGTCATTTTCAAAAATTTTGGAGAATTTGTGATTGTTTAAATTTTCAATAGCATTAAAGTCACAAGATGTGGTGTTGCCAAATTCACTGCACACAACAGCCGTGTCCTGTTGATTATACTACAGCACTCAGTTGGGAAAAAGTAATTTTTAAAAATTTTGGAGAATTTTTGATTTTTATTTTCAATAGCATCAAAGTCATAAGGTGTAGTGACAAAATTTACTGCACACAACAGTGGTGTCCTGCTGATTATACTACAACACTCACTTTGGGAAAAAGTCATTAAAAAAAAAATTTGGAGAATTTTTTATTGTTTAAATTTTCAATAGCATCAAAGTCAGAAAGGAGTTCTCCAGTCTGACTGCCTAAGGGACAAAGGAGTTTTTCAGTCTGTTGGTCCTGCACTTAAGAAGGAGCAGTCTGTGGCTGAAGAGGCTCCTCTGGTTGCTGATGACGGTGTTCAGAATCTGACTGGCATCTTCCATAATATCCAGCAGTTTGTCCAGTGTTCTCTTCTCTGCCACCGTCACCAGAGAGTCCTGCTTCATGCCAACCACAGAGCCAGCCCACCTGATCAGTTTGTCCAGCCTGGATGTGTCCTTCTTGAATGTGCTGCTCCCCAGCACACCACGGTATAAAATAGGACACTGTGTACTACAGACTGGTAGAACATCCACAGGAGTTTCCTGTTAAATGGCTGCAGTCTCCTCAGGAAGTCCAGCCTGCTCTGTCCCTTCCTGTACAGGTGGATGGTGTGGTTTTTTCAGTCCAGTTTGCTGTCCAGCCACAGCCTGAAGTACTTCTAGGAATCCACAGCCTCCACCTCAGCTCCCTGGATCAGAACTGGTTGTGGACTTGGTCTGGACTTCCGAAAGTCAATGACCAGCTCCTTTGTCTTTTAGGTTTTGAGCTGTAGATGGTTTGTGTCACTAGGCTCCTGTACTCCTCCTCCTCTCTGTCATCCCTGATGCATCCAACAATGGTTGTGTCATATGTGAACTTCTGAATGTGACAAAGCTCAGAGTTGTAGCAGAAGTCTGAGGTCTACAGAGTGAAGAGAAGAAGGGCCAGCACCGTGCCCTGGGGTGTGCCGGTGCTGTCAATTACAACGTCAAATATGGTGTCCCCCAGCCTGACATACTGTGGCCTGTCTGTGAGGTAGCTGGAGATCCAAGTGACCAGGCAGGGGTCCACTCGCTTCCTGTTCAGTTTGTCCTGGAGCATAATGGGCTGGATGGTGCTGAAGGAACTCGAGAAGTCCAGGAAGAGAATCCTCACTGTGCCATTTCCCATTATCCAGGTGTGAGTGGACTTGTAGCAGGTAGAGGATGGCATCCTCCACACCAACAGCTGCACTATATGCAAACTGCAGACAGTCATGAGGAAGTCGAGGAAGAACCGCTCCAACTTCATCAGGTGTGGAGTGAGTGCCACTGGTCGGAAGTCATTCAGCTGGCTGGGCTGGTTCTTCTCAAGAACTGGAAGGATGCATGAAGTCTAACTGAGGGTGGGCACTCTCCCTCGCTGCAGGCTTGGGAGAAGCTATGTCATAGTGGTTCTCCCAGTTCAGTTGCGTAGGTCTTAAGTAGTCGGGGGACACACCTTGCGTGGGCCTGCCACTTTCATGGGATGAAGTTTCCTTGGCTGTTCTCCGACTTGGTCCACAGTGATTTTTGAAGGAGGTTGTGTTGAGATGGGGGAGGTGTCCACCACATCAGTGCTGTCCTGCTAGTTACTACAGCACTTTTATAAGCTGTAGGGTGATGTAAACATCAGGACATATACTCCATATCATGCTGTTTACACTATAACACTTGGCTTGGAGATTTTGGCTTTCAATCAATGCTGAGGAAGTCTTTATTCCTACCAAAAAGCAAACATTTCTGTGTCATCACCTTTTAGTAGTGGTGCTCAGTTTGATCAGCAGGGGTCTCTTTTCGAATGGCACTTATTTGGAAACTTTTTGTTTTGTTTTTAATTAAAAACAAATCACCATTGTAGGCTCTAGGGTTTGAGGAGTTTTTTTTTTAATTTATTTAATCAGTTTGGAAAAAAAGTAATTTTAAAAGATTTTGAAGAATTTTTTATTCTCCAAAATTTCATATTTAGTTCATTAATTGTCATAAATTATTACTATATTTCAATAATGTTTGTGCTCTTTGTAGTTCTTTGACATAGGTTGATGGAATGGGCTGGTACTGAGTGATTGCCTCATGGCCACTGTCTTGCAACCAATCGGATAATGGATGCATAGAGGGATTATTGAGTACTAGCCAATCATGAGCAACTATCAATTAAGCTTAGTGCAGCAACAATTTTTTTAGAAATCTGCGTTTTTGAGGACATAAGGTCTTCAGTAGTTTTGCCTTGGATTTATTGGAAATTTTGTCCAGGATTTCACTGGTCAGTCAATTTATTTTCTTTTCCTCTTCATTTTAATAGTTGTAATTCATGAGCTATATGCTGATGGTCTAGTGGTTAAGGTGTTGGGCTTGAAACCAGAAGATCCTCGGTTCAAATCCCAGCCTGATTGGAAAATCAAGGTCAAGGTCAAGGGCAAGGGCTTTAACCTCCTATTACTCCTGGTGTGTAGTGAGCACCTTGCAGCACCCCAACATTGGGGTGAATGTGAGACATTATTTGTAAACTGCTTTGAGCTTCTGATGCAGATGGAAAGCGCTATATAAATGCAGTGTTGTGAAAGTGTAGGAACACGGACCCACAACAGGGGACGCAAATGAACGGACAATGGAGGAAGTCAAATAACAACACTTGACCGATTTTTGACGCATTTGACGCATCTGACGGATTCAGTGTGAAAGGCCCATTACTCTTCAAACAAGGCATCTCAAAAGACATCACACAATCCCAAGAAGGTTGGACAAAGAGAGATGGGGACAAGCCCCGCACTGGACGCTCCAAATACTTCGCATCTCCTTCCACTGTTCCTGTTCCAAAGAGAGAAAAATCTGCCCAAAACAGTGACAAAGGACAGAAGACCAAAGATAGGAAAAGCAGCAGCAATGCAACCACAAGTGATGGGACCAAGCCTACAAAGTAGGGCTGTCCCAAACAATTATTTTTTAAACGATTAATCTAGCGATTATTTTATCGATGCATCGATTAATCTAACGATTAATTTTTCTATTCGATTCAGTTTTGATTCGATTCAATTAACAGTTATTTCACCATTAGTATGTATTTATTTATTTATGTATGTTCATTGTTAGTTGGTTTTATGTCTTCTGTTGTGTTTCTATTCAGGTTCTTTTTGTTTTTTTCTCTAAAATTGTATATAATAAGTATATATTGTATATAATAATCATTAGATTATTTATAAACAAAAATAAATGTAAAAAATATTACAATTTGAAAACAAATGCACCCGAACGTGATGACAGCTGGAACTGCTTAATGCTTTTAACATTGAAAATGCCATAGACATGCTAAAGCGTTAGCATCGCTTCCGTTTTTAAGTTATAAAATACATCAACTGTTTCAGAAGACCATAACAGGTCGGTTTAACATAAAAAAGGTAAATAATACTCACAGACGTATGCTCTTTAGGGTTTTAGCGGGGGAAAATTAAGCGAAAGAAAGAAAGAAAGAAAGAAAGAAAGAAAGAAAGAAAGAAAGAAAGAAAGAAAAGCAATAAATCGAAGCACTGTTTCAATCTACGAACCACTGCTTCGATTGGTTCAAGGTTCAAAGCAAAGCCGCACTGCAGAAAAGTTGTTTACGGACCCGCTGCTGGGTCTGTGCTTGAATGATATGCCATTTGTGCCTTGCATAGACGACAAATTACAGAAGAATCACTTCCTCCTTTGAAATGGAAGTATTCCCATACTATAGACGAACGGGTACGTGCTTTGCTTTTTAGAAACTCAGAAGAGCCACTCGCTGCACTACTACCGCGACTCTCCGGGGCCGCCATCTGTGTTGTTGATCCGCCGACGCGTCGACATGCAAATTTTGTGTCCACGTATTTTTTGCGTCGACGTCACCAATGACCCACCTCTACTACAAAGGAGGTACTTTTTGCAGATTTATAGCAGTTGATAAATTTCAATTCATTGTAATTTTGCAGCATGAAGTATTTATGTGAGTGAAGCATGTGAAGCATTAAGTGAAGCAATAAGTGTCTTAATGCTTCACAGTAGCATTACGTAGCTGCAATGACAGAGTTTTGAAAATGTTTAATTCTAAGATTTGGTTTATACTGTATAAAGTGATAACAGTTTTGTTATTCATAACAGGTTGAGTGTCTTTGGACCAGTAAACCAACTGAAGTTGTTGTGGCTGTTGTCAGAAATGATGAACAGACGAAGGTCACCCTCAGACACAGGGAATTTCAGAGTTTGAGGCCTCACGAACTGCTCTTAGGAGAGGCAAGCTTGTTTCTGTGTCCAAAATAGTTGCATTTCAGTGTTGAGCTGCAATGTTTTTAAGCACGATTTTCTTGGAAGACCGTGTGCAGTGTAACTTTAAGTAAAAACTAATCATTGCTTAAAAGAAATCTATTTTCAAACCTATTGATACTCAGTGTATTAGATTTTATTCTTGAAATCCTAAGGCATGCGTCATAATTAATTTCTTAAAGTTTCGTTAAAAGGTAATTGAAGGTTACAAAAGAGTCAACCTCAATGCAAAGGATACTGCTGACAAATTGTACCGATTAAGTCACTACACCATGGGCGCAATATTATACGGCACAAGAGAGCAGGTGGCCAGGCAAGGTTTAAAAAGTGTAAGTACAACTCTTAATTTCTAAAATAAAAGGCAGTGTGATGTGCTGCACCTGAATGGTTCGAATTTGTATGTGAAGCTATTCTTGAGTTTTAGTGTCCTTGATGTGATAACTGATAGTATTCTCTTTAATTAATACATAGCAACATTCACCTTTTGGGGTTACTTCACTTGGGAAAGGCACATACTGTTTTCTCTGTGAATAAGAAAACATTTTTTAACTCCAGTCTTATCACAAAAAAGAGTAATTTCCTCATGAACACTTTTTGCAGGTTATGTTTGATGACTATGATGGAATCATTGGATCTGTCAACATGAAAAATGTGCACTGGAAGTTTGTGGTGAGTATATTGCTTGTGTATTCCTTAAGGTTCTTTAAATGTGGTTTTTAAGGTTACCTGCACTGCAGTTACAAAGAACAGAACTGTCTGTTATTTGAAGTTAATATAAATAACTATATAATGTAATTGGCACTGAAGGCACATTTATTGATAATACTTCATGAGCAAACAAGCAGTAACAAAATCCCACTGCAGTCCAGTTTTTTTTTTGTTTTTTTTTTAAAACACACAAAATTACAAGTTTTTCATTCTGATTAATTTTAGACATTTTGTAAAGGTTTTAAATATCTTTATGGTCTTCATTGTTATTTTAGGGAAGCATTGTTTAATGTTATATCGGGGCATATCGGGGTATTTGGAGAGTGTTCATATTCCTCAACACTAAGTGGAATTTTTATACATTTTCTTATTGGCTTAACCATAACTAGTATGTTCCCTGTAGGGATCCATAGGCTCTAGATTGAGTAGTGTTTATAAAATAGGTATCTGACATATAGAGTCAGAGCTCTATTGAGCTGAGTATTCCATTAACTTTAACTAGTAATGACTTCATGACTTTCTTTGCTAACAAAATTTTAACTATTAGAGAAAAAATTACTCATAACCATCCCAAAGACGTATCGTTATCTTTGGCTGCTTTCAGTGATGCCGGTATTTGGTTAGACTCTTTCTCTCCGATTGTTCTGTCTGAGTTATTTTCATTAGTTACTTCATCCAAACCATCAACATGTCTATTAGACCCCATTCCTACCAGGCTGCTCAAGGAAGTCCTACCATTATTTAATGCTTCAATCTTAAATATGATCAATCTATCTTTGTTAGTTGGTTATGTACCACAGGCTTTTAAGGTGGCAGTAATTAAACCATTACTTAAAAAGCCATCACTTGACCCAGCTATCTTAGCTAATTATAGGCCAATCTCCAACCTTCCTTTTCTCTCAAAATTCTTGAAAGGGTAGTTGTAAAACAGCTAACTGATCATCTGCAGAGGAATGGTCTATTTGAAGAGTTTCAGTCAGGTTTTAGAATTCATCATAGTACAGAAACAGCATTAGTGAAGGTTACAAATGATCTTCTTATGGCCTCGGACAGTGGACTCATCTCTGTGCTTGTTCTGTTAGACCTCAGTGCTGCTTTTGATACTGTTGACCATAAAATTTTATTACAGAGATTAGAGCATGCCATAGGTATTAAAGGCACTGCGCTGCGGTGGTTTGAATCATATTTGTCTAATAGATTACAATTTGTTCATGTAAATGGGGAATCTTCTTCACAGACTAAAGTTAATTATGGAGTTCCTCAAGGTTCTGTGCTAGGACTAATTTTATTCACTTTATACATGCTTCCCTTAGGCAGTATTATTAGACGGTATTGCTTAAATTTTCATTGTTACGCAGATGATACCCAGCTTTATCTATCCATGAAGCCAGAGGACACACACCAATTAGCTAAACTGCAGGATTGTCTTACAGACATAAAGACATGGATGACCTCTAATTTCCTGCTTTTAAACTCAGATAAAACTGAAGTTATTGTACTTGGCCCCACAAATCTTAGAAACATGGTGTCTAACCAGATCCTTACTCTGGATGGCATTACCCTGACCTCTAGTAATACTGTGAGAAATCTTGGAGTCATTTTGATCAGGATATGTCATTCAAAGCGCATATTAAACAAATATGTAGGACTGCTTTTTTGCATTTACGCAATATCTCTAAAATCAGAAAGGTCTTGTCTCAGAGTGATGCTGAAAAACTAATTCATGCATTTATTTCCTCTAGGCTGGACTATTGTAATTCATTATTATCAGGTTGTCCTAAAAGTTCCCTAAAAAGCCTTCAGTTAATTCAAAATGCTGCAGCTAGAGTACTGACGGGGACTAGAAGGAGAGAGCATATCTCACCCATATTGGCCTCTCTTCATTGGCTTCCTGTTAATTCTAGAATAGAATTTAAAATTCTTCTTCTTACTTATAAGGTTTTGAATAATCAGGTCCCATCTTATCTTAGGGACCTCGTAGTACCATATCACCCCAATAGAGCGCTTCGCTCTCAGACTGCAGGCTTACTTGTAGTTCCTAGGGTTTGTAAGAGTAGAATGGGAGGCAGAGCCTTCAGCTTTCAGGCTCCTCTCCTGTGGAACCAGCTCCCAATTCAGATCAGGGAGACAGACACCCTCTCTACTTTTAAGATTAGGCTTAAAACTTTCCTTTTTGCTAAAGCTTATAGTTAGGGCTGGATCAGGTGACCCTGAACCATCCCTTAGTTATGCTGCTATAGACGTAGACTGCTGGGGAGTTCCCATGATGCACTGTTTCTTTCTCTTTTTGCTCTGTATGCACCACTCTGCATTTAATCATTAGTGATCGATCTCTGCTCCCCTCCACAGCATGTCTTTTTCCTGGTTCTCTCCCTCAGCCCCAACCAGTCCCAGCAGAAGACTGCCCCTCCCTGAGCTTGGTTCTGCTGGAGGTTTCTTCCTGTTAAAAGGGAGTTTTTCCTTCCCACTGTAGCCAAGTGCTTGCTCACAGGGGGTCGTTTTGACCGTTGGGGTTTTACATAATTATTGTATGGCCTTGCCTTACAATATAAAGCGCCTTGGGGCAACTGTTTGTTGTGATTTGGTGCTATATAAAAAAATTGATTGATTGATTGATTTCAAGGCTTGTAATAAATTTTGTAAAGTTTTTGACAAACAGAGACAGTGGTGAAAGACATTCAATCAATTCAATCAATTTTATTTATATAGCGCCAAATCACAACAAGTGACAGACAGAACAATCTGACAGAAAGAGTCTAACCAAATACCGGCATCACTGAAAGCAGCCAAAGATAACAATACGTCTTTGGGACGGTTATGAGTAATTTTTTCTCTAATAGTTAAAATTTTATTAGCAAAGAAAGTCATGAAGTCATTACTAGTTAAAGTTAAAGGAATACTCGGCTCAATAGAGCTCTGACTCTTTGTCAGCCTGGCTACAGTGCTGAAAAGAAACCTGGGGTTGTTCTTATTTTCTTCAATTAGTGATGAGTAGTAAGATGTCCTAGCTTTACAGAGGGCTTTTTTATAGAGCAAGTGACTCTTTTTCCAGGCTAAGTGAAGATCTTCTAAATTAGTGAGACGCCATTTCCTCTCCAACTTATGGGTTATCTGCTTTAAGCTGCGAGTTTGTGAGTTATACCACGGAGTCAGGCACTTCTGATTTAAAGCTCTCTTTTTCAGAGGAGCTACAGCATCCAAAGTTGTCTTCAATGAGGATGTAAAACTATTGACGAGATACTCTATCTCACTTACAGAGTTTAGGTAGCTACTCTGCACTGTGATGGTATATGGCATTAGAGAACATAAAGAAGGAATCATATCCTTAAACCTAGTTACAGTGCTTTCTGAAAGACTTCTAGTGTAATGAAACTTATTCCCCACTGCTGGGTAGTCCATCAGAGTAAATGTTATTAAGAAATGATCAGACAGAAGGGAGTTTTTCAGGGAATACTGTTAAGTCTTCAATTTCCATACCATAAGTCAGAACAAGATCTAAGATATGATTAAAGTGGTGGGTGGACTCATTTACATTTTGAGCAAAGCCAATTGAGTCTAATAATAGATTAAATGCAGTGTTGAGGCTGTCATTCTCAGCATCTGTGTGGATGTTAAAATCGCCCACTATAATTATCTTATCTGAGCTAAGCACTAAGTCAGACAAAAGTTCTGAAAATTCACAGAGAAACTCACAGTAACGACCAGGAGGACGATAGATAACAACAAATAAAACTGGTTTTTGGGACTTCCAATTTGATGGACAAGACTAAGAGTCAAGCTTTCAAATGAATTAAAGCTCTGTCTGGGTTTTTGATTAATTAATAAGCTGGAATGGAAGATTGCTGCTAATCCTCCGTCTCGGCCTGTGCTACGAGCGTTCTGGCAGTTAGTGTGACTCGGGGGTGTTGACTCATTTAAACTAACATATTCATCCTGCTGTCACCAGGTTTCTGTAAGGCAGAATAAATCAATATGTTGATCAATTATTATATCATTTACTAACAGGGACTTAGAAGAGAGAGACCTAATGTTTAATAGACCACATTTAACTGTTTTAGTCTGTGGTGCAGTTGAAGGTGCTATATTATTTTTTCTTTTTGAATTTTTTATGCTTAAATAGATTTTTATCTATTTAATAGACATTAAATAGTGTAGAAATGTGTAGTGCTTTTAATAGACATTAAAGCACTACACATGTCACTCATTGTAAAAGCAACATAACACTTAACTAAACTGACTAAACCAATTGAACTACAAAAAAATGCAATAAATGAATGACACTAACAACATTGTTAAACTACCATGAACCACAACAACATTTAAAACCTCAAAACCCTGAACTCCCATAGTGCATTGCAACATAATATCCATTGTTTACTAGTTATCTAAAATCACTACTTTATCAAAAAATATTAGTATTATAAACTTTCTCTTTTCGCAGCATTCATCCTTACGCGATCAAAGCCATACACACACACACACAGGCCACGTGGCTATTATTATATAGACAATAATTAATAATAACAACCATAATTTCACTGTAAAACACTGTTTCATAAATACGTTTCAAAGCTATTTGCATTGATTTTATGATGATGTATTAAATATGACTTTTTTATAGCAATGTTGCTTTTTGTTAGTGCTTGAGGATAATTTTGTTTCAATTATATACACCTCATTCAAACAGTATCTCCATGCCCCTTCAAATCACATTTTTGTGGTCGATCCTCTGCAAGAGTCAAATGAAGCTGAGGACTCCAGGATGGCTGGCTACAGATTTGAGTATTATTTTTGAGCTGTTTACAAATTGACTTTTTACACAAATATTTTCCAAAGCAAAAGAGTAAGAACCTAAGAGAAATCAAAATGCTTGATTTCTGCAGACAGTACTTCAAGATGCACTGAAATAGACTTGGAAAAGAGGACTGGGTTCACATCAAGTGGAAGCCTGGCATGATAACCCACACCTTCCAGAAAGATGGCACCAGCTGTGGGGTCTTTGTCATGCAGGTGATTATGCACAACATTTTTGATATTGTTGAAAAATATAGATATTTATTTTACAGTGTAGGATCAAACAAAATGCATGTGTTGTCTTTCATATTCACCTTATTCAGGAGGTCAGGGTGGGCGGCTCCATTTTGTTAAGCAACTTCCGGTTTGCCGCTGCGTCAATGATTATCTACGTGGGAACACAGCACACTAGAAGTGTCCGAACATGAGCAGCATTAATTGTTTAGGTTGTAGGTGCCACAATAACTGGAAGAAGAGGAAACTATCACTTTCAGAATGATGTTTTGAACATGGAACATAGAGATCTGAGTGCTGTGGTCCAGCATTTAACTTGTTCCCTCCTCCATTGAAAGATGAGGCTCTCTGGTGCTGGTTAAAGGTGCTGAATTTGAAAATCCAACCAAACGTCCCTGTCTGTTCTTTTCATTTTATGGAGAAAAACCCCACACCACTGGATCTTTATCCAGAGAAATTATTGGACTATAATGCTCCGTTGAAGAAGCCACGGCGGATGCTAGTGAGACAAACGGGGTAAGCTGTGTTTGTAGCGTTAGCTGCTATCTTATTTACTCATTTTCTGGCATTTGATACAACCAAACACTGCATGAAATAACACCATACGTATATTAACGTTATGTAATCTTGGCATTACAGTGATACTACTTGTCAGGTAGTATTTTAACTTGATTCTGCTTTTTAATGAGCTTCAGCGGCACTGTGCGGCACAGAGCTCGTAGTTCCTCATAGTCAAACTGTCTGCGCCGAGTGACAACACAAAGTATTTAAAAATAATCGAGGGCCACTTTTTCATGTCATCTTCCCGCTCTGTTCTGACCCGTGGGTGAACCAGAGTCGATCCCTTTGAGTTTTTCAAAAAGGTTTTTGTTTCTATCCATGTAATATCTTCCGTTGTTCTGTATTGAAAACACCGCTCACTGGAAGTCCTAAGACAAAACGGAAATGCCTCTGCTGTAAAAGTGGGTGGGGCTGAATAAGGTGAATAGATGGCCAAGATGACAGTGATGGAATTTCCAAAAATACCAAAGAGCTTTCACATTGAGTCATCAAAAGAAGCATTCAGAAAGTCAGAGGAGGCATGGCAGAAGAAATTCTCAAAGGATCAGGTAATAAAAGACTTATTTTTGCACACTTTTTGCAAATGAAACAGTTATTTCTTTTAAAATAAGATGAATTATACGCTGATTGATTGAAACTCTTTCTATTTATTTTAAGATTCAAGGGATGGGTTCTGCTCCTTCTGTGGAAATGGGGACCTGCTCCATTCTGCTGTTGCTGCCCTTTGGGTAAGGAAAAAAGGTTTAATGGCTTAACATAATCAATTAATCATCTGTTTACTGGATAGCTTGATGTGGAGGCAAAAAAAAACAAAAAAAAAACAATTATATATATGGACTGAAATGGCAAACAAATTTATTCTATATTGTTTTCTTCTTATTAAAAGTCATGTATTTCCTCTTGTTGTAGATACAGGATGATGGTTCCATACAAAATGCATTGGGATGAAACCAGCTCAGATTCCAAAGACACCCCTTGGTACTGTGTGTTAGAGTCAATAGGTAAACAGACACTGGATTATTTACGTCAAAAGTTGTTACAACTCAAAAATAATTCCAAGAATATGAATATTGCACTTTTGGTGGCTTGCTAAATTGTGTGGCCTTAATGTTTTTTAAGATGGATCTGCTGATAATGTACAGCAAGTGTTGGGAGTAAAGGAGGGGGATGAAATGCAGCAAAGGACTAAGTGTTGTGAAAGTGTAGTGACACGGACCCACAACAGGGGGCGCACATGAACGGTCAATAGATGAGCCAAAAAGTAACAATTTAATGTTGTGAAGGTGCACAACGAATATACAGACAATCTCAGAATATGATTACAGTCAATCCACAAACGTGACGTGTGGGCAGGCTCAAGGATAGAAGACGTCTGTCCTGAGAAGAGCCGGAACCACACGATTTCCGCCGCCACCGAACCTGGTGAATACTGGAGCCGCCAAGTCCCGAATTCCCAGGTGATCACCGTCCCCGACTGTCGGACCTGGTACTGCTGGCGAGAACAAAGACAGTCAAGTGTGGGTGTGTGTACACCCAGTAACAACAACGGTGGGAATGCCACCTCCACCTCTAACACAATATTCTGCAGAGTACCGCAGTGATTCCTCAGGGGAAAAGAGTGCCGTCCTGCACTCACTCAGCTTCCACAGACACAGGGGCCGGTACTCCTGCAAACACTCACAATATACAGATTATATTGTAAAACACAAACGGCTGAGTCTATTACCTCCAATGAAGTACGATATCTCGGCGATGAGGTGGAGATGACGTCTGGGTTTTATGGAGTGCGATGATGAAGAATGAGTGACAGCTGTCAGGAATTAATGAGTGACAGCTGTCACTCCCGGCTGTGTCCGTGGCGGCAGCGCCCTCTCGTGCCTGAAGCCCACACTTCAGGCAGGGCACCCTCTGGTGGTGGGCCAGCAGTACCTCCTCTTCTGGCGGCCCACACAACACTAAGCTCTGATTCATATACCCATGGCCACGCAACTATGAATTTTACCTGAGAACATGATGCATGCATACAACATTGAGTGAAATACAAAATCCCCAAGCCCAGTGCTGTAGTGTAAACAGCATGATATGGATATATAAATATATATGGATAGATATATGTGCTGATGTTTATGCCACCTTACAACTTATAAAAGTGACTTTATTGATAAAGTATTATTGATTGATAATACCCAAAGCACATTTTTATCAAACTAAGAGTTGTATTATCAATCAATCAATCAATTTTCTTTTTTATATAGCGCCAAATCACAACAAACAGTTGCCCCAAGGCGCTTTATATTGTAAGGCAAGGCCATACAATAATTATGTAAAACCCCAACGGTCAAAACGACCCCCTGTGATCAAGCACTTGGCTACAGTGGGAAGGAAAAACTCCCTTTTAACAGGAAGAAGAAACCTCCAGCAGAACCAGGCTCAGGGAGGGGCAGTGTCTGGTGGGACTGGTTGGGCTGAGGGAGAGAACCAGGAAAAAGACATGCTGTGGAGGGGAGCAGAGATCGATTACTAATGATTAAATGCAGAGTGGTGCATACAGAGCAAAAGAGAAAGAAACAGTGCATCATGGGAACCCCCAGCAGTCTACGTCTATAGCAGCATAACTAAGGGATGGTTCAGGGTCACCTGATCCAACCCTAACTATAAGCTTTAGCAAAAAAGGAAAGTTTTAAGCCTAATCTTAAAAGTAGAGAGGGTGTCTGTCTCCCTGATCTGAATTGGGAGCTGGTTCCACAGGAGAGGAGCCTGAAAGCTGAAGGCTCTGCCTCCCATTCTACTCTTACAAACCCTAGGAACTACAAGTAAGCCTGCAGTCTGAGAGCGAAGCGCTCTATTGGGGTGATATGGTACTATGAGGTCCCTAAGATAAGATGGGACCTGATTATTCAAAACCTTATAGTAAGAAGAAGAATTTTAAATTCTATTCTAGAATTAACAGGAAGCCAATGAGAGAGGCCAATATGGGTGAGATATGCTCTCTCCTTCTAGTCCCCGTTAGTACTCTAGCTGCAGCATTTTGAATTAACTGAAGGCTTTTTAGGGAACTTATAAGGACAACCTGATAATAATGAATTACAATAGTCCAGCCTAGAGGAAATAAATGCATGAATTAGTTTTTTCAGGCATCACTCTGAGACAAGACCTTTCTAATTTTAGAGATATTGCGTAAATGCAAAAAAGCAGTCCTACATATTTGTTTAATATGCGCTTTGAATGACATATCCTGATCAAAAATGACTCCAAGATTTCTCACAGTATTACTAGAGGTCAGGGTAATGCCATCCAGAGTAAGGATCTGGTTAGACACACATGTTTCTAAGATTTGTGGGGCCAGGTACAATAACTTCAGTTTTATCTGAGTTTAAAAGCAGGAAATTAGAGGTCATCCATGTCTTATGTCTGTAAGACAATCCTGCAGTTTAGCTAATTGGTGTGTGTCCTCTGGCTTCATGGATAGATAAAGCTGGGTATCATCTGCGTAACAATGAAAATTTAAGCAATACCGTCTAATAATACTGCCTAAGGGAAGCATGTATAAAGTGAATAAAATTGGTCCTAGCACAGAACCTTGTGGAACTCCATAATTAACTTTAGTCTGTGAAGAAGATTCCCCATTTACATGAACAAATTGTAATCTATTAGCCAAATATGATTCAAACCACCACAGTGCAGTGCCTTTAATACCTATGGCATGCTCTAATCTCTGTAATAAAATTTTATGGTCAACAGTATCAAAAGCAGCACTGAGGTCTAACAGAACAAGCACAGAGATGAGTCCACTGTCTGAGGCCATAAGAAGATCATTTGTAACCTTCACTAATGCTGTTTCTGTACTATGATGAATTCTAAAACCTGACTGAAACTCTTCAAATAGACCATTCCTCTGCAGATGATCAGTTAGCTGTTTTACAACTACCCTTTCAAGAATTTTTGAGAGAAAAGGAAGGTTGGAGATTGGCCTATAATTAGCTAGATAGCTGGGTCAAGTGAGTGGCTTTTAAGTACTGGTTAATTACTGCCACCTTAAAAGCCTGTGGTACATAGCCAACTAACAAAGATAGATTGATCATATTAAGATCGAAGCATTAAATAATGGTAGGGCTTCCTTGAGCAGCCTGGTAGGAATGGGGTCTAATAACATGTTGATGGTTTGGATGAAGTAACTAATGAAATAACTCAGACAGAACAATCGGAGAGAAAGCGTCTAACCAAATACCAGCATCACTGAAAGCAGCCAAAGATAACGATACGTCTTTGGGATGGTTATGAGTAATTTTTTCTCTAATAGTTAAAATTTTGTTAGCAAAGAAAGTCATGAAGTCATTACTAGTTAAAGTTAATGGAATACTCAGCTCAACAGAGCTCTGACTCTTTGTCAGCCTGGCTACAGTGCTGAAAAGAAACCTGGGGTTGTTCTTATTTTCTTCAATTAGTGATGAGTAGTAACATGTCCTAGCTTTACGGAGGGCTTTTTTATAGAGCAACAGACTCTTTTTCCAGGCTAAGTGAAGATCTTCTAAATTAGTGAGACGCCATTTCCTCTCCAACTTACGGGTTATCTGCTTTAAGCTACGAGTTTGTGAGTTATACCACGGAGTCAGGCACTTCTGATTTAAAGCTCTCTTTTTCAGAGGAGCTACAGCATCCAAAGTTGTCTTCAATGAGGACGTAAAACTATTGACGAGATACTCTATCTCCCTTACAGAGTTTAGGTAGCTACTCTGCACTGTGTTGGTATATGGCATTAGAGAACTTAAAGAAGGAATCATATCCTTAAACCTAGTTACAGCGCTTTCTGAAAGACTTCTAGTGTAATGAAACTTATTCCCCACTGCTGGGTAGTCCATCAGAGTAAATGTAATGTTATTAAGAAATGATCAGACAGAAGGGAGTTTTCAGGGAATACTGTTAAGTCTTCTATTTCCATACCATAAGTCAGAACAAGATCTAAGATATGATTAAAGTGGTGGGTGGACTCATTTACATTTTGAGCAAAGCCAATTGAGTCTAATAATAGATTAAATGCAGTGTTGAGGCTGTCATTCTCAGCATCTGTGTGGATGTTAAATCGCCCACTATAATTATCTTATCTGAGCTAAGCACTAAGTCAGACAAAAGGTCTGAAAATTCACAGAGAAACTCACAGTAACGACCAGGTGGACGATAGATAATAACAAATAAAACTGGTTTTTGGGACTTCCAATTTGGATGGACAAGACTAAGAGTCAAGCTTTCAAATGAATTAAAGCTCTGTCTGGGTTTTTGATTAATTAATAAGCTGGAATGGAAGATTGCTGCTAATCCTCCGCCACGGCCCGTGCTACGAGCATTCTGACAGTTAGTGTGACTCGGGGGTGTTGACTCATTTAAACTAACATATTCATCTTGCTGTAACCAGGTTTCTGTTAGGCAGAATAAATCAATATGTTGATCAATTATTATATCATTGTTGTGTGTTGGGGGGGGGTTGGCTGGACATTTTGGTGTTCTTTTCTTTTCTTTGCTCTCCAGGTGGCATGAAAACTGATTTGTCTGTGGAGAAGGTGCTGGCTGAAGAGTTCTTCACCCTCATCAACATCATGTGTAGCACCTGTGAATGGTGCTCACGTGCAGCCTTAAAGACTTTCAGCTGAAGCAGATAATTGGATGGCGTTCTGCATTTAATTCATGTGTGATTCAAGCAGAACTGCCGGGAACTCGACCTTGTGATGTTTGTTTGTGAGACGCTCAGGACCGCGCCTGGGTTTGACACATCGAGCCCATGAAGGAGGAAGGGTGAGGACACATGCTGTCAGCACACATCAGAGGTGATTAAGTGTTTAACTAATTGTTGATAGTAACTTGGTATTTTGTTACGCAGTATATTTGAATTGTGATGAGGATTGTGCAGCTCGCTTCTCACTGCTGTGGTGTGCGGACAAGTGATCCTCCACCTGTTGTGAGAAGCTGCTCATTTGCATAAAGCTTTAAATACAGACCTGAATGTGTTGCTGATAGTGTGTGTCTTTTGAAGGATATTAGTTGTAACTGCTGACTTACCTCACCTCTTCTATCCTTCGCAGAGAGTCGGTTTGTTGTGTCCACCTGGGGGGTGTTTGGCAGTTATAGTGAGTCCGGGAGCGCCGGGCTTCGATCCTTTTGGGTGCTGGAGAGCGTGCCAGCCTTCACTCCACCAGAAGGACGCTATTTTAGTTTTTGCACTTTATTATGCACTAGCAGGTGATATAAATAAATTGTTTTTGTTATTGGAACCGCTTTCTGGTTATTTTTAGTGCTGGGTTCCGTCTGACGCAGGTCCGCTCCTCAACCCGCGTCGACACATAACAATCATTTACTAACAGGGACTTAGAAGAGAGAGATCTAATGTTTAATAGACCACATTTAACTGTTTTAGTCTGTGGTGCAGTTGAAGGTGCTATATTATTTTTTCTTTTTGAATTTTTATGCTTAAATAGATTTTTGCTGGTTATTGGTAGTCTGGGAGCAGGCACCGTCTCTACGGGGATGGGGTAATGAGGGGATGGCAGGGGGAGAGAAGCTGCAGAGAGGTGTGTAAGACTACAACTCTGCTTCCTGGTCCCAACCCTGGATAGTCACGGTTTGGAGGATTTAAGAAAATTGGCCAGATTTCTAGAAATGAGAGCTGCTCCATCCAAAGTGGGATGGATGCCGTCTCTCCTAACACGACCAGGTTTTCCCCAGAAGCTTTGCCAATTATCTATGAAGCCCACCTCATTTTTTGGACACCACTCAGACAGCCAGCAATTCAAGGAGACATGCGGCTAAACATGTCACTCCCGGTCCGATTAGGGAGGGGCCCAGAGAAAACTACAGAGTCCGACACTGTTTTTGCAAAGTTACACACCGATTTAATGTTAATTTTAGTGACCTCCGATTGGCGTAACCGGGTGTCATTACTGCCGACGTGAATTACAATCTTACCAAATTTTACGCTTAGCCTTAGCCAGCAGTTTCAAATTTCCTCAATGTCTCCTGCTCGGGCCCCCGGAAGACAATTGACTATGGTTGCTGGTGTCGCTAACTTCACATTCTCAAAACAGAGTCGCCAATAACCAGAGTTTGATCCTCGGCGGGTGTGTCGTCGAGTGGGGAAAAACGGTTAGAAATGTGAACGGGTTGGCGGTGTACACGGGGCTTCTGTTTAGAACTACGCTTCCTCCTCACAGTCACCCAGTCGGCCTGCTTTCCCGGCTGCTCGGGATCTGCCAGAGGGGAACTAACGGCGGCTAAGCTACCTTGGTCCGCACCGACTACAGGGGCCTGGCTAGCTGTAGAATTTTCCACGGTGCGGAGCCGAGTCTCCAATTCGCCCAGCCTGTGCCTCCAAAGCTATGAATAAGCTACACTTATTACAAGTACCGTTACTGCTAAAGGAGGCCGAGGAATAACTAACATTTCACACCCAGAGCAGAAAAGTGCGGGAGAGACAGAGAAGCCGCCATGCTAAATCGGCTAAGAGCTAGTAGCTGCGCTAAGCTAGCGGATTCTAAAAACACGCAAAGTGAATAATGTGTAATAATTTAGAGGTGATTCAGCAGAAGGAGTGCTTTAGTTAAGGCACGTGACGATTACAGTGTGAAACAATCGTAATCTAGATAACTAGATCAATCTAACTGCGCAGATTAAACAGCTAACAGATACAGCAAAACACCGCTGTGCTCCGGAACAGGAAGTGATACAATACCACAGTGAGAGCCAACCACCAGTAGAGGCAACTACATTACAACTACATTATGAACCCAAGGACATAGTTTGTGTGTTTGGTTGCACTATAATATGTTACACTGCAGTTATTACTCATTTTATTACTGAATTTAAGAATTAAAAATCATTAATTTTTTTTTACAAAAATTTACTTTTTGCACATTTAACCAAACTAACAGTTATAGTATAATTGAGGGGAGATGCTTTATGGGCGCCGCGACTTTGGTGTCACTACACATGTAGTGTAAATTATTGCTTATTCTACTGCAAAAAGTTAATGGTAAGAAAAAAATCAGGACATTCAATTTTAGCATATTTTAGAGAACTAAGAGTTGTAGTATGATCAAGACGAAATGGTTTATGAATGCTGTGGGTTTGGTGGCACTACAACATGTTATACTGTGGTTATTGCTCATTTTATTACTTATTTTAACAATTTAAAAAAAATCAATAAAATGTTATTGTTGAACATTGTGAATTTGGCGACACCACATCTTGTGACTTTGATGCGTTTGAAAATTTAAAGAATAAAAATATTGCCGAAAAATTTTAAAATTTGTTTTTTTCCAAACTGAATTCTGCAGTATAGTCAGCAGGACATCACTGATGTGGCAGCAAATATTGTATCACTAAACCTTATGACATTGACACTATTGAAAATCATTCAATAAAAGATTCTCCAAAATTTCTTAAATGACTTTTTTCCCAAAGTGAGTGTTGTAGTATAATCAGCAGGATACCACTGATGTATGCAGTGAATTTGTGTCACTACACCTTATGACTTTGATGCTATTGAAAATAAAACAATCAAAAATTCTCCAAAATTTTTAAAAATTACTTTTTCCCAAACTGAGCTCTGTAGTATAATCAACAGGACCCCACTGATGTGTGCATTGAATTTGGTGATATCACTCCTTATTACAATGATTTATTCAATAATTTTCTGGTGTCTTTTTTTTTTCCATGTATGCACTTAGACGGTCCCTAAGCTTCCATTTCTCTGTCGGCTTCCCGTTCAAATCAGTGTTATTTTTTTCAGCTCAGAGGATGGCTCATATGGATAAAAATAAGGTTGTAGCTCATTGTCTACCTTCCTGAGGTTAGAAACTAGTGATAGTGGTCTTTCTACGTTTCTCTTAAGATCTATTGAGCCGTGAACTTCGAATCTGTGAATATCTTTCTAACTTTAAACTACGTTTACACATAACGACGACAAGTTACGAATGCCACGAAGTACACATTCTTGGCTGCTGATCACGAATGTGATGATTCGGGGCAGAGGCGTCAGGTGTCCTCAGGAACTGCTGCAACCTGTTACCACGTTACGATTAATGGCACGTGTTGCTGGAGAATTAGCAGGAACCATTA
Organism: Thalassophryne amazonica; assembly: GCF_902500255.1. Classification (NCBI taxonomy): domain Eukaryota; kingdom Metazoa; phylum Chordata; class Actinopteri; order Batrachoidiformes; family Batrachoididae; genus Thalassophryne; species Thalassophryne amazonica. The sequence continues at coordinate 470,294 of NW_022986250.1, read as the reverse complement.
CGCACGGTCAAGAATAGTGTTCCGTGTTCTGTCACGTTGTGAATGAGGTGAATTGTCTCCACACACACACCCATATTCATCCAACCGAATTCAGATCGCTTCAGTTTTTCAGAAGAACTTTGTGACTGCATGCGTAGTTGTGCTCTGTGCCATGGAGCGGCGCAGAGAGGAGGAGGAGACGAACAGATGTGTGGCTTCATGCGGCATCCCCAAACATCAGGCACATGCAGCAGGTGTAACAACTGCAGGAGCACGCTGGCTGAAGAGCACTGAAATGAGACTTTTAGGAGGAGTCCACAGTCAAGATTTTTCTGATGAAAAGATTAAAATACTCCAAAGTGTTTTTTTACTGTCTGTCTGAAATTACGGCACTAACAAGTTTACCTCCAGATAGCCCAAATGAACAAGAGCATTTAAAATTAAGAGAACTTCAGAACAAATTTGATGATATATACAAAGTCAAAGCAGAAGGAGCTTTTTAAGATCACAACAAAAATGAACAAATGACAGCTTATTTCTTTAAACTTGAAAAGTCACAAATTTAACTCAGTCTTACAACTCCAATTCCAATGAAGTTGGGATGTTGTGTAAAATGTAAATAAAAACAGAATTCAATGATTTGCAAATCCTCTCAACATATATTCAACTGAATACACAACAAAGACAAGATATTTAATGTTCAAACTGATAAACCTTATTGTTTTTGTGCAGATATTTGCTCATTTTGAAATGGAGAGGATTTGCAAATCATTGTATTCTGTGTTTATTTACATTTTAGTACACAATGTCCCAACTTCATTGGAATTAAACAGAATGGTTACTGTTGTGAAAGTGTAGTGACACGGACCCACAACAGGGGGCGCAAATGAACGGTCAATAGATGAGCCAAAAAATAACAATTTAATGTTGTGAAGGTGCACAACGAACATACAGACAATCTCAGAATATGATTACAGTCAATCCACAAAGGTGACGTGTGGGCAGGCTCAAGGATAGAAGACGTCTGTCCTGAGAAGAGCCGGAACCACACGATTTCCGCCGCCACCGAACCTGGTGAATACTGGAGCCGCCAAGTCCCGAATTCCCAGGTGATCACCGTCCCCGACTGTCGGATCTGGTACTGCTGGCGAAGAACAAAGACAGTCAAGTGTGGGTGTGTGTACACCCCGTAACAACAACGGTGGGAATGCCACCTCCACCTCTCACTCAATATTCTGTAGAGTACCGCAGTGATTCCTCAGGGGAAAAGAGTGCCGTCCTGCACTCACTCAGCTTCCACAGAAAGAGGAACCGGTACTCCTGCAAACACTCACAATATACAGATATATTGCAAAACACAAACGGCTGAGTCTATTACCTCCAAAGAAGTACGATATCTCGGCAACGAGGTGGAGATGACGTCTGGTCTTTATGGAGTGAGATGATGTAGAGTAGATGGGTGACAGCTGTCAAGAGATAATGAGTGACAGCTGTCACCCCCGGCTGTGTCCGTGGCGGCAGCGCCCTCTCGTGCCTGAAGCCCGCACTTCAGGCAGGGCGCCCACTGGTGGTGGGCCAGCAGTACCTCCTCTTCTGGCGGCCCACACAACAGGTTACAAAGAATAAAAAGGACATATCAAAATTCTGTTATAAATTTTAATCTGAATTATACAAAACTAAATTTAGTAAGGATACAATGTTTACTTTTTGTAATTATTTAACCAGTCTTGATACAATTAGTGAAGAGGACAAATCAACTTGTGATTCTTTAATTACTGTACAAGAAGTAGCAGATGCTATTAGTCATTTAAAAAATAACAAATCGCCCAGCAATGATTAGAAATACATCAGAACTTAAACTTTTTCCAGAATTATTAGCACCATTTCTAAATAAGGTTTATACAGAAAGTTTTACAAATATGATTCTTCCTGCCAGTATGACTCAAAGTGTAATTTCTTTCATACCGAAGCCTCTGTTGTGGTTCTGTCAGTGTTGGGGTTTTAGTCTCTTGTCTCCTCTTTGTCTCTGCTTCTCATATCTGTCCGAAGCTCCTATCTACTCTTATCTTATTTCTGCACTCACCTGTTTGTGTCCTCACAGTTAACCCCAGAATATCTCCTCATATCTTCTTTCAGCTCTTGTCTCATTGTTAGGTTATAACATCTTGACTTTTAACCTTTATCTTGTCAAGTCGTTGTCTCTGCATTTGTCTCTTTATTTCCATCAGTTTCTAGCAATGTCTGGCTATCTGCTGCCATCTGGTGTTCCCTTTTATATCTTCAGTTTCAGGTCTGAATGTTTACTGCCCTCTGGTGTTCTCTTAAATTCCCTACACATCATCAGTCTCTAATTAAGTGCACCTGCTTGGGTGTCCATCTGCAGCAATTACAGTTTTTTCGATTGCTAAAACACAAAAAGCAAAAATTAGGCACAATTTCCACAACCCTTACTTCTGTCCCCAATTGCTTGACTCAGTTTGTTGCTACTTTAGATTTCATTATCATATTAGAACTCTGACTTTCCTTCTTTACACTCTGATGTCAATTTCACATCACCTTGTCAAAACACAACACACAATTTTCCAGGTTTGCACACACTTTTCACATAAAATCTAAAGCATCAATCCATAACACAAATATTCAAATCTCTAAGCTTTTGGGTCTGGCGAGCAATTTGCAATCAAGGACTGCAGCATAAAAGGAGGCTTGACCCTCTGTTATGTACATTAGAGGGTGACACAAATAGATTTTCACTCCTGTCCCATCCCAATCCTGGGCCAGAGTAAAAAAAACAAAAAAAAAAAACAAATTCCTGCAATGTTGATGAGGCCCTCTGGCCAGACAGAAACTGGAGGCATGATGCCCCATGATGCTTATGTGTGATTGGGGGTGGGGGAATCATTTAAAAATAAAATGTTTTGTCTGAAAATGTGTGTGATGTTTATGTTTGTCTATGAGAGAAGTGGGCATTGTCATTGATTCAGTGTGTTCCATTTCTATAATTGTGTTTTCAGTTCTGCTCTTCAGTGTTCTGTACATGCTTGGTAGTGTTCAGCCAAAAGCTTAGTTGTACTTATTCAATGAATGGTATGTGTGTATCATGTGAAAATATGGCTGTGTTTACCAAATGAAAACACGAGTTTCATTTTGTGAACATGTTAAGAGATTTGATGGCAAAGAGTTGTTTTGCAAAGGGATGCCAGGGTTTAACAATGTGTGTGATGTTTGGAGTTTTGTGTGTGCAGTTTTGAAAAAAAATGTACAGTTTTGAAAAACGTGTTTTAGCAATCGAAAAAACTGTAAGGCTGACTATATATAGTGACTCCTGTTTGGCCTTAGTTGTGGGTCCACTGGATTTATGCATGTTGGAATGGGTGACGTGACGTCTTCATTTCCACGGTGTTTCCTGTTTGCCACTTTTTGTTAGTGAGTATGATTTTGGTTTTGCACTCTGAGTTGAGCTCATTACTAAGAAGAAAAGATTTTCTGAGTTAACTCTGTTCTCTGGCTTTGAACGTTTGGTTAAGAAGGCAAAGGCTATACGCCCAGCCGTTGGGCAGATAAGTCATACATTGAACATTATACAAATAATGAATATTTATGAATTCAGTGCTACGAATATAGCATTGAAAGAATGTAAAAACATTCATTATTTGTTTTATATAATGGCTAAAATAGATCATTGTCATTTGATATTTTATTAATTTATAAACAACAGAAAAGGGACTTACATTTTGGTGTTTCACTGTGATGTGTAGTCCAGTGATGCTGTGCACTGACTTCACTTCCATAAAAAAAAAGACTTTGTGTAAAATGTTCAGCCAAAAATCACATCAGTGTTTCATGTTAGCAGGTCTTCATGCATCCAGACGGCTTACAGGAAAGAGGATTTTCTGTGTGTGTGTGTGTGTGTGTGTGTGTGTGTGTGTGTGTGTGTGTGTGTGTGTGTGTGTGTGTGTGTGTGTGTGTGTGTGTTGTGTGTGTGTGTGTGTGTGTGTGTGTGTGTGTGTGGTGTGTATAGCAGCAGCGTCAGTTAACTCAATCAAATCATCATGTCGCTGTCCCGTGCGCGCACGTGCGCCCATGCAACCGGCTCGGGGTCCAGCTGTGTACCTCTTCAGTGCAGCAAAAAAAAAAAAAAAAAGTCACGTCAGAAATGAGTCCAGGTTTTCTTTCTCTCTTCCTGCTAACAGGCAGCACAGTGGATTGATTTTGTGTTTGCGTGCGAGGTCGCGCACGATACGTGCGCGAGCGCGCGCGTTTTTTGCGAAGTGCGCAAGTATGCGTGCACGTGCGCACGCACAAGCATACACAAACGAGCATGTGTGCGTGTGCACGAGCCCGTATGCATGTGCACGAGTATGTTCGCGCGTGCACCCATACTCGTGCACACTTGTGTATGCGTGATCACATGTGGGTGTGTGCACGAGGCCGTGCACGTGCACGTGCAATGGTACGAAACGTATGGAACCAAATTTGCAATGGAACCGAGCCGCACTCTGAATGCAATGCAGCACAAATGGGATGAATTAATCCATGTCATGTGACATACAAAGCACCAATCAAATGACAAGGATCCACTCAGCTGTTATATAATACACGCACAACCATTGGGCAGATAAATATGTCTTATTCGCCCAAACGTGATTGTGTATTTGACGTTTTGTGCATCTAAACCCATCTAACTTTTTAAGGCTCTATTGTGGCGTTTGACACATTTAACGGCGTTGTCTTTAATTACTGTGAAAAGACCTCAGTGGATCAAAACAGACAAACTTCATAAGCATTTTGAACGGAAGCCTGTTAACGACGACGAAACAGTTTTTGAACAAAATGCTGCTTGTTGGCTGTAAGATGGTGTTAGTTTGTCACATCGATATGATATACGATATGACTATGATTTGACACAAAGTGCAGCAGCAGTATACCACACTCATTTTGCACTCATCATAAGGTTAGGGTACTGTGCCCTCCAAAGGTATTGCAACACTTGGAATTTCACACATTTAATTTGTTTATGCCATTTTAAATACAACAAAAAATAAAGAAAATGTTCTAAAATCATCTTCCTCAAACTGAAAACAAATCTGTAAAACTTGATAAAACCTGTAAATAATCAGTTTTATTACCAGTTTTGTAGCTCAGGGGGTGGTGGCCAAGTGGTTAATGCACTTGGTTTCAGTGCAGTGGTTCCGGGTTCAAATCCCACCCCCGCCACATTTCTCCATGTAATGTGGAGTTGCGTCAGGAAGGGCATCCAGCATAAAACCTGTGCCAATTCAACACACAGATCCACCTTGGATTTGCTGTGGCGACCCCGAGTGCAAACAAGGGAGCAGCCGAAGGGTCTTACTTTTTATTGCCAGTTTTGTAGCTGAACTTTCAGGTCTTCTTTTTAAGAAAATCCTCCTCTACACCACTTCATCAGGAAGCTGGAGTTTAGATTTTTAATTCATTTATATCAAGTTGTAGAGATTTGCTTTCAGTTTGAGTTAAGGAAGATAATTTTAGAAAAAATGTATTTGAAATGGAATAAACCAATTAAAATGTGTGAAATACCAAGTGTTCCAATACTTATGATGACATTTGAGAAACAGTGAGGAGCAACATCTTACATCTCATAAGTAGTGCAGCAGATAAGAGAATATTTAGAGTGGAATCCTGCAAATGGGTGAGGACAAGCATCAAATTTGGCACAAATGATCCACAGACATGAACATTTTTGAAAAAAACTGATTGGCCACTTGAATTTTTAATAGGCAGCCAGGTAGGGGTCAACTGAAGAATTACACAGGGATCAAAATTAAAAGATGCTTCAGTCATATAGAAAACTACATCACATTGTTTGCCTGATCATAAAGATTCCAAAATTGTACAGTTCAGACAATCTGTGACTGAATGTTATGAGGTAAAAGGAGCAAGACTGGTGACAAAGGTCAGTTTCAGTTTGTACAGGGGTCAAAAGTTAAAGTTGCTCCAACTGTGGCAAAAATGATGCAAATTATTGGTTGAGTTAATCAGGTTTTAAAAAGTAACAGTTTGCATCATGTGTCAGTTCATGTTACAGGGTAACATATACTCAACAAAAATATAAACGCAACACTTTTGGTTTTGCTCCCATTTTGTATGAGATGAACTCAAAGATCTAAAACTTTTTCCACATACACAATATCACCATTTCTCTCAAATATTGTTCACAAACCAGTCTAAATCTGTGATAGTGAGCACTTCTCCTTTGCTGTGATAATCCATCCCACCTCACAGGTGTGCCATATCAAGATGCTGATTAGACACCATGATTAGTGCACAGGTGTGCCTTAGACTGCCCACAATAAAAGGCCACTCTGAAAGGTGCAGTTTTGTTTTATTGGGGGGGATACCAGTCAGTATCTGGTGTGACCACCATTTGCCTCATGCAGTGCAACACATCTCCTTCGCATCATCCGTGAAGAGAACACCTCTCCAGTGTGCCAAACGCCAGCGAATGTGAGCATTTGCCCACTCAAGTTGGTTACGACGACGAACTGGAGTCAGGTCGAGACCCCGATGAGGACGACGAGCATGCAGATGAGCTTCCCTGAGATGGTTTCTGACAGTTTCTGCAGATATTCTTTGGTTATGCAAACCGATTGTTTCAGCAGCTGTCCGAGTGGCTGGTCTCAGACGATCTTGGAGGTGAACATGCTGGATGTGGAGGTCCTGGGCTGGTGTGGTTACACGTGGTCTGCGGTTGTGAGGCTGGTTGGATGTACTGCCAAATTCTCTGAAATGCCTTTTGAGATGGCTTATGGTAGAGAAATGAACATTCAATACACGAGCAACAGCTCTGGTTGACATTCCTGCTGTCAGCATGCCAATTGCACGCTCCCTCAAATCTTGCGACATCTGTGGCATTGTGCTGTGTGATAAAACTGCACCTTTCAGAGTGGCCTTTTATTGTGGGCAGTCTAAGGCACACCTGTGCACTAATCATGGTGTCTAATCAGCATCTTGGTATGGCACACCTGTGAGGTGGGATGGATTATCTCAGCAAAGGAGAAGTGCTCACTATCACAGATTTAGACTGGTTTGTGAACAATATTTGAGGGAAATGGTGATATTGTGTATGTGGAAAAAGTTTTAGATCTTTGAGTTCATCTCATACAAAATGGGAGCAAAACCAAAAGTGTTGCGTTTATATTTTTGTTGAGTGTATGTCACATGTCATAGAATCCAATGCACCTTGACCTTGTTTGACCTTTAATTTGGAGACAAAGCATTCAGCACTGTCAAAACTATTCCATTTATTAATTGATGCAGAACATAGTTCCTGAAAGTCACAGCATGTGTCTGCCTCATCACACATGGACGACCACCTGCAAGGAGGACCTCAGCATTCTGCAAATACATTAAAAAACTAGAAGCACTTGAAGAGTGCAAACCTCTGCCAAGGCCATGGGGTCACTGACGTCATAACATCTACACGCTGTGGAATCACTGAACCTAAAAAAGTCTAACAATGATGATTGCTAGTAAAAAAAAGTTTAATCTGCTGTGACTGGACAGCATGTATCCTTAGCACTTGGCATCACAGTTTATTGCAACTTGCACCTTTCCCAGAAACTACTGTCATCTGAGCACTGATATTGATATTGCATGTGCTAACAGACAAAAACAAATAATCAATCAATCAATCAATTTTTTTTATATAGCGCCAAATCACAACAAACAGTTGCCCCAAGGCGCCCCATATTGCAAGGCAAGGCCATACAATAATTATGTAAAACCCCAACGGTCAAAACGACCCCCTGTGAGCAAGCACTTGGCTACAGTGGGAAGGAAAAACTCCCTTTTAACAGGAAGAAACCTCCAGCAGAACCAGGCTCAGGGAGGGCAGTCTTCTGCTGGGACTGGTTGGGGCTGAGGGAGAGAACCAGGAAAAAGACATGCTGTGGAGGGGAGCAGAGATCGATCACTAATGATTAAATGCAGAGTGGTGCATACAGAGCAAAAAGAAAAAGAAACAGTGCATCATGGGAACCCCCCAGCAGTCTACGTCTATAGCAGCATAACTAAGGGATGGTTCAGGGTCACCTGATCCAGCCCTAACTATAAGCTTTAGCAAAAAGGAAAGTTTTAAGCCTAATCTTAAAAGTAGAGAGGGTGTCTGTCTCCCTGATCTGAATTGGGAGCTGGTTCCACAGGAGAGGAGCCTGAAAGCTGAAGGCTCTGCCTCCCACTCTACTCTTACAAACCCTAGGAACTACAAGTAAGCCTGCAGTCTGAGAGCGAAGCGCTCTATTGGGGTAATATGGTACTACGAGGTCCCTAAGATAAGATGGGACCTGATTATTCAAAACCTTATAAGTAAGAAGAAGAATTTTAAATTCTATTCTAGAATTAACAGGAAGCCAATGAAGAGAGGCCAATATGGGTGAGATATGCTCTCTCCTTCTAGTCCCCGTCAGTACTCTAGCTGCAGCATTTTGAATTAACTGAAGGCTTTTTAGGGAACTTTTAGGACAACCTGATAATAATGAATTACAATAGTCCAGCCTAGAGGAAATAAATGCATGAATTAGTTTTTCAGCATCACTCTGAGACAAGACCTTTCTGATTTTAGAGATATTGCGTAAATGCAAAAAAGCAGTCCTACATATTTGTTTAATATGCACTTTGAATGACATATCCTGATCAAAAATGACTCCAAGATTTCTCACAGTATTACTAGAGGTCAGGGTAATGCCATCCAGAGTAAGGATCTGGTTAGACACCATGTTTCTAAGATTTGTGGGGCCAAGTACAATAACTTCAGTTTTATCTGAGTTTAAAAGCAGGAAATTAGAGGTCATCCATGTCTTTATGTCTGTAAGACAATCCTGCAGTTTAGCTAATTGGTGTGTGTCCTCTGGCTTCATGGATAGATAAAGCTGGGTATCATCTGCGTAACAATGAAAATTAAGCAATACCGTCTAATAATACTGCCTAAGGGAAGCATGTATAAAGTGAATAAAATTGGTCCTAGCACAGAACCTTGTGGAACTCCATAATTAACTTTAGTCTGTGAAGAAGATTCCCCATTTACATGAACAAATTGTAATCTATTAGACAAATATGATTCAAACCACCGCAGCGCAGTGCCTTTAATACCTATGGCATGCTCTAATCTCTGTAATAAAATTTTATGGTCAACAGTATCAAAAGCAGCACTGAGATCTAACAGAACAAGCACAGAGATGAGTCCACTGTCCGAGGCCATAAGAAGATCATTTGTAACCTTCACTAATGCTGTTTCTGTACTATGATGAATTCTAAAACCTGACTGAAACTCTTCAAATAGACCATTCCTCTGCAGATGATCAGTTAGCTGTTTTACAACTACCCTTTCAAGAATTTTTGAGAGAAAAGGAAGGTTGGAGATTGGCCTATAATTAGCTAAGATAGCTGGGTCAAGTGATGGCTTTTTAAGTAATGGTTTAATTACTGCCACCTTAAAAGCCTGTGGTACATAGCCAACTAACAAAGATAGATTGATCATATTTAAGATCGAAGCATTAAATAATGGTAGGGCTTCCTTGAGCAGCCTGGTAGGAATGGGGTCTAATAAACATGTTGATGGTTTGGATGAAGTAACTAATGAGAATAACTCAGACAGAACAAAAAAGAGACAAAATTCAATTTATTATTCAACTAAACTGCAAATATATGAATTTTTTAACATTTATGAAACACTTCTCTAAATAAATAACAGTAAATTCTGAAATAGAACTATTTTTTAAGTGTTGCATGTGCTACACAAGGCCATAGGGTCACTGACCCTAAAGAGATTCCCTCCTTGGCACAGTGATCTATTCAACAATTCAGTGTTACTGTTAGGGTCTGGGACCAGGTTGCGTGTTAGACCCAAGAGCAGGAGCAGTAAGGCAGACACAGGAGGAGTGAACCAAAAGTTTATTGAACCAAACAAGGGACTGCGCAGTGGAAGAACAAAGGAGGATGGACCACGAGGACTGGATGGACGAGACAGACAGGACTGGGACAGGAACCAGGGAAGTGAGCCTGTGGCGCTGCTGAGACTGTGGAGAAAGTGAGAGGGCAGGTGAGATTATGAGTGTATATGGGCACACATCTGGAAATGAAAATAAATCCAAACTAAGTAGTTCAGAGGTTCAGTTAATTCATGTGGTTAGTTCAGAAGCGAGTGTCAGTTCATTCCAGGTTGGAGTTAGACCAAAAGTGCAGTTCATTCAGGAGTCCAGTTCTTATCATAGTCTTTGTTCATTCAGGATCTTAGTTTGACACGACACACCCTAAAGGTGGGCACATGTGGCAGACTGACAAGTCAGATGACAGCTCCAAGTTCCAGTGTAAAATGCAACAATTTAGCAGCTCTCATTCTCTGAGAAACTGCACTCAGAGAGCCACAGTTACATTAACTCAGAGTTTAGTGGCTGTGTGTTGATCACTGCCTGTACATCATACTGTAACTGACAGTTCAACCCGTGGAATAACAAAAAGACTGCACACTGGACCAAAACGGCACCAAGTTCTTCATTTATTTACATATTTTAGATGCAGGGATGAAAAATATCTGCTTTTTGGCAGATTTCTGCTTTTTTTTTGCCAGTCACCTGAGTCATTTTTGAGATCAGTGCAAATCTGTTGTTTTGTAAATTTACTTTAGCTGTTGTATCTGTGTTCTGTTATTTAGGTCAGGCATCGATCTGGGCAGCCCCGGTGTCCTGTTAGCTGGGGTCAGTCAGTCAAGAGTCTAAAAATAACACCAGGGTTAAACATGGTCGAAGGACCAACATTTAATCAACGTCTACAAATAGACGGTGAAAAAAAAGACTTTGGAGTATTTTAATCTTTTCAACAGAAAAATGTTGACTGTGAGTGGGCAAGTAGGTGGGGTTTTAAGATATCTGTGGAAAAGTCAAAGTTTGTAGTGTTTGGGAGGAAGAGTAATTTGGGTGATGTAAGTTTGCAATTATATGGTTTAAATTTGGAAAGGGTTAAATCCTTTAAATATTTAGGGGTCCATTTTGATGAGAGGGGGACTTTCAAAGCTCACATTGAGAAGGTGGTGGATAAATGCAGTAGAGTAATAAATGTATTGCGGTGCCTTTCTGGCAGCGACTAGGGAGCTGATAAAGCTACACTGCTGATGACTTATAGAGCTACGATTCGCTCATTTTTGGATTATGGTTGTCTTGTGTATGGAAATGCAGCTAAAACAAATTTGGCAAAATTGGATGTGATCCAAGCAAAAGCACTTTGAGTGTGCTGTGGTGCATTCAGAACAACCTCTGTGCCAGCCCTCCTAGTGGAAGTGGGAGAGATGCCCCTTCAAAAGAGACGGCTTAAGCTAGCACTCCAGTTTGTAGGCAAAGCCCTGGGTCAGAGGGGTGACCACCCTGGGAGGAGTGTTATGTGTCGACGCGGGTTGAGGAGCAGACCTGCGTCAGCCGGAACCCAGCGCTACAAATAACCAGAAAAGCGGTTCCAAAACCAATATATTTATTACACCCACTGTGCATAAAAGGTGTAAAAACAAAAACAGCGTCCCTCTGGTGGAGTGACTGTTGGCACGCTCTCCAGCGCCCGCAAGGATCAAAGCCCGGCGCTCCTGGACTCACTACCACCGCCAAACACCCCCCAGGTGGACACAACAAACCGACTCTCTGTGAAGCAAAGAAGAGGTGAGGTAAGTCAACAGTTACAACAATATCTTTCAAAAGACACACGCTATCAGCAACACATCCAGGTCTGTATCTTTTTTAACTTTATGCAAATGAGCAGCTTCTCACAACAGGTGGAGGATCACTTATCCGCACGCCACAGCAGTGAGAAGCAAACTGCACGATTCTCATCACAATTCAAGTATACTATGTAACAAAACACCAAGTTACTATCAACAATTAATCAAACACTTAATTACCTTTAATGTGTGCTGACAGCATGTGTCCTCACCCTTCCTTGCTTCACGGGCTCAATGTGTCAAACACAGGCGCGGTCCTCAGCGTCTCACAAACGAACATCACAAGGTCGAGTTCCCGGCAGTTCTGCTTGAATCACACATGACTTAAATGCAGAACGCCATCCAATTATCTGCTTCAGCTGAAAGTCTTCAAGGTTGCATGTGAGCACCATGCACAGGTGCTTCACATGATGTTGATGAGGGTGAGGACTCTTCAGCCAGCACCTTCTCCATAGACAAATCAGTTTCCATGCCACCTGAAGAGCAAAGAAAAGAAAAGAACACCAAAATATCCAGCCACACCCCCCAACACACAACAGTATGCCCCCCATCAACGGGAAGCCTCCCGGCGACCGAACAGACCAGGCCCGAGAACAGCACCTCCCTCCGGGGTCCACGTCAGGAAGCAGACAGCACCACGCTCCCAAGGTCCACCACAGACAGCAGGACAGGCACCGCAGCTGGAAGGCCGGCTGGCATCAACAAAAGCCCCAAAACTTTCCCCAGTACAATTCAACACACAGGAAAAAAAACATAAAACCCACCCAAAACCTCCCCAGGGGACCGTCCCATCAAACCCCGGGAAGAAAAGAAAAACTCCCAAACGCAAAAACCCAACACAGCCCCATAAACACAATACAAACGTAAATGCATAAAAGAAAAATAACAAACAACCCCCCCAGAATGACCTGCAGAGCCCAACCCCCCCCCCCCCCCCCAGAAGGCCTTCATCGCCTGTTCCAGGAGGAACAGCCAGAACCATAATCCCACAAAGGTCCCCAGGTGTACATGGAGCAAACGGCGCCCCCCAGAGGACCATACCATCAACCCCAGGAGGTACCCTCCCCACAACCCCGGAAGCCCAGACCTGGTCACACTTGGCTAGTTGGCCCCAAGCCGATTCCCCCCCAGAGGACCGTCCCATCAACCCTGGAGGTGGAACCCGGAAGGAAACAGAACAAAATCAAAAATCAACCCCCGGAGGACTACCAAAAACAACCCCGGGGGGATATAAAACGACCATAAACCCTGTTACCCTCCCCGGCACCCCGAAAGACCCCAGGTCCCTCCCAGAGCCCTTCGGCGGCTCAATTTTGGCGAACGGCTCAAAATATTAAGCCGGAGAAGGGAACAGGAAAAAACTAACCCAGCTCCAACCCCAAGGCGCAGCAGAGAACCGGAAATACGTCCGGTGCCCCAACTCGACCATACCCCAGCCTCTCGGGAGGGGTGGAACTACCGAAATGGCGAACGGCAACAGATCGGCCCACCCCTCCGACTGAGGTAAGTCTCCGCTGCACCACACCCCGGCAACACCAATGATGAACGGTACAAAGGCTCACCGAGGCTGGAGTGGAACCGGCCCTAACCAAACCAAGAAAAACACCTCTAACACCCCCCCCCCACCCCCCCCCTAGGTGCAGAGGTCTTCTGAGCATGCTCAGCGTGACCAACCTGCACCACCCCACAACCCACAAGACAAACGGTCTTGGGGCAAGTGAGGTTGGGGTTAGGGATGTAGAGAAATAAAAAACAACAAAATAAAACAACCCAACAACCCAAACAGAAAATACCTAAAAACACAAAAAATTGACAATTAAGTGAGCCCAGGCGGACTTCTAACCGCCTAACAATCACTCCACCAGATACGCCTCTGACTCCCCATACAATTATAACCCCTATTTAAAGAAAACAAAACATTTACCCATGCTAGATTTTTTTTTATGTGTTATTTTGCCTGTCCCAGAACACTTGGAGATACGTCACCATTATTTCTCTTGACGCTTACGTGTCGGGGCAATACAGGAATCTCTGCTCGTCCGAGCTGCATGGGCTCGTCAACAGGAGGAGCCAGAGGTCCCGTCGGAGGAGCCTCAGTGGGGCGAAGAAGAGGCGGCCCAGATTTGTGTCGGGGAAAGCCCCGAGACGAAAAAAACCCGCCCTGATGGGCGTCCTCTCTCGCGTCCACGCTCCTTCATCCGATCATCTAGACGAATCACCAACGATATTAGCTCATCTAAATCGTTTGGCTCGTCACGGACTGCCGGCTCGTCTTTTAATGACTCATTTAACCCATCTACAAACATTCCTCGTAAAGCTGCGGCGCTCCAACCTGACTGAGCAGAAACCAGAGAACACTGCATCACCGCACAAGGCTCCGGACGACAAACAATCGGTTCGGACGCCGAATCTCTGGGTGACGGAGTTATCTGCATTAGTATCGATGATGCCGCAGCTGGAGCAGCAGGAAGCGGAACGGCCTGCGCTGCAAGCTCCGTAACACGGGCGTCTGTTTGTTTAATTTGGTTTGCGAGATGCTGTAATTGCTCCCATATTTTCTCCAAGTGTTCTTGAACTTTTTTGGCAAAAGGAACCGCCTCTGCCGCTGGGTCCATTATGGAATGGCCGGGAACTATTGTTATGTGTCGACGCGGGTTGAGGAGCGGACCTGCGTCAGACGGAACCCAGCGCTAAAAATAACCAGAAAAGCGGTTCCAAAAACAATATATTTATTACACCCGCTGTGCATAAAAGGTGTAAAAACAAAAACAGCGTCCCTCTGGTGGAGTGAAGGCTGGCACGCTCTCTAGTGCCCGCAAGGATCAAAGCCCGGCGCTCCTGGACTCACTACCACCGCCAAACACCCCCCAGGTGGACACAACAAACCGACTCTCTGTGAAGCAAAGAAGAGGTGAGGTAAGTCAGCAGTTACAACAATATCTTTCAAAAGACACACGCTATCAGCAACACATCCAGGTCTGTATCTTTTTTAACTTTATGCAAATGAGCAGCTTCTCACAACAGGTGGAGGATCACTTATCCGCACGCCACAGCAGTGAGAAGCAAACTGCACAATTCTCATCACAATTCAAGTATACTGTGTAACAAAACACCAAGTTACTATCAACAATTAATCAAACACTTAATTACCTTTAATGTGTGCTGACAGCATGTGTCCTCACCCTTCCTTGCTTCACGGGCTCGATGTGTCAAACCCAGGCGCGGTCCTCAGCGTCTCACAAACGAACATCACAAGGTCGAGTTCCCGGCAGTTCTGCTTGAATCACACATGACTTAAATGCAGAACGCCATCCAATTATCTGCTTCAGCTGAAAGTCTTCAAGTTTGCATGTGAGCACAGGTGCTACACATGATGTTGATGAGGGTGAGGACTCTTCAGCCAGCACCTTCTCCATAGACAAATCAGTTTCCATGCCACCTGAAGAGCAAAGAAAAGAAAAGAACACCAAAATAGCCAGCCACACCCCCCAACACACAACAAGGAGACTCCTTCAGGATTCATGGGAGTCAGAAAGAGGGAGGGGGAAAACTTTTATCTATGAAGTGAAAGGTGAGTTGCCAGAGCTCAGTCAGAGGGATACAGCTCCTGTAGTCGTCTGGCCAGCTGTTCCTACTTGGCTACTCCCTCAAGTGGAAGTGGATTGGACTGTGAAAGATCGCCTCAAAGGGGAGGGCGGATATGTCCTGTAGCTGTGGTGAGGGAGGCTATGCAGAACAATTGGGATGGGTATCTGCAGTTGTTTACTGATGGGTCCGTTGACCCCAATAGCCGGAGAGGGGGATTTGGGGTTTTTATTCCTGCTCTGTCTCTGAGTCTGGGCAGACGACTTCCTGATGGAGTAGGAGTATTTACAGCTGAAATTTTGGCTATGGTGTGGGCTCTTGAATGGGTGGAAGAAGTGAGACCCGAGAGGGTTGTCATCTGCTCTGACTCAGCTGCTGTGTTGCAGTCCTTGGAGTTTGCCTCTTCCCGGTGTAGGCCTGATCTGGTGGTTGAGGTGCTGACTGCTTTGCTCAGAGTGGAGAAGGGAGGGTCAGATGTGTGCTTCATGTGGGTCCCGGCCCATGTGGGGGTTAGGGGTAATGAAATTGTGGATCAGGTTGCAAAGAACGCTTTAAGACATGACACTGTAGATCTTGAGGTGGCTCATAGCAGCTCTGAACATAAAGTCATGATTAAAAAAGTAGTGTGGGCTCAATGGCAGGAGGATTGGGACAATGGAAATAAGGGTGGGCATTTTTATAGTGTGCAGAAGTCTGTTTCTGGTGACTGCCCAACCCGGGGGAATAACAGGAGGGAGCAAGTACTGTTAACAAGACTGAGGTTAGGACACTGTGGACTGACGTCTGACCTATGTCTAATTGGTAAACACCACAATGGATTATGTGAAACCTGTACAAAGAAAGAGACTATCCCTCATGTTCTGATAGAGTGCAAAAGATTTTCTGAGCAGAGGAGAGTTCTTTTTTCCACATCTTTTTGATCTTGGTTTTGAGTCTGTTTCTATTAAAGTGCTGCTTGATCCGTCTGTACGTCAGCAAGAGGTCTACAGTGCCCTGATGGATTTTGTGTTTAGCTCTGGCTTGCAGCATAGTCTGTGAGTAGAGTGTAGTAGTCATGTTCTGCCAGTGAAAGGCAGCAATGCGCTGACTGGCACGCAGCCTGCCGGAAATCCATAATAATAATAATAATATAAGAAGAAGAAGTGTTGACTGTGTTGGACTCCTCCATTCTGATTGGCTGATGTATTTGAGCCAATCACTGCGCTGCTTGGACGGAGGTGACAGTCTGCTCGCTGACGTTCTCTGTTCTCCAAAATTTCAAATTAATCTTTTATTCTCCTTATTTGTCCGAGTCCGTGGAGTACGACGGTGTATTAGGGCCATTCAAAGACAGGAAAAAAAAAAAATGGAGATTACATTTTCGAGTTTAAAGTCACAAATATATGAGAATAAACATGCAAATGTACGAGAAATAACTCGCAAATTTGCGAGATTACATTTTCGAGTCAAGTCACAGATATACGAGAATAAACATGCAAATTTACGAGAAATAACACGCACATTTGCGAGATTAAAAACATGCAAATATGCAAGAGAAAAGCAGCAAATTTCCCACAAATACGCAAATTTTCGAGATTTTAAACATGCAAATATGTGATTAAAAAAGCAGCAAATTTGCGAGTTTAAAGTCACAAATACACGAGAATAAACATGCAAATTTACAAGAAATAACACGCAAATTTGCGAGATTAAAAACATGCAAATGTGCAAGAAAAAAGTAGCACATTTGCCACAATTAAACACGCAAATTTTCGAGATTATAAACATGCAAATATATGAGAGAAAAAAGCAGCAAATCTGCAAGAAAAATGTAGCAAATTTGCCAGATTATACATGCAAATTTTCAAGATTCTGAACATGCAAATCTGTGAGGATGTTTTATTTGTAAGACTTGGCGGAAACGGAAATGACACTATGTGAAGTTGGTTTGTTTTGGCGAGCGTGGGAATGGCTGCGTTGGAAGATCTGATCAAACTCTACTTTTCCTTAGGGTTTTCTAACAAGGAGATACTTGTGATATTAGCCCAGAATGACCATGTCATTATTAGTATTCGCACTCTGAAGAGGCATTGTCAAAGATTGCACCTGTTTCGTCAAAAAAAATCATGCTGCCTTAGATGACGTGTTTACATTTGTGCAGGAGCTGCAACAGCACGGACAGATGCAATGTTACTGCTGGCTTCATCAACGAGCTGTGCAACAGGGATTTGTGGTACAGCAGAACACAATACGCCAGCTGATTAAGTTAACTGATCCACTCGGTGTTGATATTAGAAAATCACGACGCCTTCGATGCCGTTAATATAGCACAAGGGGGCCTAATGCTGTTTGGCACATGGACTCATACGATAAGCTGAAACCGTATGGTATAGCCATTAACGGATGCATCGATGGGTTCAGTCATGTTATTGTGTGGATGGAAGCTTACACGACCAACAATGACCCAAAGGTTGTAGCTGATTACTACATACAAAATGTAACACAATTGGGTGGTTGTCCAGAAAGGATACGCGCAGATCATGGCACAGAAAATGGACATGTAGCCAATATGCAAGTGTTTCTTAGAAGAAACCATGATGACTCATTTGCAGGAGACAACAGTTTTGTGTATGGAAGAAGCACAGGGAATCAGCGTATTGAGTCTTGGTGGGGGGTTTTAAGGAAACAAAGTGTCCAATTCTGGATGAACATATTCAAAACCCTTCAAGATGATGAAGTTTTTGGATAAAACCTGCTACAGTTTTGTTTTCTTGGCCTCGTACAGGTAGGTTTATTACATACCCATTTATATGTGAATTCAAAATCATTTTTATTAATCATGCTTTTTTTTCTATTCTTTTTTTTTTTGTAGGAGTTGGATGAGGTAGTGCAGACATGGAATACCCACAAGATCAGACCGCGACCTGGCCAAGATGTGCATAGTGGTCATCCTGTTCTGATGTACACAGTCCCAAGTTTGTATGGTGCAGAGGATAAGCTTAAACTAGTGGACCCTGAAGAAGTAGCTGTGTGTAAGGAAGAGTGCACACCGAAGAGCCAGGTCCCTTGTGATGAGACTGTTTACGATCTCTCTGTGTTACTCATGCAGGAGAATCAATGGGGCCATCCTTCAGATGAGCTGTGTACATCACTTAGAACAGTGATACTGGAAAATATCTAACAGCATTGCCATAGAACGTGTTAGTGTGGTATTGTAGTATGTCAGTGAAACAGTTTCCGTAGGATTTTTGTGCTAAAATGGATTTTTTGCTTTTTACTTGAAGCAGTATAGGCTCACAATGGTTTAAGGTTATCCTGCGGTAAAATTTACCAGATGCTCAGATTTTGTTGAAACTGGTGAAAAGTTGTTCGTATTATGTCATAGGGTCCCCAAAAAAGCTATTTTACAGTGTATGGCATTTGATTGGATAATTAAATGGCAGAGTGTATCAAGGTTCTACATGGTCTATGGGGGCCACCAAGACTTTTCCTGGATGTTGGAAATGGTGCCATCACCAAATCAGTTAAAATTCATTTTCCGCTTCAGTATGACAAGAGGAATCATTTGACACCACTTTCAATAACATCTGAGCATTTACCCCAGGATGACCTTGAAGCTTTAAAGCCCTATACCTGTGTAAATATTGGTCAGAACCTAGACAAACTATATTTATTTATTACTATTATTATAATTCTCTCAACAAGACAAATATATTGGTGTATATTTGAAATTGATTAACTTGATTTTCAATTTACCTGTGTACTAACATTTGACCCCTTGCAGGAGAGATGTAGGAGTCTGAAAATTTAAACTCCGTCATTTTATAACAGTCTAGGCCCTTTTGAAACCCAAGCAGCAACAAAATCAATTTTAGCATGAAAATCCTATGGGAATACACACCATACCTCACTATGTGCATGTTTTGATGGATTTACTTATTTTTATTTTGGAATGATATAAACACTGCTCTTGTGTGTGATTATAGTAACAGCTAAACTTAAATGTGTTAAACATGTAGAAATGCTTTACACAATTGTTTTGGTAAAAGAAAGTTCAAAATACTTCACAATCGGTTTACAAACTATTCCTTTTTGCACACCTACCCATGAACTGGTATCCCACTTAGGTGCTCAACTTTACACTTTATACAGTTTTTAGACAGTTCAGAACACACTAAAATTAAGATGCAGCATTGTTTACTTATATTGCTAAAACATCTGTAGATGATTTGTTCAACATCAGCTATAAACAATTAGTGAACAGTGAATACTTTACTCTTTAAGACCACCACATGTGACTATGTAAATGTCTTATGACAAACACAGAACAGATGTTAAAAATAAAAGTGCAGAATGGAAATGGGGAAAAAAGTTCTTTCTTATTTCTTTGTATCTAACAAACTTAACTTTACTACATTTTTAGTCTCCCTTTAAACTATTATCTGTTCCATCCACATGAACTACACAATGTCCATGATCCATATGTTGCTCTCTAAGACGGCATTAAACTCGGATCGGAAATCAGGAAATCCATCGTAACAATCAGCTATTTCCAGAATACATCCACATGTTCTTCCAATAGGTCTTCTTGTAAATGCTGACATATTTGAAAACATGACTTCTATTTTTTGAAATATTAGGACATCACTTCCTGTTGTGAATCTCAGGAACCTTCCCAGTTTGTCTTCATTTAATTCTCTTATATATCTTTTAAGGTGGTTGTGGACCTCCCTTTGGCTTTCTGTCATTGATTCTGGGAATTGAAGTAATCCCACTACTTTTTTAGGAGTTGGTTTATAGTTTTCAAACATCCTCAAAAGCTCATCATGTGTGAAAGAGACATTTGGCATCATTACGTCCTTCCAACAATCTATCACAAACATAGGCTTTTGCACCAACTCCTTGTGTGCAATCTCTTGCAGGATGTTTCTCAGTGTGTCTGGTGTAACTCTTGTGCAGCATTCGTAGTTTGACAACCTCAAGAAGCTCATCCAACTCAACTGATGCAAAATCATCGAGGGCCTGCTGCAAAATATTGTGATCATGAGAACTTACAAAATGCATAAAGGTTTCAAGTAAATTAGTTAACACTTCTCCATATAAAATTAACTCCAGAAGAGGTAGAGCCAGTTTGATTGGCAGATACTGGCATGTGTGGTAACCTTGGACAAGAATCCTCCCAATAGCCTTCCAAGTTTCACTGCTAAAGTCATGCTTTATAAAAGGTACCTTTACATTTGTTCCCACTGTACAGCGCTCATAAAAATCTTGCCAACATGAGGAATAGACATCCCTTTGAACACCTAAACCAACAGCATTTTCCACAGAGTTATCAGGGAGTATCAGTTTTATGATTATGTTTTCTGTCAGCACTGCTGGATCACAAAATTCTTTGATCATGTCATTTAAGCAGTTGGTATGATGGATGATTATGATCTTTGCAGCTCTTGACGTGGTGGAGGGCAGCTGTGTTGTGGACACAGTGGAGGCAAAAGGCAGCAGTAATGTAGAATGAGGAGTGGGCACACTGGAGGTAGAAGACACTTGTGGTGTGGGGCGTGGAGTGGGCACACTGGAGGTAGAAGACACTTGTGGTGTGGGGCGTGGAGTGGGCACACTGGAGGTAGAAGACACTTGTGGTGTGGGGCGTGGAGTGGGCACACTGGAGGTAGAAGACACTTGTGGTGTGGGGCGTGGAGTGGGCACACTGGAGGTAGAAGACACTTGTGGTGTGGGGCGTGGAGTGGGCACACTGGAGGTAGAAGACACTTGTGGTGTGGGGCGTGGAGTGGGCACACTGGAGGTAGAAGACACTTGTGGTGTGGGGCGTGGAGTGGGCACACTGGAGGTAGAAGACACTTGTGGTGTCGGGTGTGGAGTGGGCACACTGGAGGTAGAAGGCACTTGTGGTGTGGGGCGTGGAGTGGGCACACTGGAGGTAGAAGACACTTGTGGTGTGGGGCGTGGAGTGGGCACACTGGAGGTAGAAGACACTTGTGGTGTGGGGCGTGGAGTGGGCACACTGGAGGTAGAAGACACTTGTGGTGTGGGGCGTGGAGTGGGCACACTGGAGGTAGAAGACACTTGTGGTGTGGGGCGTGGAGTGGGCACACTGGAGGTAGAAGACACTTGTGGTGTGGGGCGTGGAGTGGGCACACTGGAGGTAGAAGGCACTTGTGGTGTGGGGCGTGGAGTGGGCACACTGGAGGTAGAAGACACTTGTGGTGTCGGGTGTGGAGTGGGCACACTGGAGGTAGAAGGCACTTGTGGTGTCGGGTGTGGAGTGGGCACACTGGAGGTAGAAGGCACTTGTGGTGTGGGGCGTGGAGTGGGCACACTGGAGGTAGAAGACACTTGTGGTGTGGGGCGTGGAGTGGGCACACTGGAGGTAGAAGACACTTGTGGTGTCGGGTGTGGAGTGGGCACACTGGAGGTAGAAGACACTTGTGGTGTGGGGCGTGGAGTGGGCACACTGGAGGTAGAAGACACTTGTGGTGTGGGGCGTGGAGTGGGCACACTGGAGGTAGAAGACACTTGTGGTGTGGGGCGTGGAGTGGGCACACTGGAGGTAGAAGACACTTGTGGTGTGGGGCGTGGAGTGGGCACACTGGAGGTAGAAGACACTTGTGGTGTGGGGCGTGGAGTGGGCACACTGGAGGTAGAAGACACTTGTGGTGTGGGGCGTGGAGTGGGCACACTGGAGGTAGAAGACACTTGTGGTGTGGGGCGTGGAGTGGGCACACTGGAGGTAGAAGACACTTGTGGTGTCGGGTGTGGAGTGGGCACACTGGAGGTAGAAGGCACTTGTGGTGTCGGGTGTGGAGTGGGCACACTGGAGGTAGAAGGCACTTGTGGTGTGGGGCGTGGAGTGGGCACACTGGAGGTAGAAGACACTTGTGGTGTGGGGCGTGGAGTGGGCACACTGGAGGTAGAAGACACTTGTGGTGTCGGGTGTGGAGTGGGCACACTGGAGGTAGAAGGCACTTGTGGTGTGGGGCGTGGAGTGGGCACACTGGAGGTAGAAGACACTTGTGGTGTGGGGCGTGGAGTGGGCACACTGGAGGTAGAAGACACTTGTGGTGTGGGGCGTGGAGTGGGCACACTGGAGGTAGAAGACACTTGTGGTGTGGGGCGTGGAGTGGGCACACTGGAGGTAGAAGGCACTTGTGGTGTGGGGCGTGGAGTGGGCACACTGGAGGTAGAAGACACTTGTGGTGTGGGGCGTGGAGTGGGCACACTGGAGGTAGAAGACACTTGTGGTGTGGGGCGTGGAGTGGGCACACTGGAGGTAGAAGGCACTTGTGGTGTGGGGCGTGGAGTGGGTACACTGGAGGTAGAAGACACTTGTGGTGTGGGGCGTGGAGTGGGCACACTGGAGGTAGAAGACACTTGTGGTGTGGGGCGTGGAGTGGGCACACTGGAGGTAGAAGACACTTGTGGTGTGGGGCGTGGAGTGGGCACACTGGAGGTAGAAGACACTTGTGGTGTGGGGCGTGGAGTGGGCACACTGGAGGTAGAAGACACTTGTGGTGTGGGGCGTGGAGTGGGCACACTGGAGGTAGAAGGCACTTGTGGTGTGGGGCGTGGAGTGGGCACACTGGAGGTAGAAGACACTTGTGGTGTGGGGCGTGGAGTGGGCACACTGGAGGTAGAAGACACTTGTGGTGTGGGGCGTGGAGTGGGCACACTGGAGGTAGAAGGCATTTGTGGTGTGGGGCGTGGAGTGGGCACACTGGAGGTAGAAGACACTTGTGGTGTGGGGCGTGGAGTGGGCACACTGGAGGTAGAAGACACTTGTGGTGTGGGGTGTGGAGTGGGCACACTGGAGGTAGAAGGCACTTGTGGTGTGGGGCGTGGAGTGGGCACACTGGAGGTAGAAGACACTTGTGGTGTGGGGTGTGGAGTGGGCACACTGGAGGTAGAAGACACTTGTGGTGTGGGGCGTGGAGTGGGCACACTGGAGGTAGAAGGCACTTGTGGTGTGGGGCGTGGAGTGGGCACACTGGAGGTAGAAGGCACTTGTGGTGTGGGGCGTGGAGTGGGCACACTGGAGGTAGAAGGCACTTGTGGTGTGGGGTGTGGAGTGGGCACACTGGAGGTAGAAGGCACTTGTGGTGTGGGGCGTGGAGTGGGCACACTGGAGGTAGAAGACACTTGTGGTGTGGGGTGTGGAGTGGGCACACTGGAGGTGGAAGGCAGCTGTTGCAACATGAATTCAAAGTCATATGTCTCTGTGTCATTCTCATCTGATGAATATTCTGCAGTATCAACATATGAGCCAAATGTGACTTCATCATCAGATGAGGAGGTGAGGTCCACAAGCTCTGTGTTGTGTTGAGGGTCTTGGGCATAGCTGTGGTCAATGACTGAGGAGAAATCTATGTCTGCATTAGGTAAGGCTGGGTGGCTAAGTGTGCTGCCTTCAACATGATCATGAACTAACAGGTCACCATCTTCTGATGAATCATCATCTGTCTGTTGATTAGAATGATCTTTATCGCTTTCATTGTCACTTGACTCCAGGAGTTCTGTATCATTGTTTCCTGCTTCTGATTCAGGTGTGTCTGTAGGACTTGGCTGTGTTTTGCGAAAAGTAGCAATATAAAATAGTAACCTGGACACACATGTAGTGTCATAGAAAACACCAGTGGTAATGTCCTTCTCAGTGATTCTATTTTGCTTATAATGCCAGAGCTCAAATCTAAAATCACTTTCCTGGCCTTTTGTGGACTTTGCCACCAGGAAAGAAAAGATTCTTCCCCTTTTCTAGAACAGTGTGCATCCCAGTTTCTATTTCAAGATCCAAGGTTCGAGTGCCACCTCCTTGTTTGGCTCTTATTTGCTTAAACTCCCCCTTCTCAAAATGAATCCACCCTATTTCAATTATGCGATGGCTCGCTTTACCTCGCTTTTTGGCAGGACCAGTGCGTTCATTGTGCTGTACTGTTCCTTTATTTTTTATTGGCAGCAATTTCTTTTGTCTGTTGAAGTTTTGACCTCAGTTTTTCAAAAAGTCCAGTCTTCCTCCTCTCAAGAGATGTTTGACCTTTGCAAAAGTTTCTCAATGCCAAACGATCCCCATATGATGGAATATAATTAGCCAGATCGTTGTCCTCCATAAGACAGATGACATGGATGTCAATCTGTGGAAGTAAAGGACATAACATCAGTTAACAGATTATTCACAAAAACGTTAATTAGGATGACACATAGCAATGACTGCTTACAAATATATGGCTTTGTATTTATTGTGTGTATTCCTGGTACCTTTTCATTCTCCAGATAGTTAATAACCTCCTCTGGACACCACGTTCTCGCAAAAAATCAGAGACTGTCAAGACTCTGCCCTTTGCTGTAAAAAGACAGCACAATATCAATCAACAACCTTAAATCATACATGGTTTGCATTATCTGACCTAATGACACAGACCAATATCACTAAAAATATAAATATAGAAAAATATTTTTTAAAAACTTGTTCATTTACAGTAGTTGCTTTAGCCTATTAAGTTTTATTATTTTTTTTAATGGACTATAATAACCATGTAAAGGATATTGAGCCTATGCAACTTAAAAGCATACATAAAAAATACATTTAATACTAGCTACATCAACTTAATAATTTGATAAATAGCCAAATCAGTATAGCTAACATCCAGGCTAGCTGTTACCTGCATTTGTATTAACTGCAAGCACAAGCATTATAGCATTATTTCTCTTATAGACATTAAATATTGAAACCGCTACCCATGTAGTAATTATTTTTGACGGTAAAAACGTACATGATGAAGCCATTGTTCCGTCTCAATCCATCGCTATGTACCTGTAGTTACGTGTTCAAATCTCACGTTGTCTTTTCTCGCAAATGTACATGTTTATAATGTCGCAAATTTGCATGTTTAAATCTCACAAATTTGCATATTATTTCTCATATATTTGTGACTTACTTCTCGCAAATTTGCTTCTTTTTTCCCTCACAGATTTGCATGTTTAGAATCTCGAAAATTTGCGTGTTTAATCTGGCAAATTTGCTAAATTTTTCTTGCAAATTTGCTGCTTTATTCTCACATATTTGCATGTTTATAATCTCGAAAATTTACATCTTTAATTGTGCCAAATTTACTACTTTTTTCTTGCAGATTTGCATGTTTTTCATCTGGCAAATTTACGTATTATTTCTCATGAATTTGCACATTTATTCTCATATATTTGTGACTTTAAACTCGAAAATGTAATCTTTTTGTTTTCCTGTCTTTGAATGGCCCTAATACGCCGTCGTAGTGGAGCGGAGCATTTCAGCAGGTAACTTTATTTGTACATGAGCCAAAGGACGCTAATAGATGCTTAGGACTCATTAACAGATTAGTTTAGCAGGACGTTAGCAGCAGGGCTAGTTTGCAGCTGGTTAGCATAGAAGCTAAACAGATCAGAGTTAACTTTGTCTGTTTTTTAAATGTATGAACTATATCTAGTATGTTAACTGCAGTGGCTCGTGGTCGTAAAGTGGGCAGCAAAATGAGCTTTAAAGAAAACAGACCTTTAATCGGAAGAATATTTTTCAAAGGGACAAAAAGGAAGCGCGTTCACAGAGACGCGCGCCTCCGACAGACTGTGCCCGTATGGCGCGTGCAGAACCCTCGTTCATTCTGGAAAACCCTGCAGGGGTTCTGGAAAGCCTGCAGGAGTGGTGTCCAAGTGGTTTCAGTACGCAAGGTTCCTGGTTCAATTCCCACCGCTGCCACATTTATCCATGTAATGTGGAGTTGCATCAGGAAGGGCATCCGGGGTAAAACTTGTGCCAAATCAACATCCAGATCCACCTTGGATTTGCTGTGGCGACCCTGAGTGCAAACAAGGGAGCAGCCGAAGGGTCTTACTTACTTTTTATTTCCAGAGAAAAAGCAACGTGAACAAATGTAAATCTATGAACAAAGTTAACATGAAAATTCAGTAAGGTGTATCTTCTATTATACATCGCAAATATAAGGTAGAACTCTACTAGTGTATATTAAAGGATATCTAAAAAAAGAAGAATAGAGCCACTTAGGTGCCTGTTCTTGATGGATGATTTATTTGTACAACACTTGCACAAATAACTGATATTTAATGTTTCTTTGGCTTAAAGTGTAGGTGTCACAATGGCATGTTTTCATGAATATTTAAGACTAAAATTAAACAACAGTTTGAAATTCATCCTTTCCTGGTGCTCAGTTCTTGAAGAGATAAATATTTGGATTTTGAACTGCACGCCACTGAAAAACCAGGAACTTCCCGGCGTGCCGACATTGGACAAGGAGGAGGAGGAGGAAGCAGCATCAGCTCCGGAACCATCATCTTAATTGTCCCATTAATTTATAGATTTTTACAGGCGACTGACAGCCATGTGGTTCAGGTCGGAGTTGCACCGTATTTTCAGTGTCAGAACGGTTACTTTTCGCCGGCAGAATGGCAGGTGGAAGACTTATATTGATGAGCGCACACTTGCATGGAGTCCCTGGCTTCTCCGCTCCACAATGAGAGAAAACTGAGATTTTCAGATTATTTAATTGCTTTCTGGATCATGGGATAATGTTCCATGATCCAGCGCTGATCCAGCGCTGATCCAGGCGCTCTAAGTCTTTTTCTTGCAACACAAAGCTGTTGTGTGGGCCGCTGAAGAGGAGGTACTGCTGGCCCACCACCACCAGAGGGCGCCCTGTCTGGAGTGCGGGCTCCAGGCACCAGAGGGCGCTGCCGCCTCACAGGAGCAGCCAGGGTGACAGCTGTCACCCATCACCTGAGACGAGACAGCTATCGCTCTACCAAGGAGGTAACGTATCCAGCCAAACGGATCATCTTTTGACCATTAAATACTTTTTGCCTTTACACAGAAAGAGAAAAGACAGCAGGAGACTGTATTTTGGATAAGTACTCACATTCCTGCACTCACCTGTATTTTCCTGACAAGAGGTGGAGGTGGTGTTTCCACCCTGTGTGTTGCTGGGTGCAGCCGCACCCACACCTGACTGTATCTGTTCCTTGCCAGCAGTACCGGATCCGACGAGCAGAGGCAGTGGCCACCTGGGGTTCGGGACTTGGCGGCTCCAGTATCCCCGGGGTTCGGTGGCAGAGGAAATCGGGTGGTTCCGGTTCGATTCGGACAGACGTCTCCTATCGTCGAGCCTGCCCACACGACACCTTTGGAATTCGGTTACTGCTGTATTTGTAAATCTGTTGTGTTTGTTGTGTGAGTTCACAACAGTAAAACTTTGTGATTTGACTTTCTCCATTGTCCGTTCATTTGCGCCCCCTGTTGTGGGTCCGTGTTCCTACACTTTCCCAACACAAAGCGGCTTGTTAACAACACAGACTGGAACCTGGCACCAAAGTCTAGTTTGACAAATCGCAGTTTTCTTCAACGAGAACAGAAGGAATTAAATTATTTTTCAGATGTGGTTTTGTGAAGGTGGATAAGTTTAAAGGTGATCTCACTGAAACGGACAGGTAAGGCTATATATTTACTTCTTGTGTGAATGGTTTTAATATTTAATAATAATCTATTCAAGAAGGAAAACAATAGTTATTTTAACAATAGCTATTTTCAGTCGCTCTGTCATTTTTCAGATTTAAAACTGTTTCTCGGAAAAAAGTTTATCACCTCCACCCATGCCGAAATCACATTATTATTATTTTTTTTAATCATCAGTCTGACAACAGTGACGATATTGGCAGAGTTCAGAACACAGAATGGTGAAGGTTTTCCTCCAGAGTTTATTGTCATTACCCCATCCCCGTAGAGACGGTGCCTGCTCCCAGACCACCAATAACCAGCAAAAATCTATTTAAGCATAAAAATTCAAAAAGAAAAAATAATATAGCACCTTCAACTGCACCACAGACTAAAACAGTTAAATGTGGTCTATTAAACATTAGGTCTCTCTCTTCTAAGTCCCTGTTAGTAAATGATATAATAATTGATCAACATATTGATTTATTCTGCCTTACAGAAACCTGGTTACAGCAGGATGAATATGTTAGTTTAAATGAGTCAACACCCCCGAGTCACACTAACTGCCAGAATGCTCGTAGCACGGGCCGAGGCGGAGGATTAGCAGCAATCTTCCATTCCAGCTTATTAATTAATCAAAAACCCAGACAGAGCTTTAATTCATTTGAAAGCTTGACTCTTAGTCTTGTCCATCCAAATTGGAAGTCCCAAAAACCAGTTTTATTTGTTATCAAAAATGACTCCAAGATTTCTCACAGTATTACTAGAGGTCAGGGTAATGTCATCCAGAGTAAGGTTCTGGTTAGACACCATGTTTCTAAGATTTGTGGGGCCAAGTACAATAACTTCAGTTTTATCTGAGTTTAAAAGCAGGAAATTAGAGGTCATCCATGTCTTTATGTCTGTAAGACAATCCTGCATTTTAACTAATTGGTGTGTGTCCTCTGGCTTCATGGATAGATAAATCTGGGTATCATCTGCGTAACAATGAAAATTTAAGCAATGCCGTCTAATAAAACTGCCTAAGGGAAGCATGCATACAGTGAATAAAAATGGTCCTAGCACAGAACCTTGTGGAACTCCATAATTAACCTTAGTCTGTGAAGAAGAGTCCCTATTTACATGAACAAATTGTAATCTATTAGATAAATATGATTCAAACCACCGCAGCGCAGTGCCTTTAATACCTATAACATGCTCTAATCTCTGTAATAAAATTTTATGGTCAACAGTATCAAAAGCAGCACTGAGGTCTAACAGAACAAGCACAGAGATGAGTCCACTGTCCGAGGCCATAAGAAGATCATTTGTAACCTTCACTAATGCTGTTTCTGTACTATGATGAATTCTAAAACCTGACTGAAACTCTTCAAATAGACCATTCCTCTGCAGATGATCAGTTAGCTGTTTTACAACTACCCTTTCAAGAATTTTTGAGAGAAAAGGAAGGTTGGAGATTGGCCTATAATTAGCTAAGATAGCTGGGTCAAGTGATGGCTTTTTAAGTAATGGTTTAATTACTGCCACCTTAAAAGCCTGTGGTACATAGCCAACTAACAAAGATAGATTGATCATATTTAAGATCGAAGCATTAAATAATGGTAGGGCTTCCTTGAGCAGCCTGGTAGGAATGGGGTCTAATAGACATGTTGATGGTTTGGATGAAGTAACTAATGAAAATAACTCAGACAGAACAATCTGTCTGAAAGAGTCTAACCAAATACCAACATTACTGAAAGCAGCCAAAGATAATGATACGTCTTTGGGATGGTTATGAGTAATTTTTTCTCTAATAGTTAAAATTTTATTAGCAAAAAATATACCACGGAGTCAGGCACTTCTGATTTAAAGCTCTCTTTTTCAGAGGAGCTACAGCATCCAAAGTTGTCTTCAATGAGGATGTAAAACTATTGACGAGATACTCTATCTCACTTACAGAGTTTAGGTAGCTACTCTGCACTGTGTTGTTATATGGCATTAGAGAACATAAAGAAGGAATCATATCCTTAAACCTAGTTACAGCGCTTTCTGAAAGACTTCTAGTGTAATGAAACTTATTCCCCACTGCAGGGTAGTCCATCAGAGTAAATGTAAATGTTATTAAGAAATGATCAGACAGAAGGGAGTTTTCAGGGAATACTGTTAAGTCTTCTATTTCCATACCATAAGTCAGAACAAGATCTAAGATATGATTAAAGTGGTGGGTGGACTCATTTACTTTTTGAGCAAAGCCAATAGAGTCTAATAATAGATTAAATGCAGTGTTGAGGCTGTCATTCTCAGCATCTGTGTGGATGTTAAAATCGCCCACTATAATTATCTTATCTGAGCTAAGCACTAAGTCAGACAAAATGTCTGAAAATTCACAGAGAAACTCACAGTAACGACCAGGAGGAAGATAGATAATAACAAATAAAACTGGTTTTTGGGACTTCCAATTTGGATGGACAAGACTAAGAGTCAAGCTTTCAAATGAATTAAAGCTCTGTCTGGGTTTTTGATTAATTAATAAGCTGGAATGGAAGATTGCTGCTAATCCTCCGCCCCGGCCCGTGCTACGAGCATTCTGACAGTTAGTGTGACTCGGGGGTGTTGACTCATTTAAACTAACATATTCATCCTGCTGTAACCAGGTTTCTGTAAGGCAGAATAAATCAATATGTTGATCAATTATTATATCATTTACTAACAGGGACTTAGAAGAGAGAGACCTAATGTTTAATAGACCACATTTAACTGTTTTAGTCTGTGGTGCAGTTGAAGGTGCTATATTATTTTTTTCTTTTTGAATTTTTATGCTTAAATAGATTTTTGCTGGTTATTGGTAGTCTGGGAGCAGGCACCGTCTCTACAGGGATGGGGTAATGAGTGGATGGCAGGGGGAGAGAAGCTGCAGAGAGGTGTGTAAGACTACAACTCTGCTTCCTGGTCCTAACCCTGGATAGTCACGGTTTGGAGGATTTAAGAAAATTGGCCAGATTTCTAGAAATGAGAGCTGCTCCATCCAAAGTGGGATGGATGCCGTCTCTCCTAACAAGACCAGGTTTTCCCCAGAAGCTTTGCCAATTATCTATGAAGCCCACCTCATTTTTTGGACACCACTCAGACAGCCAGCAAATCAAGGAGAACATGTGGCTAAACATGTCACTCCCGGTCCGATTGGGGAGGGGCCCAGAGAAAACTACAGAGTCCGACATTGTTTTTGCAAAGTTACACACCGATTCAATGTTAATTTTAGTGACCTCCGATTGGCGTAACCGGGTGTCATTACTGCCGACGTGAATTACAATCTTACCAAATTTACACTTAGCCTTAGCCAGCAGTTTCAAATTTCCTTCAATGTCGCCTGCTCTGGCCCCTGGAAGACAATTGACTATGGTTGCTGGTGTCGCTAACTTCACATTTCTCAAAACAGAGTCGCCAATAACCAGAGTTTGATCCTCGGTGGGTGTGTCGTCGAGTGGGGAAAAACGGTTAGAAATGTGAACGGGTTGGCGGTGTACACGGGGCTTCTGTTTAGGGCTACGCTTCCTCCTCACAGTCACCCAGTCGGCCTGCTTTCCCGGCTGCTCGGGATCTGCCAGAGGGAAACTAACGGCGGCTAAGCTACCTTGGTCCGCACCGACTACAGGGGCTTGGCTAGCTGTAGAATTTTCCACGGTGCGGAGCCGAGTCTCCAATTCGCCCAGCCTGGCCTCCAAAGCTATGAATAAGCTACACTTATTACAAGTACCATTACTGCTAAAGGAGGCCGAGGAATAACTAAACATTTCACACCCAGAGCAGAAAAGTGCAGGAGAGACAGGAGAAGCCGCCATGCTAAACCGGCTAAGAGCTAGTAGCTGCGCTAAGCTAGCGGATTCCTAAAAACACACAAAGTGAATAATGTGTAAATAATTTAGAGGTGATTCAGCAGAAGGAGTGCTTTAGTTAAGGCACATGAAGATTACACTGTGAAACAAATCGTATCTAGTTAACTAGATCAATCTAACTGCGCAGATTAAACAGCTAACAGATACAGAAAAACACCGCTGTGCTCCGGAACAGGAAGTGATACAATACTGCAGTGAGAGCCAACCACCAGTAGAGGCAAGCAAGACTTGCCCTCCCTGAGCCTGGTTCTGCTGGAGGTTTCTTCCTGTTAAAAGGGAGTTTTTCCTTCCCACTGTAGCCAAGTGCTTGCTCACAGGGGGTCGTTTTGACCGTTGGGGTTTTTACGTAATTATTGTATGGCTTTGCCTTACAATATAAAGCGCCTTGGGGCAACTGTTTGTTGTGATTTGGTGCTATATAAATAAAATTGATTGATTGATTGACTCAGCACATCCTCAGAGAGGATTGACAAATTGCTCATGGGTGAAAATTTATTTCATCTTGCACCAGGAAAATGGCTTGTGAAGAATTAATAATATTTCAGAGGATTTTGTGTAGTACTGCTCAACTTATTAGAGTTCCAACAAAGTTTTAGTTAAAACATCCATTTTTTTTTATATAACTTTTGGATTTAGTAATACATGTGACTTAAAATATATGTTCTGGTATCTTTTTTGCATAGAAGGAATGAGGTTAATTAGGTTATTAAACAATCATGGTTACGATTGTTTAATAACCTAATAGTTGCATTTTTTTTTTTATTACAGTTACTAAAATTGTGAAGTATTGTATGCAATTTTTTTTAATGTATTTGCAGAATGCTGAGGTCCTCCTTGCAGGTGGTCGTCCATGTGTGATGAGGCAGACACATGCTGTGACTTTCATTAACTATGTTCTGCATCAATTTATAAATGAAATAGTTTTGACAGTGCTGAATGCTTTGTCTCCAAAGTAAAGGTCAAGCAAGGTCAAGGTGCATTGGATTCTATGACATGTGACATATGTAACATGAACTGACACATGATGCAAACTGTTACTTTTTAAAACCTGATTAACTCAACCAATAATTTGCATCATTTTTACCACAGTTGGAGCAACTTTAACTTTTGACCCCTGTACAAACTGAAACTGACCTTTGTCACCATTCTTGCTCCTTTTACCTCATAACATTCAGTCACAGATTGTCCAAACTATACGTTTTTGCAATCTTTATGATCAGGCAAACAATGTGATGTAGTTTTCTATATGACTGAAGCATCTTTTAATTTTGACCCCTGTGTAATTCTTCAGTTGACCCCTACCTGGCTTTTAGTTCTCCAACCCCAATTCCAATGAACTTGGGACGTTGTGTAAAATGTAAATAAAAACAGAATACAATGATTTGCAAATCCTCTTCATCCAGTTCAAAATGAGCAAATATTTGCACAAAACAATAAAGTTTATCAGTTTGAACATTAAATATCTTGTCTTTGTTGTGTATTCAGTTGAATATATACAACAAAAATATAAATGCAACACTTTTGGTTTTGCTCCCATTTTGTATGAGATGAACTCAAAGATCTAAAACTTTTTCCACATACACAATATCACCATTTCCCTCAAATATTGTTCACAAACCAGTCTAAATCTGTGATATTGAGCACTTCTCCTTTGCTGAGATAATCCATCCCACCTCACAGGTGTGCCATATCAAGATGCTGATTAGACACCATGATTAGTGCACAGGTGTGCCTTAGACTGCCCACAATAAAAGGCCACTCTGAAAGGTGCAGTTTTGTTTTATTGGGGGAGATACCAGTCAGTATCTGGTGTGACCACCATTTGCCTCTTGCAGTGCAACACATCTCCTTCGCATAGAGTTGATCAGGTTGTCAATTGTGGCCTGTGGAATGTTGGTCCACTCCTCTTCAATGTCTGTGCGAAGTTGCTGGATATTGGCAGGAACTGGTACACACTGTCGTATACGCCGGTCCAGAGCATCCCAAACATGCTCAGTGGGTGACATGTCCGGTGAGTATGCCGGCCATGCAAGAACTGGGACATTTTCAGCTTCCAAGAATTGTGTACAGATTCTTGCAACATGGGGCCGTGCATTATGCTGCTGCAACATGAGGTGATGTTCTTGGATGTATGGCACAACAATGGGCCTCAGGATCTCGTCACGGTATCTCTGTGCATTCAAAATGCCATCAATAAAATGCACCTGTGTTCTTCGTCCATAACAGATGCCTGCCCATACCATAACCCCACCGCCACCATGGGCCACTCGATCCACAACACTGACATCAGAAAACCGCTCACCCACACGACGCCACACACGCTGTCTGCCATCTGCCCTGAACAGTGTGAACCGGGATTCATCCGTGAAGAGAACACCTCTCCAACGTGCCAAACACCAGCGAATATGAGCATTTGCCCACTCAAGTTGGTTACGACGACAAACTGGAGTCAGGTCGAGACCCCGATGAGGACGACGAGCATGCAGATGAGCTTCCCTGAGACGGTTTCTGACAGTTTGTGCAGAAATTCTTTGGTTATGCAAACCGATTGCATAACCAAGTGGCTGTCCGAGTGGCTGGTCTCAGACGATCTTGGAGGTGAACATGCTGGATGTGGAGGTCCTGGGCTGGTGTGGTTACATGTGGTCTGCGGTTGTGAGGCTGGTTGGATGTACTGCCAAATTCTCTGAAACGCCTTTGGAGACGGCTTATGGTAGAGACATGAACATTCAATACACGAGCAACAGCTCTGGTTGACATTCCTGCTGTCAGCATGCCAATTGCACGCTCCCTCAAATCTTGCGACATCTGTGGCATTGTGCTGTGTGATAAAACTGCACCTTTCAGAGTGGCCTTTTATTGTGGGCAGTCTAAGGTACACCTGTGCACTAATCATGGTGTCTAGAAGGAGAGAGCATATCTCACCCATATTGGCCTCTCTTCATTGGCTTCCTGTTAATTCTAGAATAGAATTTAAAATTCTTCTTCTTACTTATAAGGTTTTGAATAATCAGGTCCCATCTTATCTTAGGGACCTCGTAGTACCATATCACCCCAATAGAGCGCTTCGCTCTCAGACTGCAGGCTTACTTGTAGTTCCTAGGGTTTGTAAGAGTAGAATGGGAGGCAGAGCCTTCAGCTTTCAGGCTCCTCTCCTGTGGAACCAGCTCCCAATTCAGATCGGGGAGACAGACACCCTCTCTACTTTTAAGATTAGGCTTAAAACTTTCCTTTTTGCTAAAGCTTATAGTTTGGGCTGGATCAGGTGACCCTGAACCATCCCTTAGTTATGCTGCTATAGACGTAGACTGCTGGGGGGTTCCCATGATGCACTGTTTCTTTCTCTTTTTGCTCTGTATGCACCACTCTGCATTTAATCATTAGTGATTGATCTCTGCTCCCCTCCACAGCATGTCTTTTTCCTGGTTCTCTCCCTCAGCCCCAACCAGTCCCAGCAGAAGACTGCCCCTCCCTGAGCCTGGTTCTGCTGGAGGTTTCTTCCTGTTAAAAGGGAGTTTTTCCTTCCCACTGTAGCCAAGTGCTTGCTCACAGGGGGTCGTTTTGACCGTTGGGGTTTTACATAATTATTGTATGGCCTTGCCTTACAATATAAAGTGCCTTGGGGCAACTGTTTGTTGTGATTTGGCACTATATAAAAAAAAAATTGATTGAATTGATTGATTAATCAGCATCTTGATATGGCACACCTGTGAGGTGGGATGGATTATCTCAGCAAAGGAGAAGTGCTCACTATCACAGATTTAGACTGGTTTGTGAACAATATTTGAGGGAAATGGTGATATTGTGTATGTGGAAAAAGTTTTAGATCTTTGAGTTCATCTCATACAAAATGGGAGCAAAACCAAAAGTGTTGCGATTATATTTTTGTTGAGTATAGGTTGCAGAGGATTTGCAAATCATTGTATTCTGTTTTTATTTAAGTTTTGCACAATGTCCCAACTTCATTGAAATTGGAGTTGTAAGACTGAGTTAAATTTTGCCTGTGACTTTTCAAGTTTAAAGAAATAAGCTGTCATTTGTTCATTTTTTGTCATGATCTTATAAAAGCTCCTAATCTTTTCAACAGAAAAATGTTGACTGTGTTGGACTCCTCCAAGACGTGACGTTCTGATTGGCTGATGTGTCTGAGCCAATCACTGTGCTGCTTGGACGGAGGTGACAGTCTGCTTGCTGATGTTCTCTGTTCTTCTCCAACATTTAAAATTAATCTTTTATTCTCCTCATTTGTCCGAGTCCGTCGAGCGGAACATATCAGCAGGTAACACACTTTATTTGTACATGAGCCAAAGGAGGCTAATAGATAGATAGATACTGTATTGATCCCATTGCACCAGACACACAAATAAGATTAAGTAAATAAAAGAAAAATAGACTAATCAATAAAAGCTACTAACTAAAAATAAAATTTGTGTGCAAGTACAGCATCCAGTCTCACAGAATATGACGGAGGAGTAAATGTAGTAGTTCAGTAATGAGGAAGTAGTACAGATGTAAACAGTGTAGGTTGTGCAAAAAAAGGCAATAAAAGGTCTAATCAGATGTGTCACAGGATTATTTTTTGCTGTGGTGGGAAGAGTTAAACAGTCTGATGGCCTGAGGGACAAAAGACTTCCTAATTCTGTCCGTGTGGCAGGACTGGGACAGCAGTCTGCCGCTGAATGAGCTCCTCTGCCTGATGATGGCGCTGTGCAGAGGATGCTCAACATTGTCCATGATGGCCAGCAGTTTACTGAGGGTCCTTCTCTCTGCCACTGATGTTAGTGTCTCCAGCTCTGTTCCCAGCACTAAACCAGCTTTCCTCACCAGCCTGTCCAGTCGCCCGGCGTCCCTCCTCTTCATGCTGCTCCCCCAGCAGACCACCACAGAGAAGAGGACACTGGCTACCACTGGTAGAACATTCGCAGGAGTTTATGGCAGATCCTGAAGGACCCTAACCTCAGGAAGTACAGTCTGCTCATTAACAGATTAGTTTAGTAGGATGTTAGCAGCAGGGCTAGTTTGGAGCTGGTTAGCATAGCAGCTAAACAGATCAGAGTTAACTAGGGTTGCCAACTCTCTGAAAAATAAATAAGGGACACCTCACTGGCAGGGCTGACCGGCCCATGGAAATATAGACTGGAATGGACGTGCGCGCCTCTATCTATTAGCGTCACTCAGGACAGGAAGGCGCCATTACTAAGGGTGGAAATGTGCAGCTCATCAAAAATAAACTGACCGCTTTTTTTGCACTAGCGTCACTATTTCTTAATGGATTTTAATAACTGTAGGCTTGTTTCAAAGCCCTTTGAAAGCTCTTTCCAATGCACCTATGCATGTGTGGGTTAAAAAAAAAAACTTATGTAAAATGCAGAAATTTGGGGAAATTACAACAAACTGTGCTGCTTTTCTCGCTCTATTGTCGCTATTTGTTAACAGATTTTAATAAAAGTAGGTTTGTTTTAAAGCCCTTTCATTGCTCTTTCTAATGAACCCATACATGTCTAGGTAGAAAAAAATGTTTTATGTAAAGTGTGGAAATTTGTGGAAAATATTCCATTCTGTTCATTTACTGTGATTTTTTTTTTTTCCTGTCATCATAATTCTCGATGGATTTTTATAAATGAAGCCTTGTAAGTTGTATTCATGCTAATTAAAAGGTCTAACGAACCCATACATGTCTGGATAAAAAAATCCTTATGTATTAAAATATTAATCTGAAGTATGTCTTGACATTGTGCTCATTTATCTTGCTGCTTTTTCAACTGTAATATTACTGCGACTTTTAATGACAACAACATATATATGATTTTTACTAACATTTTATTACAAGTAGATATAAAGCCATTCAGAATTTATGACTTTTAACCCTCAGTCAGGGTAAAAAGTTCCTCCTCCATCCCCTCCAACCACACTGTTCAAATTTAAATGCCTCCTGTGACCACATGTACATATCATATTAAACAACAGCAAGTATATAGACATAAATATATTTAAACATTTTTGTTTCCGCATGTGAACGCAGCTTAATGAAAAGAACTTATGGCGTTGAGTTATAGTCTCAGTATACTGACATTAAACTGCGACATAATGATTTTAAAATAGACATTTGTTTGACATAATTACATTAAGGCTCTTGTACAGTTCATTTTAGTATTGGAGAATTTGTTTTTGTGGTTTGTGCAGTTGATGATGAAGCACTGGCTGCCTTTTTTCTCCTCATATCGCTTCTGTTTAACAGGATCAAGGTCTCTCTCCACCCTCAGTAACGGCCACCGTGCAGCACGCCGCTAGTCACGTGACGTCCATTCCAGGTCTATATTTCCATGGACCGGCCAACTGACCATCACCTTCACCCTTCCCAGCGTGTGTGTGAAACGATTTTTAACCATTTGACTATTGACTTGACCCTGAATTTAAGTAGATGCACACATGCATTTGTTATGATATGAACATGCGGAAAACAAATTATTTAGCAATTTATTTTTAGTGCAAAATAAATTTTCAGTCACAATATGAGCATCCTGTCCTGCTTCAAAGTATAAAAAATATGTCTTTAAAAATAAATCTCTTTGCCGTGTTATTGCTTAACTTAAAAGTGTATAAATTAACAAAAAATAAATAAAAAAATCATCCAAAACAATGTAACAGTGAAAGTCTGAAAAAGTAAACAATACTTATAGCTGTTGTTGCGACCTTTTCCCATTTGCCCATGTATTTTTGCTTTCTTTTTTGTTTTGGTTTTTTTCAAGAAGGAGTAACGACGTTACAGACATTGCTGTTCGTAGGCGTATCTGCAGTGTCAGTGTCTGTGTCGGTATCAGCCATGCTGATTTGTTATGGTCGTCCGACGACCGTCGTCGGCTCATGATTCTCGTCCGGGATCTTCTTGCGAGCAAATGTCCCTCGACCAATGAGATAAGAGTGATTCTGTATTGTCAACTCGTGTCTGTCAGCTCATTGGTGAAGAGCAGGAGAGAGGCTGGGATCAAATTTACCGTAAGTTTCCATATAAAGCGCCAGACTTTTTGATTCTCACAGAAATACGGGACAAACTGCGTCCCGTTTCAGGTCAATACAGAACAAACACTTTTATTTCCAAATAAGGGACGATTTCATTTTTCAAGGGACAGTTGGCAACCCTAGAGTTAACTTTATTTCTGTTTAGGGCTGCAACAAATGATTATTTGGGTAATCGATTAATCTGATGGGGTTTCAACACAATTAATCGGATTAGCGGGAATTTTTAAAAAATGTGCCAGGGAAACAATTTTTCTCTCATCCATCACTTTATTTAACAACAGAACATTATTTGAAAACTTAAAATACTTGAAAATGAACAAATTGTCAAATGTCCCTTGGCTGTTGAAATATAAATAATAAAGAATAAAACAGTTTATAATAAAGAAGAAAAATAATTATTTCAAATGACATTGCTTTATCAAAGGGCTGAGTTGCCATAAAACAACATTGAAACATAAATATTATAAAATATATGGTGAAAAAGAGTTATTTTATTGCTGCAAATGAGCAATTAGCATAACCAGTTAACTGTAAAACCTAAATCAAAAACTGTAGCCTGACTCATTATATATGTGCAACATTCTCTGTATAACTTGTAAACTATGTGGTCATTTCACGATGACACACGTGACTCATCCCACATATTCTCGCTCTCTCTCTCTGTCTGTGTCTGTTTGTCTGTGTGTATTTGAGCAAACTTTGGAAACATAATGACTTTCAACTGTAAAATAAAGCCTATAAATGAATTTCTGGAGCTCAACAAGCAGAAGGAGCTTGTTTTATGTGAAGACTTATAGTT
This sequence comes from Thalassophryne amazonica, assembly GCF_902500255.1. Lineage (NCBI taxonomy): Eukaryota > Metazoa > Chordata > Actinopteri > Batrachoidiformes > Batrachoididae > Thalassophryne > Thalassophryne amazonica. The sequence goes on along the minus strand of NW_022986250.1, from coordinate 430,833 downwards.
TTTTTCCGCTGCAGCGCTGCTCGGCTCTCTGTCTGCAGGGGAGCGGCCAGTTGTGTGAGAAGAATTTCAACGTTTTAAACCAAAAAAAAAAGAAAAGCCACTTGTCCGGTCAGACAACGATTTAGAGCTATTACTTTATCACATTTTACACTTGTCCCAGACAATCGGACAAGTGTTAATGTTGATGGTAGGACTTTGACAACATTAATAAAAAGCTGTCGGTGCTGTTAATGTTCTTTTTCTCTCCCTCTCGGCCCCTCACCTCACTGCTCTGGGAGACGCGCAGACAGCCTGAATCTGACTAGATCCAACCGTCAGGCTTCATATCACTGACTGACTTGTCATACTGAGACGTTACGACTGCTTACACAAAAATAAACAAACATTTAACTTACCCAGACACTGAGCTCTCCCCTTCCTCGTTGATGACTCTGATATGCTTTCGTTTGAGATGCTGCATCATTACCGTCGTACTCCCGTGCCATGCGAGGTCTGACTTGCAAATGTTGCAGTTAACAAACGTCTTTGCGTTGTTTAACGTAAAGTGCTCCCACACTTTTGAAATCTTGACTTTATTCTGTCTACTTGCTTCTGCCATATTCTAAGTGTGTAGTTCTTCTACGAAACAACGTCTGATGTGCTCTGTGCACTGGTCACTACTGGCGTCACAAGGGCAGCTTCGGGCGCCATAATCGCTCGACACATCACTTCGATGACGCAATGTGCTGCCAATGCCTGTTGTAATTGAATTTTATCGATTCGTTGTTGCAGCCCTAAAACAAAGTAAACAAAGCTGAACAGCAACAAGCATTTTTAAAATCAGTTTAGCACCTACCTGTTAAAAGATTTGTAACAGATGGACAGTTATACCCTCTGCTAACAGAAGAGAGCTGTTTCTGTGAAAAGCATCTCTATCATCTGTAGACAATGGAGAACTGGCCAAAAAAAAAAAAAAAAAAATTCCGTTAACACCATACCGATATGCTGGCAATATCACCTAAGTCATCCAGAGGCATACATTTTAAACTTAAGGTTCAAATTTTAACCAAACTAATTTTGGACAAGTTATTTAAAATTACTGTCATGTCTGAAGTTTTATAAAGTGAAAATATCAGATATATGTTTTAGTTTTAAAGTAATGTGCTAATTTTTAAGGTTTTGTGAGCACATGCTGTGCCCACTGCATTATGGGTAGGATGATGTAATCTCAGTACGTTCACGACAGGACAAATGCATTTCAGACACTCTGTTCAGGCTCCACGGACAACAGCATTAAACTCTAGTGCCTAAAACTCTCATGAATATATTCTCTGGGTTTATAGACGTTATTATTGTATTTGCGTTTGTTAAATTCCACGCATTTTAAATGTAGCAGACATGGATTATCTGGCATTTTGTTTTCAAGGCCTCTATTGCCATCTACTGGCCAGTAGTGTTCATGGCAGTATTCCCCCTAAGTACTAAGCATCCGGTTATATCAGATGATTGTCAAATCAACTTTTTGGCTTTGCAAATGGCTTTTTTTTTTTTAACAAATGACGTTTAAAAACAAAACAGCAAAAAAAAATAAAATAAAATAAAATAACATTACAAGACAGCTCTGCAGTGTTTGCACAGGCACAGTGTGAGTGGTTAGATGCTTGTAGCTTTTCAGCAGCAGGAAACCCTCACGACGGCCAACCAGAATAATATCAAATAGGTTTGATTTTCATTCAACCATACGATCGGCAATCAGGAGGTGGTCGTGAGATGCTAAACGCAGCTTGTTACTCCATGTACACTACACGATGCAGGACACGCGATTAACCTGAAACTCAGTCCAAAAAAATTCCTGCATGAAAAATCATCTCGCACAGTGTAAAGCACGTTTTACAACATCATAAAACATGCGCACATTCTCTCCACATGCAAAACATTTTGCGATGACACTTCCAGTGCTCCATAAAAATGGCTGTTTTTACAAATAAAAAAATGGCTGTTTTTACAAAAGCACATTTATCTGTAAACACCAACACACGACACACATTAACGTGTTGGTTTACATAATGAATGACTGAACCAATCAGTGTTTAGCAGAGGCACTTTACCCAGAATCCTGCGTTCATCTCTAACTTGTCAACGAGAGAAGTAACATTTTGATTATTGGTGACTTTAACGTTCATATAAATAAGCCTTTTGATCCTCTCTGCAAATCATTTATGGAAATTGTGGATGCATTAGGATTTCGGCAAAGCATTCGGGATTCGATGCACATTCGTGGAAATACCCTGGATCTGGTTCTTGCACGTGATATTGCTGTCACGAATATTGACATCATGCCTCTTACATCAGTGGTGTCTGATCACTCACTTATTAAGTTTACAGTTTCACTGCCGTGTTTAGTGGAACAACAACCTTATTTATCATTACAGTGATGCATCAACTCCTCAACTAAGACTGAACTAGAAGCTAGACTGCCTGATGTCTTAGCCTCACTTTTGACAAATACCTAGTCAGTAGACAGACTTGTGGATAGTTTAAACTCGGTGCTCAAAACGACACTCAACATGATTGCACCACCTGTGTTGAAACCGCGCTCCCCCAAATCACAGTCACTTTGGTTCAATGATTACCTGCGTGACCTCAAGCATAAGGCAAGAGGTCTAGAACAGAAATGGCGTAGTTCAAAATTAGAAGTATTCCACCTTGCGTGGCGTGATACTATCTTTGACTATAAGCATGCATTATTGGCTACAAAGCGGACCTACTACTCTGATTTGATCAACAAAAACAAGCATAACTCAGACACGGTGGCAACACTTATTCATGGACAACCACCTGTAGCACACTCTCCTTTTACAGCACAAGATTTCCTAGATTACTCTGAGAAGAAAATAGATGACATTAGGTTAAACATATCCCAGCATGCCTTAACCCAGCCACTACACCCTGCTACTGAGGTGGGTGCCACTACTGAGGTATTACCTAGATTTACAGAATTTGATAGTATCTCTCTAGACGTGCTGATGAAACTCGTAACATCAACAAAAAGCACAACCTGTTTATTTGATCCTATACCAACAAAACTGTTTAAGGACCTGTGGTCCACTCTTGGGGCGATTGTGCTGGAAATTATTAATCTTTCTTTAACTTCTGGATCTGTTCCTAAATGTTTCAAATCAGCAGCTTGTTGGAACTTTAGTTATTGATCCGTTCACATATCATCAAAGTTCGCGCAAGACATCAGACGACAGTCAGACAGAATGGTGACGTTACAGAAACCACGCAAATGATGAGGAATTGTCAAGTCAGAAAACAAAATGGAATACAGACAAACTGAGGTTGTCATCGAGATTTGTTCACATTTTTCAAGAACCTGACAAAGCGTCAGCTGCAGGAATGAAGCTGGACGACGGTTAAACGATGTCTCCGAAAGTTAAGGTGAATGCAGATTTCTTATTTCGTTTGGGCTTCGGTGTTCTTTGTTGGTGTCGTGTGACTGAGGGTTTAGTTGACTAAGTAAGTTTAGTCGACTAAAAGATTAGATTGCATTATGAAACTGGGTCCTGCTATCAGTTTATCAGTTCCATCAGTGCAAAAACTTACTGTCATCAGGTCAAACTCACCACTCTGATACTTTATTTTAATGAGTGTTGTTCTAACATTTATTGTTAATTTGTTTCTTTGCAGACATGCAGCCGTTGTTGGTGATTAAAGAAGAAACTCTCCCTGAACACCAGGAATGGAATCTGAGTGTTGACCAGGAGGACATTAAAGAAGAAGAGAAGCTGTGGATAAGTCAGCAGGGAGAGCAGCTTCAGCAGCTGGAGGAGGCAGATCTCACCAAGTTTGGTTTCACTGCCGCCCCTGTGAAGAGTGAAAATGATGATGAAAAACCAGAGACATCACAGCTTCATCAAAGGCCAAGTGATGAGAGCACAGAGGCTGAACCTGTAGCCAGCAGCTCATCTGTACACAGAACACTGACAGCAGAAGCTGATGGAGAGAACGATGGAGGACCACAAGCAGCCAGCAACTCAGGTCCAAACAGTCATTTACAACCAGATACCAGTGGCAGGAGTTCAGACAGTTCTGGAACTGAGACTGGTCACAGTGATGACTGGAAACAGACCAGGGAACTTCAGTCACGTTTTACCTGTCGAAAAAATATCAGTATTGTTAGTTCAAGCAAATGCAACATTGCTGAGGGAGAATTGTCTGCGATTAAGGGAACGATCACCATCTTGAAGAGAGCCCTCGGATACAATGCCAGATCTGGTTAAGATAACTATAGAGCCTAGGGTGCAACTTTAGACGCCAGGTTTGGGGCTCATTGCATTCTACTAAAAAGACATCAAAGATAAATGAAAAACCAAAAGACACAAGCCTCGAGTGTCCTCGGTCCCACTTTGAAGGGGTTTGCCAGGACAGATCTTGGTATGAGGATGTTTCAAAAGAAACAAACCCCAGCTAAAACCTCCACAAAGCGCCTAGGCACCAGGGCGTATGAAGGAAATGGTGCAACTTCTCCCAGTGCTGTGGGGAGACATCTCCTCTGTAGCAGCACTCAGCTGGGTCATCCACCAGATCAGCGGTGTCATCCACCAGATAGTTCTGATCCTGGACCCCAGCAACAACATCAAAGGGCTAAAAGAATCCAGTGAAACTGCATCATTGTAAATTGGTCCATTGGGGAGAAGAAAAAGATCTCTCACTGCTTCGCTTACTCAAACATGAGAAGTGGGGCAGGAGATCAAAGGCAGAATTTGAGGAGAGGAAAGGTCACCATCTTGAAGAGAGCCCTCGGATACAAAGTCAGTAATGTGAAGGGTGCAGCTTTAGACCCTGGGTCTGGGGCCCACTGCACTCTAGTAGAAGGAAATTAATTCCTGCTCCTGTTAATTCAGGAGCTTACTGTAGAGGTGGAGCCACACTTGGATCAGTATCAGTTTGCGTACAAAAGGAAGCGGAGTACGAGTGATGCCATTTTAACTATAATGAACTTGGTTTTAAAGCATCTTGAGAGTTCCTCTGCATATGCCAAATTAGTTTTTATTGATTTTAGTTCTGCTTTTAACTGTATCCGGTCACATATCCTTCTTCAAAAAATGATTCAGTTGAATGTGAACCCTTTTTTAATTAAGTGGTATCATTCTTTTTTGACAAACAGGTCACAGCAGGTGAAGGTCAATTCTGTCTGCTCTGATATTGCATTAAGTAGCACTGGAGTCCCTCAGGGCTGTGTTAGTTCACCTTTTTATTTACACTGTATACCAATGACTGCATCAGCTATCAGCCAAACCAGTATGTTGTTAAATTTTCAGATGACACTGTAATACTCAGTCTGCTGAACACTAGAACTAATTCAAGTTGTCACAAATCTGGAGTGGACAGGTTTGTGAACTGGTGTGATGTCCATCAATTGCAGATTAGTGTTAATAAAACAGTGGAGATGTTGGTGGACCCTCGGGCTGTTGGAGACCGTAGTGTGGTCACCATACATGGACGTAACATTGAACAGCTGGATTCATGTAAATATCTGGGGGTTTATATCAATAACAACTTAAGCTGGCACATGTAAGTGTCAAGCGTTTGTGCCCGAATCCACCAGCATTTGCACTTTCTTTTTCGACTCCGACTGTTTGGTGTATGTAGGAATATTATGCTGATTTTCCACAGAGCAACGATTGAGTCCGTGTTACGGTGTGGTATTACTAGCTGGTTTTGTAATTTAACGGTTAAATCAAAAACTGGAATATTAAATCTGATTAAGATAGCTGGCAAAATCATGGGTATGGTGGTACCTGTAACTCCCCAAGAGCTGTTTGAACAGGCAGTTCTCAGATGTGCTGACAATATTTTAACAGATGAGTCTCATGTTCTGCACTCTGAATATACTTTACTTAACTCAGAAAGGAGGTTCAGGGTTCCTCTTTGTAAAAATAATCGATATAAATATTCATTTATTCCATTATCAGTGAAGCTCATAAATCTGCAGATAGTTCAGGGAAGATAGCTTAAGGGTATGTATTGCGGAATTTGCACAAAGATGTTAATAATGTTGTGTATTTATATTTTATCCTTTGACTTACTGTGTTATTGTTTTTAATGTATGCGTGCTATGTACTGGATGTGTTGTTGTGTAGCAGACTCTGTCCAAGGCAAATTTCTCCTTAGGGAGACAAATAAAGACACTTTGACTTTTGACTTTGAAATTCAAGGCAAATGAAAAAAAAAAAGACACAAACAATTTGTCTGTTCTGAATGTGGTCGCAGATTTGGACAAAAGTGGCACCTGAAAAGACACATGATAATTGTTTGTTCAGGCTACACTGATGAAAAACAATTTAAAGGCTCTAAATATGGAAAAGCACCTGGTCACATGAACAACTCAGAGCAACAAAAGGGGAGGAAAGCAAGAAGAAAACCATTTAGCTGTTCTGATCGACAACAAATACTGGAACAGAAGGACACTCGGCTGGATAATCCACCAGATTAGCATAGTTCTGATCCTGGACTCCAGCAACAACAACAGCATCAATGGGCCAGAAGAAACAAGCGAAACTACACCACAGTTAAATGGACCATTGAAGAGGAAAAAAAAGATCTTTCACTGCTTCACTTACTCAAGGCATGAGAAGTGGGGCAGAAAGAAAAAGGCAGTATTTGAGGAACGCATAAAAGAAGCGGATTTACCTACACAAAAGAAAGAAGCCACCACAACCGCAAAACTGGAATCGATCACCTCACAGATCACAAAATATCTGACAGCAGAGGAAATAAAAAAATAAAGGAAGAAGCCCAAAAAGAAGCGATAAAAGACTATCAGTTGCTGGATAAAGGGAAGCAACTACAGTTTAAAAGAAGTCAGTGGAAGAGGGAGGAAGAGTGGATACTGTTGTGAGCAAAAGAATATGTCAAAATAAAATACACCAAAAATCAGACAAAGAGATCCAAAGAATGGCAAAAAATATTCCACCATCACTGCCCAAATAAGAAAGACATCACTTGTAAGAATCTCACAACCCAAAAATCAAACTTTATCAAACAAAAACATTTGTCGGATAATGAAATAAAAACAATGCAACAGGAGGTTGAGAAAATGATCAGAGAAGGCATCTCCCCTCTGACGCAACCCATTACACCACCAAAAAATGATTGCCCTAAAAAAAAGTACATCCCGGAAAAAAACAAACCATTCACTGCCCCCGAAAAAACAAACAACTCACTGCCTCCCAAAAAAATGAACAGTTCACCAGCTCATCTACAAAATAATATACAGGTGCACACAGACCCAGAACAGCAGGAACTAGAAGAGGAATTGGCAAATAAGATTGAAGAAACAAGAAAAATGGACATGAAAGAGCGCCCAAAGCTGACTAAACTAAAAGAGAATAAAAAAATTCAAAAATATCCTTCAAAAAGTTAACATAGGACTAACCAAACTGGTCCCAAAAAGAGCCACATTGACAGAGTTAAACTCTGTAAATTATGGAGCGGCATGGTACATACAAAGTAAATTAGCCCCACAAGATTTGAAGAGAAAAGAAACCAGAATTAAGAAAAACAATACCATGCTACAATGGAAAAATAAATTACAACAGAAAATCAGCCACCTAAGAGCAGAGATCTCCCAAATGGCCACATTTTTGGGAAACAAGAACCACAAAAAGAATCTTCTTAAAAAAATAAATCGCATTAAAAGAAAATACAATGTTGAAGGCAAACAGCTAGATGGAAGGCTGAACATCAAGCCTTAGTAAAAGCTTTCGCAGCACAAATTAGGAACAAAGACAAGAAAATACAAGCAAAACAGATAAACAAACTATTTGCAACAAACCCCAGACTAGTGTACAGAAAGCTGGCAAACGACACAATAGAAGTACAACAGCCACCTGAGAGAGAGGAAATTGAAAAATTTTGGAGACCACTCTTTGAAGACTCAAAACAACACCAAGAGGCTGAATGGATTGAAAAAATACAACAGAGAAACAAAGACAAACAACAAATGCCAGCAATTGTAATCACTGAAGAGGAGATCAGAAAAAAAAAGTGAATACAGTAACTTCAAGGCACCTGGCATCGACAAAATCCCAAATTTTTGGCTGAAAAGACTGACAGCATTACACCAACATTATGCTGTGGCTTTCACAAAAATATTGAACGGAGAAGAGGACACACCAGACTGGATAACGACAGGGAACACAAGCCTAATTCCAAAGACCAAGGAAACACAGCTTCCCAACAAGTACAGACCCATCTGCTGCCTAACAACAACATACAAATGGCTGACAGGAATCATAGCTGATGCCATTTATGAACATCTTGACACTGGTGGCTACCTGGAAAATGAACAGAAAGGATGTTCCAAAAGAAGATTAGGAGCTAAAGACCAGTTACTGACAGACAAAGTTATCCTGGAGGACTGCAAAAAAAAGGAGCAGGAACCTCAGCATGGCTTGGATTGACTAAATGGACTGGATAAATGCTCAAAATGCACAATGACAAAAGGAAAAAAGACAAAAACCGAAAACATACAATTGGATGAAGGGAGCTACATTGAAGATCTGGCTGCAGACTCCACATACAAATACTTGGGAACTGAACAAAGTAATTCAATTGAGCACAAGAAAATGAGAACAAAAACAACAAAAGAATACCCAAACCGCTTAAAAAAGATCTGCAAAACACAGCTGACACCAAAAAACAAGATCACAGCCATAAACCAGTTTGCAATACCAGTGGTGACCTATGGGTTTGGCATAGTTGACTGGCCACAATGTGAGCTTAATAAGTTGGACACAAAAACCAGGAAGATGCTCACCCTCCACAAAATTACATACAGAAATCAGTGCATGGACAGAATATATCTCCCTCACAGAGAAGGCAGTCTGGGTCTCACTGAAATCAACCAGGTCTACAGAGCATCGATAATAAGTATTGGCCAGTACTTAAAGAGCTCTGAAGAAGAAATCATAAAAAAGGTCGCACAACACCACGAAGCCATAACTGAACGGACCTCAATCACTAAACTGGCAAAAAACTTTGCTGGAGAACTTCTACAAGTGAGAAAATGCAACAGTCTCATGCCTGCAACAAAACTTGCAAGACAGACCAGAGAACAATACAGCAAAAGAGAAGGAAAACATCGAGTGGAAAGATGGAAACAACACAAAAGAGCCGGACGTTTCCAAGAAGAACTCGAAAAGGAATACATCGACAAAGTTGGATCAATGCAGTGGCTAAAAAATGGAAAACTTGGTTTTGATGGAGAAAGAATTCTGATTGGAGCACAAGATCAGGGACTTCTAACTAATGGCTTCAAAAAAATGTCAGGGATCTCACAAAATGATAAATGCTGATTCTGTCATACAGCTGTTGAGAGTGTAAACCATCTAACTTCAGCATGCCAGATCCTCATGGCAGATGGGCATTATACATCCAGACATAACAAGATCTGTCAATATCTCCACTGGAAGATCTGCAAGGAACTGGATATGGAAGTCAAAGAACACGTCTGGGAGCACGAGCCAACACCAGTCTTATCCAACGGAAAAGTTACGATCTTCTACGACAAAGAGATCCCAGCAGGAAGACACATTGAAGGAGGTGCAATCAAACCTGATATTGTCATCTGGAACAAGCAAGAGAAAACAGCCAAAATCATTGATGTGACAGTCCCCAATGACTACGGCCTGAATCGAGCTGAAAGGGGAAAGATCTCGAAATACCAAGACCTGAAAAATGACCTACGAACAACATGGTCATTGAAAGACATCGATATCATTCCAGTTGTGGTGGGAGCAACAGGCCTGATGAAGAAGAACCTGAAGAAATACCTTGAGGCAATCCCCGGTCACCCAAGTGCACATGAGGTGCAGTTGTCTGCGATTAAGGGAACGATCACCATCTTGAAGAGAGCCCTCGGATACAATGCCAGATCTGGTTAGGATAACTATAGAACCTAGGGTGCAACTTTAGACCCCAGGTTTGGGGCCCATTGCATTCTACTAAAAAGACATCAAAGATAAATGAAATACCAAAAGTCCAAAAGACCAAGGAAACACAGCTACCCAACAAGTACAGACCCATCTGCTGCCTAACAACAACATACAAATGGCTGACAGGAATCATAGCTGATGACATTTATGAACATCTGGACACTGGTGGCTACCTGGAAAATAAACAGGTTGTTTCAGAAAAAGATTAGGAGCTAAAGACCAGTTACTGATAGACAAAGCTATCATGGAGGACTACAAAAAAAAATGAGGACAAACCTCAACATGGCTTGGATTGATTACAAAAAGGCATTTAACAGTGTACCACACTCCTGGATCATGAGGTGCTTAGAACTCTACAACATCAATGAAGAAATAAGATCTTTCCTGAGAGCACAAATGAACAAGTGGAACACCACCATCACCCTAAACCACACAGAGGGACAAATAACAATCCCAGACATATGAGTTCAGAGAGGAATATTCCAGAGAGACAGACTCTCACCACTTTTATTCTGCTTAACCATAGACCCGCTCAGCAAGATCCTGAAGGAGCATGACATCGAGTATGACTTAAGTAGAGACAGAGGAAGGAAACATCAAAAACCTGTGAACCATCTGCTGTTCATGGATGACTTAAAAATCTTTGACTCAGATCAGAGACTCAGTCGGCTCATGGAAACAGTTCATAAGTTCTCCAACGATGTTGGTATGGAAGTTGGACTGGATATTGCTCCCGGTGTGTAGTGAGCGCCTTGTATGGCAGCACCCTCACATTGGTGTGTGTGTGTGTGTGTGCGCGCGCGAATGGGTGACTGTGAGGCATCATTGTTAAAACACTGTGAGCGTCTGATGCAGATGGAAAAGTGCTATATAAATGCAGTCCATTTATCATTTATCTGCAAATCAAAGTTGACACCATAAAACAAGATCACAGCCATAAAACATGTTGTAATACCAGTGGTGACATTTGGGTTTGGCAAAGTAGACTGGCCACAGCGTGGACACGAAAACCAGGAAGATGCTCAGCCTCCACAAGGTTACATACAGAAATCAGAGCATGGACAGAATATATCTCCCTCACAGAGAAGGAGGTCTGGGTCTCACTGAAATCAACCAGCCTACAGAGCGTCTATAATAAGTATTGGACAGTAATTAAAGAGCTCTGAATAAGAAGTCATGAAAAAGGGAGGACAACAACACGAGAAGACCTTATCTGAGCAAACCTCAGTCATCAAAAGAGACAAAAAACTTTGGTGGAGAACTTTTAGTAGAGAGCGGAAAGCAACAATCTGATGCCTGCAATAAAACTCACAAGACAGACCAGAGAACAAAACAGCAAACGAGAAGGAAACATCGAGTGGAAAGATGGAAACAACACAAAAGGGCCGGACGATTCCAAGAAGAACATTGACATAGTTGGATCAACGCAGTGGGTTAAAAATGGAGAACTTGGTTTTGGATGGAGAAAAAACAAGATCAGGGACTTCAAAAAATGTCAGGGATCTCACAAAATGATAAATGCTGATTCTGTCATACAGCTGTTGAGAGTGTAAACCATCTAACATCAGCATGTCAGATCCTCAGGACAGACGGACATTATACATCCAGACACAACAAGATCTGTCAATATCTCCACTGTAAAGTGTGCAAAGAACTGGAGATGGAAGTTAAAGAAAGCATCTGGGAGCATGAACCAGCACCAGTCTCATCCAACGGGAATGTAAGAGGTCTGTGAGAGAAGTAACGGACCTTTTTATTTTTTTCAATAACTATATGGATTTGAATCACGTGCGATTACATCAGACAAGCTTGAACCCTCGTGGGCATGCGAGAGTTTTTTCATGCCTGTCGGTTACGTCATTCGCCTGTGGGCAGGTTTTGAGTGAGGGACGTCACGCCGCACTCCGAGGCGCCGTCGTCAGCCTGTTTCGAGCTGAAATCCTCCAAATTTAAGCCTCTGTTGACCCAGGACGTTGTGAGAGAACAGAGAACTTTCAGAAGAGGTCGGGATCAGCAGTTTATCCCGGACATTCCACTGTTAAAGGAGATTTTGTAATGAAAGACGTGCAGACGGACTGGCACGTCGGCAGGCAGCCAGAAAAACACCTCCGTGTTGATAACCATTTGTAAAAACCAGGCGGCTTTTGATGGCTTTCAGTTGAGTGAGTATCTGAGAAATTGTTTAACAGCTGGACATGTTCCAACTTGTCCTTAAGGCTTCCAACGGAGGTGTTTTTCCTGTGGCAGCGCGCTGCGCCAGCTGCCTGCCGACGCGCCAATCCGTCCGCACATCTTTCATTAGAAACTCTCCTTTAGCAGTGGAATGTCCGGGATAAACTGCTGAACCCGACCTCTTCTGAAAGTTCTCTGAATGTTCATGGTGTTTAACCTGTCAGCAAGGTGTTGCTGTCTTCGAGGTGTGAGATGGCGTCTGTGTCAGGAGTCCTGCTGCATGCTGGGACACTTTATGATTCTCTGAGTGTTGAAATTTTAAATTATGGGGAAAATATGGAATTTGTTTTGGTTAAAAATGTTTTCCCTTCATGATGGATTTTGATTATCATGGTTTTGTTTCCTTTATCAAAGCTCAGTTCACGTTTCTTCCTCACAAAATATTAACATTTTGAATTGTTTTCAAAAATGTAGTTGTTTTTTTTTCATGGTCAAAACAGTGAAATTCCCCAAAACATTTTTTTCTCTTAAAGTTTCTGATTTTAATTCTGTTTGTTTGCTTGGTTTTGTTGTTTGCTTGGTTTTGTTTGATTAATCTAAACACTGTTCACAAATCTTCCTTGTTTAAATATGAAATTATAAGTTTTTAGGGAGAAATTTGGGCAAAATATTTCTTCTTTGATTTTTATTTGGATTCAGATTACTTAGTTTGATTCTTCTAAACACTTTTCACAGTTCTTACTCAAAAAATGATTTTTGTTGTCATTAAATACTGTTTGGAAAACAATAAGTAGTAAGTCCCTTCGGCTGCTCCCTTGTTTGCTCTCAGGGTCGCCACAGCAAATCCAAGGTGGATCTGCATGTTGATTTGGCACAGGTTTTACACCGGATGCCCTTCCTGATGCAACTCCACATTACATGGAGAAATGTGGCAGGGGTGGGATGTGAACCCAGAACCTTCTGAACTGAAACCAAGCGCATTAACCACTTGGCCACCACCCCTGCACAATAAAATTCACCTAAATGCTTTTTGAATCCAGTTTGTGATCAGTTTTAATTCTGATGGTTTTGTTTGTTTCATAAAAGTTCTGCTCTTCATTGCAGAATTTTGAGGCAATGAAGAATTTTGGGCAAAATACCAACTTTTGGTCATGAAAACCATGAAATACACTTAGAAATGGGCAGGTTTCCAAGTCGCATTTAGAGAAAAATTTTTACCAAAACAAGACGGCATTCAAGAAATTTTTCAGCTGTTGGTATTAAGAATTTTACAATTTGTGGAATGTCATCATTTTTCCTCACCTGTATAAAGCGGGGAAATAGTTGGAGAATAAACCCTGGTGAGCTCTGGTTATTAACTAGAACCGGTTCATGATGTCTGCTGCTGTACCTGTAAGGTCAGAGGTCAAACCATCAGCGGTGACAGAAGTCGACGGTGGAGGTGGAACGAGGAGAGTCTTAAACAGGGCTGTGAAAACTCAGCGGATCCAAGGAATTCCGTGGATTTCATCATGGGGAGGAAGGGGGGTGTACTCTGTAATTATGATTGTCACTGAGGTTTTTAAAAGCCTTTCGCAAAGCATTTCCTTTTTTTTATGACCTCGTGCAAGTTTCATAAATCCACGGACACTGATCTGTGTGTTACAGATACAAATCTGTGTCCTCGGATCTGCAGAACTTCTCAGAGGAAAAATGCTACTCAAAGTGTAGCTGTTACGACAGCTGTCGTAAAGCGGGACTGGTTGGTTGCTGCGGTGATGCTGTGTGGCTCCTGCAAGATGCTAAAGCTAAATGCAGCATGTGGACATCGCAAACTTTTAGAGCTCTCAAGTTTCTAAAAGAAGAATTTTGCAGCATGTCTGTGTCACTGAGCGACAGAGAGAAGCGTTGCCTGTCTGACCAGTTGTCGTCGTCATCATGTCCGTCCCCCGACTTCTTGTTGACTTTAGTGTTGGTGTCACAGACACTCTTAAACCAACCAATCAGATGTTTAGCTGCAAGTAGAGACAAGTACACAATTTGACAAGTTAAAATACTGTAAGTAAAAAGTAGTTACATTTTTTTGTTTTTAAAGTTGAAATATAGAATATATTTTTGGGGCTTAAATCATGTCAGACAAAGTGAAAATACAAAAGGATCAACTTGTTATATTATTCTCACCACTCTTGTTCATAACTTTGGCCTGGGCCTCGTAAAGTCCCTGTTTGACATCATGTTTTTGATAACCAGCCTTCTTTGTGTTCCAAACCTCTTCTGTGCCCTCAAGCCACTCAAACATGACTTTTTCTTCTTCTTCAGACAGCATGAAGTCTTGTCTGGGGCCCTCGGCTTCTTGGCAGTGGCTTTGGCTGCCTTCAGACTGAGAGACCTTGAGGAAATGCAAATATAAAAACCAGTAAAAAAAACAAAAAAAGAGTCATAATAAATGACAATACAGATACTCATCAAAGGTACTCATCAGCAGTGTTGCCACAGTTACTTTGAAAAAGTAATCCACTTACTGATTACTCAAATTTAGAAGTAACAAGTCAGATTACTCGTTACTGTCAGCAGCTGCCGACGACACCCCTCTGCCTCCTCAGCATGAAAACTATAAGCTACGTATTTTGCCAGTACTCATTTTATAGTCACGCTTTCTTGACTTCAGTGAACAAAAACACTTGCTTTATAAAAAATAAATGACATCTTTCTTGGTCTCATATTTAACTGTTGACAGCACTGTAACTGTCAAACTTGCAATTTCTAATCTTTATAGTTTAAAAATGTAACTATTCTTTAACATTTTTCTAACATTTACATTCTCTAAATATTTTGTTGAAATTATTGTTATTATAAGTAGTATTAATAGTAAAAAAAAAAAAGTGGACCTTAATTCTCGTGTTGTGGGAGGCAGTGTCCCTACCTTCACCCCCCCCCCCCCCTTTCCATCTGGATTCATCCCTGCCTTTGAGCATGAACAATGGATAATGTTCATTTAGAAAAACCGACCAGGTAAGAAAGTTTTATCATTTTTTTTATGTCATGTCATCCTCAGAAAGACTTCAGGTGCATTTGACTGGAAAAGGTTAACACGTTGTGGATCAGCCATTTTTAGTGAAGACACACAGAGCAGCTCAGCATCAAATAAAGGGGAGGGGAATGTAAAAATAAGCTCAGTGCAGGTGTGCTGCCGTGAAGTACAGACACTCAACAGACAACTCAGAATGTGAAGACAAACAAATCTCACACCTTCAAGTACTGTGGAAATGAAGAAAAAGCTGGCTGCATGTGACTTTATGGCTGTTGTCGGTCACGTGATTGTGAATATTTCATTTAAAGTAGATCTGCATTGAAATAAATGCAGTCAGATCTTTGGACCAAAAAATGACTTATATTTACACATAAGATCCTTCTGAATGTAGTAAAGTAAATCTGCAAGCCCAGATCTGTCATTCAACAGAGAAATCTTCATTTAAAAATGACAAATTTACAGCTAACATTTAGCCCTCCACAAAACTGTCCCTCTCATCATAGACGCTGCCGAGACGTCACGGAAAAGACCCTCTCCCAGCATGCATTGCGCGTGCCAACTGTAATTTTTGGATTTATGTCAGGTTTCATCTGCACCTTTTTCTTGTCTTATGTCTTTTTCTTGGAAGATCTACTTTTTAAAACTTCATATTGTCTTGCGGTACGCTTGGTGAGTACACATTTCTTTTATTTGCACTGGAAAATTATTTTTGTGGACTTTTTCATACGACCGTTTGATTGAGTGGTGTTGCATTGAAAGTCTACTGTCTTTCACCTCCGGTGTACCGTCGCGGGCTACGGAGGCGAGACCCGCAAAGAATTCAAGCCATTAAAAAGATATAAACCTCTCTCAGCGGCCACGGAGCTCTGTGGCTCCGGTTACCGAGACGTGCGGCGCTGCGGATTTTGCAGCAAGAAGTCTGTCCTTGCGAGCAACAGGTGTCACAACAGGTGTCTCTGCATTAAAACGGCGAGCGTAGTCTCTGGACTTGCTGCCAAGTTGGCCGCACCTCCATTCAGTAGACAGAGAGGTGGTGCTGGCTGCACAGCAGACACGGGGGTGTGAGTGCCGCGGCGGCATTTAACGAGTGTATGCACTTGGTAAGCGCAGCAGAGGCAGAGAGAGAGAAGCGTTGTGGAAGAACGTCGCCCGCTGTTGATGTCGCCGCTGATCTGACCATGTATCATGTATCAGAGCTGTATCTCACATTCATTGCAGCTTACTTTTGGATGATGAAACCAGGATGTGTATAACAGTAACATTACTAACAGTTAAAATCAATTTCAATGCGGGATCGGACTGAAGGCGGGAGCGCGTCGTCTCGTCCCTGACATCATGGAAATGATACGGCTGTACAAACTGTTTTCACAGAGGGCTAAATTTTAGAATTACAAATTTGGGCTTACAGATTTACTTTACTGCATTCACAAGGGTCTTATAAATACATATCAGCTATTTCTTTCCGAAATCTGACCACATTTATTTCAATGCAGGTCTACTTTAAAGTGTCGAGGTCAAGGTTAGTTTTGGTTTTGTTTCAGTTCATTCCTTGTTGAGCTCGATTTGCAGATTTTTCAATGATGGGAAAGGTGCAGGATGTTTCGTCCACCTTTTCTGGACGACTTGAATTTTTATCCTTTGTTCAGCCATCGCCATGTGACCAGGGCATTACATACCTGTTATAACCAGCTGATTAGAGAGAGAGATGATATTAATGTCCATAAGATGTTTGTTTAAATAAAACTAAAATGGTGATAAAATAAGATGTTTGAAATGACAATCAGTGATCTTTAGTTACTTTCAACAGCTGCCACATGCCCCCTTTCCAGCTGGATTTGTCCCTGGATTGGCATCTGAGCAGGAAGAATTGGTAACATGTATTTATGGAGAAAGCACAAACAGATTGACAAGTAGGAAAGTTTGATCAGTTTAGATTAGTTGATGATGCGCCGCGGGTCCTCAGCTGTTTTTAGTGATGACACACACACACACACACACATACAGCACACAAGTTTTAAAGAAAAAGTGTAAAAAATGTCTTTGTAAAGCTCAGTGGTAGTGTGCTGCTGTCGTTGCACTTCCAGAGACAACTGTTTTTTCAACGTGGAGCTGCCACACAAAACTTCAGATGGAAAAGCTCGCAGCTCACTGAAAGAGGCCGATGTTGGCAGTTCAGCTCAACTCAGACCTCTCCCTGTCCACAGGAGTTTTAATGCTGAGATCGACCCACAATGCAAAAATAACATGAATGCACAGTGACTTATAGAAGTAAATTTAATCTGATGTGAAAAGATTAACATGTTAGATTACTTGTTAATGAAAAAAGCGGTCAGATTAGAGTCAACCTATTCGTGCAAACTTCGTCTAAGTAACGCGTTACTGGCATCACTGGTCAGGACGGGTATCTGGTGTAAAACTTGTGCCAAATCAATATGCAGATACATATCACATCTGCTGTGGTGAACCTGATCAAAAAGAGAGAAGCTGATGAACTTATGATGGTTATTTTTCTGATCCAGTCTCCTGTTCTTCATGTCGACTTGTATCTCTCTTTATCTGTGCAGTTGGAACATCAGCGGTTTCCTTCAGGATAAATTAAGTTTTCTGATTCTAACTGGTTATCAGGGTGCTGCGTTTTGAAGCTCAGTCTTTCTACAACAAACTGAAAAAACTTTGATAAATGATTTTATGTTCAGAGGTTTGTGTCACTGATTTAGAATCTTTGAGTGAAACCATGGTGTTGTTCTCACAGTTCAGCAGTTTGGAGTCATGATGTTGATTCATGAGTTTCAGATTTTATGGATTGTGCGCATAGTTACATTTTTGTGTGTATAAAATGAGGAAAAACAGTGATCAATAGGACTGATTGATCAGCTTCATTAGTCCATCACTAAGCTGAACTGTCCTTCATTTACCATCATGAGTCACAGTTTGTCACAAACCTGCTGTGGATCAGCGAACTTCAGGCTTGAAAACAGCATCCAGCACGCTGACTAGTTTCTTCTCTTCTTTAAATCCACTTGTTTCTTCTTGCTGCTCTGCGATCTGTTTGTTTCTACCAATTCAAATATCTCGGCTTCATTAGCAGCAGTTAGTAGAGGTGGGCGGATCGATCCTAAATCAAATCTATTTTATTTATATAGCACCAAATCACAACAAACAGTTGCCCCAAGGCACTTTATATTGTAAGGCAAAGCCATACAATAACTACGGAAAAACCCCAACGGTCAAAACGACCCCCTGTGAGCAAGCACTTGGTGACAGTGGGAAGGAAAAACTCCCTTTTAACAGGAAGAAACCTCCAGCAGAACCAGGCTCAGAGAGGGGCAGTCTTCTGCTGGGACTGGTTGGGGCTGAGGGAGAGAACCAGGAAAAAGACATGCTGTGGAGGGGAGCAGAGATCGATCACTAATGATTAAATGCAGAGTGGTGCATACAGAGCAAAAAGAGAAAGAAACACTCAGTGCATCATGGGAACCCCCCAGCAGTCTAAGTCTATAGCAGCATAACTAAGGGATGGTTCAGGGTCACCTGATCCAGCCCTAACTATAAGCCTTAGCAAAAAGGAAAGTTTTAAGCCTAATCTTAAAAGTAGAGAGGGTGTCTGTCTCCCTGATCTGAATTGGGAGCTGGTTCCACAGGAGAGGAGCCTGAAAGCTGAAGGCTCTGCCTCCCATTCTACTCTAACAAACCCTAGGAACTACAAGTAAGCCTGCAGTCTGAAAGTGAAGCGCTCTATTGGGGTGATATGGTACTATGAGGTCCCTAAGATAAGATGGGACCTGATTATTCAAAACCTTATAAGTAAGAAGAAGAATTTTAAATTCTATTCTAGAATTAACAGGAAGCCAATGATCCTAACGATCCTAATGATCCCAACAATCCTAATCGATATCAACGCTGGTATTGATATTGAACAATCCTCATGTAAAAAGATCGATATTCAAACTTTTTTTTTTCTCTCCCGCACGCACTGACTGCTGCGCACGCAGATTCATCAAAGTCTACTCTCTGTAAGAGCAGCGCTGCGCTCTGTCACAACACGGAGCAGCGCACCCTCCCCTCTCTGGTCTTTTGTTGTTGCGCTGTCACGTGGCTCAGCGGCGCCAGCCAACAGCCATGCAGGTAGGCTCAGCCTGGCCTGCCCACTCAGCGCTCTCCTCGACTCAGCCCTCTAACTCAGGAGCTTTTAAGTTGTGTTGAGTGATTTTTTTTTTTTAAACAAAAATTGTTGATTGTGTTAAAGTATAAAAAGTATATAAAGTACAATGTTTGGCGAAATTCTAGCCTCGGGTCTTTTGGATCTATGAAGCTTAAATATGAAAAAGTATCGGTATCGACATCGGCGATGCTGGGCCTGTATCAGTGGTGGGCACAGATAACCAAAAAATTAACTTCGATAACAGATAATCAGATAACTGAAAAGTTATCTTTGATAAAGATAAAACGATAAACCACCCAAAAATGTATTTTATTAAATTCCATGCAAATTAAACTTAACAGACACGGATTATTTGTTATAATTGTTTTAGCAAGTTTTCAGGGTATCATGCAGCAGTCTCTTATTAACGTGACAAAAAGCATAAAAAATACATTTTTGTAGTATATTAATTTACAACTGTCATCGTGTTGAGTCTCTATATGTTGTTGACTGCAGAGACTCTCTGGCATGCAAGGGATTATGGGATATATCAATAGGGTGAATGAACACTACTGGCCAGTAGATGGCCAAATTCCAGATAATCCGTGTCTGCAACATTTAAGATGCGTGGAATTTAATAAACGCAGACACAATAACATCTATAAACCCAGAGAATATATTCATGAGAGTGAATATAGATGACCCTCATAGATGACCCTATCCTACCTATAATGCACTGCTGGGCACAGCATATATCCACACTAAAACCTTAAAAATTAGTGCATTACTAAACTAAAACATATATCTGATATTTTCACTTTATAAAACTTCACACGACATTAATTTAAATAACTTGTCCGACATTAGTTTGGTTAAAAGTTGAACCACAAATTAAAACACTTAACAGGTAGGTGCTCAACTGATTTTAAGTTTTATAAATATTTGTAGCTGTTCAGCCTTATTTACCACGTTATCAGTCTAAAAATTATTGGACAAAAAAATTTATCGCAAGATAACTAGTCCAATAATGGTTTTTAAAGTTATCTAAAAAGATAATCCGATAATGAAAACATTATCTTCGATAATTATCGGTTATCGGATTATCGGAACTGTGCCCACCACTGCAGGTAGAGCAGCAGACATCATGAACTGGTTCTACTGTAGTTAATAACCAGAGCTCACCAGGGTTTATTCTCCAGCTATTTCCCCGTTTTATACAGGTGAAAAAAATGACATTCCACATGGCTAAAAAATTTCTTGAATGCCGTCTTGTTTTGGTAAAAAATTTTTCTCTCATGCGACTTGGAAACCTGCCCATTTCTAAGTGTATTTCATGGTTTTCATGAACAAAAGTTGGTATTTTGCCCAAAATTCTTCATTGCCTCAAAAATCTGCAATGAAGAGCAGAACTTTAATGAAACAAAGAAAACCATCAGAATTAAAATTTATCACAAACTGGATTCAAAAAGCATTTAGGTGAATTTTATAGTTTTCCAAACAGTATTTAATGAGAACAAAAATCACTTTTTTTTTGTTAGTAAGAACTGTGAACAGTGTTTAGAAGAATGAAACTAAGTAATCTGAATCAAAATAAAAATCAAAGAGATTTGCCCAAATTTCTCCCTAAAACTTTTAATTTCATATTTCAACAAGGAAGAATTGTGAAGAGTGTTTAGATTAATCAAACAAAACCAAGCAAACAACAAAATCAAACAAACAAACAGAATTAAAATCAGGAACTTTAAGAGAAAAAAATGTTTTGGGGAATTTCACTGTTTTGACCATGGGGGGGAAAAAAAAAAATCTACATTTTTGAAAACAATTCAAAATGTTAATATTTTGTGAGGAAGAAACGTGAACTGTGCTTTGATAAAGGAAACAAAAACATGATAATCAAAATCCATCATGAAGGGAAGACATTTTTAACCAAAAAAATAAAATTCCATATTTTCCCCAAAATTTAAAATTTCAACACTCAGAGAATCATAAAGTATCCCAGCATGCAGCAGGACTCCTGACACAGACGCCATCTCACACCTCGAAGACAGCAACACCTTGCTGACAGGTTAAACACCATGAACATCCAAACACAGGAGGTGAAGGTCTAGTGGTTAAGCGTTGGGCTTGAGACCAGAGGATCCTTGGTTCAAATCCCAGGCTGACCAGAAAATCACTAAGGGCACTTGGGCAAGGTCCTTAATCCCGAGTTGCTCCTGGTGTGTAGTGAGCACCTTGCATTGCAGCACCCTGACATCAGTGTTTGTGTGAATGGGTGAATGTGAGGCACAACTGTAAAGCACTTTGAGCGTCTGTTGCAGACTGAAAAGTGCTCTGTAAATGGAGTCTCAAGGTATTTCTTCAGGTTCTTCTTCATCAGGCCTGTTGCCCAACAACTGGGATGATATCGATGTCTTTCAATGATCATGTTGTTCGTAGGTCATTTTTCAGGTCTTGGTATTTTGTGATCTTTCCCCTTTCAGCTCGATTCAGGCCGTAGTCATTGGGGACTGTCACATCGATGATTTTGGCTGTTTTTCTTGCTTGTTCCAGATGACAATTTCAGGTTTGTTTCTGTGAAGGCTCTCAGTTGTCCAGGTGGTTTCCATAGTAGAGAAGCTTGAATCTTCGACTGGACTGGGTTGCTTGACACGAGGACATTTCGCTTCAAATCCCAGAAGCTTCCTCAGCTAAAGTTCTTGCTCTGGTAGTCTGACTTCTGTCTTGACTCTTGTAGAGGAAAAACAAATAGAAGCCACAAAAGCTGGAGTTTTAAACCTAACCAGACCCTGCCTACTGAGAGGCAGATTGCTATTGGCTATTGGTTACAATACGGTACTCAGGTCAAAGCTGTTTCAGTCTTTTGTTCATGGAAATGAATCATTCACATCATCAGGAGACAGTCATTAGGAGGGTGCTAACTAGAGCACAATAAGTGCTAATTAAAGCAATTGTTTAGTCACTAGCCAACTGCGATTTGAAGCGAAATGTACTCTTGTCAAGCAACCCAGTCCAGTCCAAGATTTAAGCTTCTCTACAATATCAGGTTTGATTGCACCTCCTTCCATATGTCTTCCTGCTGGGATCTCTTTGTCGTAGAAGACAGTTACTTTCCCGTTGGATGAGACTGGTGCTGGTTCATGCTCCCAGATGCTTTCTTTAACTTCCACCTCCAGTTCTTTGCAACCTTTACAGTGGAGTTATTGACAGATCTTGTTGTGTCTGGATGTATAATGACCGTCTGTCATGAGGATCTGACATGCTGATGTTAGATGGTTTACACTCTCAACAGCTGTATGACAGAATCAGCATTTATCATTTGTGAGATCTCTGCCATTTTTTGAAGCCATTTGTTCTTGTTTTTTCTCCATCAAAACCAAGTTCTCCATTTTTAACCCACTGCATTGATCCAACTTTGTCAATGTTTTCCTTTTCCACTTCGTCTTGGAATCGTCCGGCCCTTTTGTGTTGTTTCCATCTTTCCACTCGATGTTTCCTTCTCGTTTGCTGTTTTGTTCTCTGGTCTGTCTTGTGAGTTTTATTGCAGGTATCAGATTGTTGCTTTCCACTCTCTACTAAAAGTTCTCCACCAAAGTTTTTTGTCAGTTTTGACGACTGAGGTTTGCTCAGATAAGGTCTTCTCGTGATGTTGTGCGACCTTTTTCATGACTTCTTATTCAGAGCTCTTTAAGTACTGTCCAATACTTATTACAGACACTCTATAGGCTGGTTGATTTCAGTGAGACCCAGACCTCCTTCTCTGTGAGGGAGATATATTCTGTCCATGCACTGATTTCTGTATGTAACCTTGTGGAGGCTGAGCATCTTCCTGGTTTTCGTGTCCACGCTGTGGCCAGTCTACTTTGCCAAACCCAAAGGTCACCACTGGTACTGCAACATGTTTTATGGCTGTGATCTTTTTTTTTTTTTTTTATGGTGTCACCTTTGATTTGCAGATAAATGATAAATGGACTGCATTTATATAACACTTTTCAATCTGCATCAGACGCTCACAGTGATTTAACAATGATGCCTCACATTCACCCATTCTCTCTCTCTCACACACACACACACACACACACACCGATGTCAGGGTGCTGCCATACAAGGCGCTCACTACACACCGGGAGCAATATCCAGTCCAACTTCCATACCAACATCGTTGGAGAACATCGTTGATGTTTCCTTCCTCTGTCTCTACTTAAGTCATACTCGATGTCATGCTCCTTCAGGATCTTGCTGAGCGGGTCTATGGTTAAGCAGAATAAAAGTGGTGAGAGTCTGTCTCTCTGGAATATTCCTCTCTGAACCCATATGTCTGGGATTATTATTTGTCCCTCTGTGTGGTTTAGGGTGATGGTGGTGTTCCACTTGTTCATTTGTGTTCTCAGGAAAGATCTTATTTCCTCATTGATGTTGGAGAGTTCTAAGCACCTCATGATCCAGGAGTGTGGTACACTGTTAAATGCCTTTTTGTAATCAATCCAAGCCATGTTGAGGTTTGTCATTTTTTTTTTTTGCAGTCCTCCATGATAGCTTTGTCTATCAGTAACTGGTCTTTAGCTCCTAATCTTTTTCTGAAACAACCTGTTTATTTTTCAGGTAACCACCAGTGTCCAGATGTTCATAAATGTCATCAGCTATGATTCCTGTCAGCCATTTGTATGTTGTTGTTAGGCAGCAGATGGGTTTGTACTTGATGGGTAGCTGTGTTTCCTTGGTCTTTTGGACCTGTATGAATTATCATGTGTCTTTTCAGGTGGCACTTTTGTCCAAATCTGCAACCACATTCAGAACAGACAAATTGTTTGTGTCCTGTGTGAATTATCATGTGTCTTTTCAGGTGGCCCTTTAGTCCAAATCTTTGGCCACATTCAGAACAGACAAATTGTTTGTGTCCTGTATGAATTATCATGTGTTTTTTCAGGTTGCTCTTTTGTCCAAATCTGCAACCACATTCAGAACAGACAAATTGTTTGTGTCCTGTGTGAATTATCATGTGTTGATTCAGGTTGCCCTTTTGTCCAAATCTGCAACCACATTCAGAACAGACAAATTGTTTGTGTCCTGTGTGAATTATCATGTGTTGTTTTAGGTGGTCCTTTTGTCCAAATCTGCGACCACATTCAGAACAGACAAATTGTTTGTGTCCTGTGTCGATTATGTGTTTTTTCAGGTGGTCCTTTTGTCCAAAACTGCAACCACATTCAGAACAGTCAAATTGTTTATGTCTTGTATGAATGACCATGTGTTTTTTCAGGTCGCCCTTTTGTCCAAATCTGTGACCACATTCAGAACAGACAAATTGTTTATGTCCTGTGTGAATTATCATGTGTTTTTTCAGGTAGTCCTTTTGTCCAAATCTGCGACCACATTCAGAACAGACAAATTGTTTATGTCCTGTGTGAATTATCATGTGTTTTTTCAGGTAGTCCTTTTGTCCAAATCTGCGACCACATGCAGAACAGACAAACTGTTTGTGTCCTGTGTCGATTATGTGTTTTTTCAGGTGGCCTTGTTGTCCAAAACTGCAACCACATTCAGAACAATCAAATTGTTTGTGTCTTGTATGAATGATCATGTGTCTTTTCAGGTCACCCTTTTGTCCAAATCTGTGACCACATTCAGAACAGTGAAATTGTTTATGTTCTGTGTGAATTATCATGTGTCTTTTCAGGTCGCCCTTTAATCCAAATCTTCGACCACATTCAGAACAGTGAAACTGTTTATGTCCTGTGTGAATTATCATGTGTCTTTTCAGGTTGCCCTTTCGTCCAAATCTTCGACCACATTCAGAACAGTGAAATGTTTTCTTTCCCTTCTGAATTGTTTTCTGGTTCTGTGTTTTACTCCAATCAGAACAGCTCAATGGTTTCATGCTTGCTTGCCTCACCTTGTATTGCTCTGAATTGTTCATGGGTCCAGATGCTTGAGAATACATAAATTCTCCCTCAGCAATGTTGCATTTGGTTGAACTAACAATACTGATATTTTTTCGACAGGTAAAACGTGACTGAAGTTCTCTGGTCTGTTTCCAGTCATCACTGTCATCAGTCTCAGTTCCAGAACTGTCTGAACTCCTGCCACTGGTATCTGGTTGTAAATGACTGTTTGGACCTGAGTTGCTGGCTGCTTGTGGTCCTCCATCGTCCTCTACATCAGCTTCTGCTGTCAGTGTTCTGTGTACAGATGAGCTGCTGGCTACAGGCTCAGCCTCTGTGCTCTCATCACTTGGGCTTTGATGAAGCTGTGAAGAGTCTGGTTTTTCATCATCATTTTCACTCTTCACAGGAACGGTAGTGAAACCAAACTTGGTGAGATCTGCCTCCTCCAGCTGCTGAAGCTGCTCTCCCTGCTGACTTATCCACAGCTTCTCTTCTTCTTTAATGTCCTCCTGGTCAACACTCAGATTCCATTCCTGGTGTTCAGGGAGAGTTTCTTCTTTAATCACCAACAACGGCTGCATGTCTGCAAAGAAACAAATTAACAATAAATGTTAGAACAACACTCATTAAAATAAAGTATGAGAGTGGTGAGTTTGACCTGATGACAGTAAGTTTTTGCACTGATGGAACTGATAAACTGATAGCAGGACCCAGTTTCATAATGCAATCTAATCTTTTAGTCGACTAAACTTACTTAGTCAACTAAACCCTCAGTCACACAACACCAAGTGTTGCCACCGTGTCTGAGTTATGCTTGTTTTTGTTGATCAAATCAGAGTAATAGGTCCGCTTTGTAGCCAATAATGCATGATTATAGTCTGAGATAGTATCACGCCACGCAAGGTGGAATACTTCTAATTTTGAACTACGCCATTTCTGTTCTAGACCTCTTGCTTTATGCTTGAGGTCACGCAGGTAATCACTGAACCAAGGTGACTGCGATTTGGGGGAGCGTGGTTTCAACACAGGTGGTGCAATCATGTTGAGTGTCGTTTTGAGCACTAAGTTTAAACTATCCACAAGTCTGTCTACTGACTAGGTATTTGTCAAAAGTGAGGCTAAGACTTCAGGCAGTCTAGCTTCTAGTTCAGTCTTAGTTGATGCATCGCCGTAATGATATATAAGGTTGTTATTCCACTAAACACGGCAGTGAAACTAAACTTAATAAGTGAGTGATCAGACACCACTGATGTAAGAGGCATGATGTCAATATTCGTGACAGCAATATCACGTGCAAGAACCAGATCCAGGGTATTTCCACAAATGTGCGTTGAATCCCGAATGCTTTGCCGAAATCCTAATGCATCCACAATTTCCATAAATGATTTGCAGAGAGGATCAAAAGGCTTATTTATATGAATGTTAAAGTCGCCAATGATCAGAATGTTATCTTCTCTCGTTGACAAATTAGAGATGAACGCAGGATTCTGGGTAAAGTGCCTCTGCTAAACACTGATTGGTTCAGTCATTCATTATGTAAACCAACACGTTAATGTGTGTCGTGTGTTGGTGTTTACAGATAAATGTGCTTTTGTAAAATATTCCATTTTTTTATTTGTAAAAACAGGCATTTTTACGGAGCCCTGGAAGTGTCATCACAAAATGTTTTGCATGTGGAGAGAATGTGCGCACGTTTTATGATGATGTAAAACGTGCTTTAGCCTGTGCGAGATGACTTTTCATGCAGGAATTTTTTGGACCGAGTTTCAGGTTAATCGTGCGTCCTGCATCGTGTAGTGTACATGGAGTAACAAGCTGCGTTTAGCATCTCACGACCACCTCCTGATTGCCGATCGTATGGTTGAATGAAATCAAAGCTGTTTGATATTATTCTGGTCGGCCATCGTGAGGGTTTCCTGCTGCTGAAAAGCTACAAGCATCTAACCGCTCGCACTGTGCCTGTGCAAACACTGCAGAGCTGTCTTGTAATGTTATTTTATTTATTTATTTTTGCTGTTTTGTTTTTAAACGTCATTTGTATATATATATATAAAAAAAAAAGCCATTTGCAAAGCCAGAAAGTTGATTTGACAATCATCTGATACAACCGGACACTTAGTACTTAGGGCGAATACTGCCATGAACACTACTGGCCAGTAGATGGCAATAGAGGCCTTGAAAACAAAATGCCAGATAATCCATGTCTGCTACATTTAAAATGCGTGGAATTTAACAAACGCAAATACAATAATAACGTCTATAAACCCAGAGAATATATTCAGGAGAGTTTTAGGCACTAGAGTTTAATGCTGTTGTCCGTGGACCCTGAACAGAGTGTCTGAAATGCATTTGTCCTGTCGTGAAAGTACTGAGATTACATCATCCTACCCATAATGCACTGGGCACAGCATGTACTCACAAAACCTTAAAAATTAGCACATTACTTTAAAACTAAAACATATATCTGATATTTTCACTTTATAAAACTTCAGACATGACAGTAATTTTAAATAACTTGTCCAAAATTAGTTTGGTTAAAATTTGAACCTTAAGTTAAAAATATATGCCTCTGGATGACTTAGGTGATATTGCCAGCATATCGGTATGGTGTTAACGGAAAATTTTTTTTTTTTTTTGGCCAGTTCTCCATTGTCTACAGATGATAGAGATGCTTTTCACAGAAGCAGCTCTCTTCTGTTAGCAGAGGGTATAACTGTCCATCTGTTACAAATCTTTTAACAGGTAGGTGCTAAACTGATTTTAAAAATGCTTGTTGCTGTTCAGCTTTGTTTACTTTGTTTTAGGGCTGCAACAACGAATCGATAAAATTCAATTACAACAGGCATTGGCAGCACATTGCGTCATCGAAGTGATGTGTCGAGCGATTATGGCGCCCGAAGCTGCCCTTGTGACGCCAGTAGTGACCAGTGCACAGAGCACATCAGACGTTGTTTCGTAGAAGAACTACACACTTAGAATATGGCAGAAGCAAGTAGACAGAATAAAGTCAAGATTTCAAAAGTGTGGGAGCACTTTACGTTAAACAACGCAAAGACGTTTGTTAACTGCAACATTTGCAAGTCAGACCTCGCATGGCACGGGAGTACGACGGTAATGATGCAGCATCTCAAACGAAAGCATATCAGAGTCATCAACGAGGAAGGGGAGAGCTCAGTGTCTGGGTAAGTTAAATGTTTGTTTATTTTTGTGTAAGCAGTCGTAACGTCTCAGTATGACAAGTCAGTCAGTGATATGAAGCCTGACGGTTGGATCTAGTCAGATTCAGGCTGTCTGCGTGTCTCCCAGAGCAGTGAGGTGAGGGGCCGAGAGGGAGAGAAAAAGAACATTAACAGCACCGACAGCTTTTTATTAATGTTGTCAAAGTCCTACCATCAACATTAACACTTGTCCGATTGTCTGGGACAAGTGTAAAATGTGATAAAGTAATAGCTCTAAATCGTTGTCTGACCGGACAAGTGGCTTTTCTTTTTTTTTTTGGTTTAAAACGTTGAAATTCTTCTCACACAACTGGCCGCTCCCCTGCAGACAGAGAGCCGAGCAGCGCTGCAGCGGAAAAAAACTATAAGTCTTCACATAAAACAAGCTCCTTCTGCTTGTTGAGCTCCAGAAATTCATTTATAGGCTTTATTTTACAGTTGAAAGTCATTATGTTTCCAAAGTTTGCTCAAATACACACAGACAAACAGACACAGACAGAGAGAGAGAGCGAGAATATGTGGGATGAGTCACGTGTGTCATCGTGAAATGACCACATAGTTTACAAGTTATACAGAGAATGTTGCACATATATAATGAGTCAGGCTACAGTTTTTGATTTAGGTTTTACAGTTAACTGGTTATGCTAATTGCTCATTTACGAGGTCTATTAGAAAAGTATCCAACATTATTTTTTTAAAAAACCATATGGATTTGAATCACGTGTGATTGCGTCAGCCAAGCTTGAACCCTCGTGCGCATGCGCGAGTTTTTTCATGCCTGTCGGTTGCGTCATTCGCCTGTGAGCAGGCTTTGATTGAGGTGTGGTCCACCCTCTTGGCGGATTTTTATTGTGAATAAATGAACGATTTGGAGCTTTGCTGCATCAATTTTTTTCCAGACTCTGAGAGACCTCCAGGTCGACACCATTCGAAAAATGAATATGGCTTTCAGGGACGATTTTATGGGGATTATACAGATTAAGGAGTGTTACTGCCACTTTAAGGATGGCCCACAACTCCTGGGAGCGCGGCGCTCTCCCAGCCCCCATCGACAGGCTGACACCCCGCTGAAACAACCAGATCATTTCCAACGTGAAAGCTTTGTTGATCCGAGACCTCGTCTGACTTTCACAAAAAGGCAGAAGATGTGGACATCAGCACTTTTTCGGCACATTCCACCGTTACAGGGGTTTTTTTTCCATGGAAAGAAAAGCGGAGGGACGCGCCACGGAGCAGTTCATTACGCGGGACAAAACCACCTCGGTGTTGGTCTCACAGGACGGCTTTCAGGTGGATTTCAGACGGATTCTGGTTGCTTTCCAGTCGTGTGAATATCCGATTGTGATTGTGCATGAGCTGGACATGCCAGAACATGTCCTGTGAGGCTTCATCACAGCGTTTCTTTGTGCCGAGCGGCTGCACCGCGACGCGCGGAACTCCTCCGCACGTCTGTCTTAATGTGCCGATAAAGTGCTGATGTCCACGTCTTTTCACAATTCCTGTGCTAGTCAGATGACATACTGGATCAAGACAGTGTCCAGTTTAAAAATGAACAGCACATTTCACTGTTACAGGAGTTTTTGTCATGGAAAGAGGAGCGGCTCCACCGCGTGTCGCAGCATGGTGCAAAGAAATGCCGTGATGAAGCTTACAGGACATGTTGGGGCATGTTCAGCTCATGCACAATCACAATCGGATATTCACACGACTGGAAAGCAACCGGAATCCGTCTGAAATCCACCTGAGAGGGGTGGACCACTGCTCACTCAAAGCCTGCTCACAGGGGAATGACGCAACCGACAGGCATGAAAAAACTCACGCATGCGCAGGAGGGTTCAAGCTTGTCTGACGTAATCACACGCGATTCAAATCCATATGGTTTTTAAAAAAATAAGATCGGATACTTTTCTAATAGACCTCGTACAGCAATAAAAATACCTCTTTTTTTCACCATATATAACATTTATATGCTTCAATGTTTTATGGCAACTCAGCCCTTTGATAAAGCAATGCCATTTGAAATTATTTTTGTTCTTTATTATAAACTGTTTTATTCTTTATTATTTTATATTTCAACAGCCAAGGGACATTTGACAATTTGTTCATTTTCAAGTATTTTAAGTTTTCAAATAATGTTCTGTTGTTAAATAAAGTGATTGAAGGAGAGAAAAATTGTTTCCCTGGCACATTTTTTAAAAATTCCTCGCTAATCCGATTAATTGTGTTGAAACCCCATCAGATTAATCGATTACCCAAATAATCGTTTGTTGCAGCCCTAAACAGAAATAAAGTTAACTCTAATCTGTTTAGCTGCTATGCTAACCAGCTCCAAACTAGCCCTGCTGCTAACGTCCTGCTAAACTAATCTGTTAATGAGTCCTAAGCATCTATTAGCGTCCTTTGGCTCATGTACAAATAAAGTTACCTGCTGATATGTTCCGCTCCACGGACTCGGACAAATGAGAATAAAAGATTGATTTGAAACGTTGGAGAAGAACAGAGAAGATCAGCGAGCAGACTGTCACCTCCGTCCAAGCAGCACAGTGATTGGCTCAGACACATCAGCCAATCAGAACGTCGCGTCTTAGAGGAGTCCAACACAGTCAACATTTTTCTGTTGAAAAGATTAAAATACTCAAGTGTTTTTTTTTCACTGTCTGTCTGAAATTACGGCACTAACAAGTTTACCTCCAGATAGCCCAAATGAACAAGAGCATTTAAAGTTAACAGAACTTCAGAACAAATTCGATGATATATACAAAGTCAAAGCAGAAGGAGCTTTTTAAGATCACAACAAAAATGAACAAATGACAGCTTATTTCTTTAAACTTGAAAAGTCACAAATTTAACTCAGTCTTACAACTCCAATTCCAATGAAGTTGGGACATTGTGTAAAATGTAAATAAAAACAGAATTCAATGATTTGCAAATCCTCTCAACATATATCAGTGTTGCCACAGTTACTTTGAAAAAGTAATCTAATTACTGATTACTACTTGAAAAAGTAACTTAGTTACTTTACTGATTACTCAATTGGAAAAGTAACTAAGTTAGATTACTAGTTACTTTTTAGTTACTTTCCCCAGCTGTCAACAACAATCCTCTGCCACCTCAACATGACAATGATACTTGTTTTGCCAAAACTCACTTTATAGTCACCCTTTCTTGGCTTCAATGAAAATAAATACTTGTTTTATAAAAAGTAAAATAAAGACCTCTTTCTTGACCTCATATTTAACTGTTGACAGCACTGTAACAGTAAAACTTGCAATTTCTAACCTACATTGTTTATAAATGTAACTATTAAATCCATTCTAACATTTTTCTAACATTTAAATTCTCTCCACATTTTACTTGTCGAAATTATTATTATTTTAAGTAGTATTAGTAGTTGTAGTTAAAAAAAAAAGGCTTCAAAACTGGACCTTTAATCTAGGGGTGTTGTGGGGGGGCACATCCCTGCCCCACGCCCCCATTCCATCTGGATTCGCCCCTGCTTTGGTGTTTGAGCACAAAGAATGGATAACATTTATTTATGCAGAAAACATGACCAGATTTACAGGTAAGAAAGTTTTATTGCGTTTTCACATCATGTGGTCCTCAGAAAGAGAGTTTAGGTGCATTTGAGTGGAAAATAGTGTTAGTTGTTGACGCGTCGCGGAGGATCAGCTGTTTTTAGCAGCAGATACGGAGCGGCTCGGAGAAAAAAAAAGCATAAAAATGTCTTTGTAAAGCTCAGTGCAGGTGTGTTGTAAGAGGTGAGGACGAGTCGTAGCTGTTGCAGAAAACCGTGGATGAAAAGCTCACAGCTCGCTTAAAGTGGGCAGTTCAGTCGAACCCCGACCTCCTGCCCACGGACCAAGTTTAATGCTGCTATCGACCCACAATGCAAAAATAATAGTAATGCACAGTGACTTGGATAAGTAACTTTAATCTGATTACTGATTTGGAAAGATTAACGCGTTAGATTACTCGTTACTAAAAAAAAGTGGTCAGATTAGAGTAACGCGTTACCGGCATCACTGACATATATTCAACTGAATACACAACAAAGACAAGATATTTAATGTTCAAACTGATAAACTTTATTGTTTTTGTGCAAATATTTGCTCATTTTGAACTGGATGAAGAGGATTTGCAAATCATTGTATTCTGTTTTTATTTACATTTTACACAACGTCCCAAGTTCATTGGAATTGGGGTTGGAGAACTAAAAGCCAGGTAGGGGTCAACTGAAGAATTACACAGGGGTCAAAATTAAAAGATGCTTCAGTCATATAGAAAACTACATCACATTGTTTGCCTGATCATAAAGATTGCAAAAACGTATAGTTTGGACAATCTGTGACTGAATGTTATGAGGTAAAAGGAGCAAGAATGGTGACAAAGGTCAGTTTCAGTTTGTACAGGGGTCAAAAGTTAAAGTTGCTCCAACTGTGGTAAAAATGATGCAAATTATTGGTTGAGTTAATCAGGTTTTAAAAAGTAACAGTTTGCATCATGTGTCAGTTCATGTTACATATGTCACATGTCATAGAATCCAATGCACCTTGACCTTGCTTGACCTTTACTTTGGAGACAAAGCATTCAGCACTGTCAAAACTATTTCATTTATTAATTGATGCAGAACATAGTTCCTGAAAGTCACAGCATGTGTCTGCCTCATCACACATGGACGACCACCTGCAAGGAGGACCTCAGCATTCTGCAAATACATTAAAAAAAATATTGCATACAATACTTCACAATTTTAGTAACTGTAATAAAAAAATGCAACTATTAGGTTATTAAACAATCGTAACCATGATTGTTTAATAACCTAATTAACCTCATTCCTTCTATGCAAAAAAGATACCAGAACATATATTTTAAGTCACATGTATTACTAAATCCAAAAGTTATATAAAAAAAAAATGGATGTTTTAACTAAAACTTTGTTGGAACTCTAATAAGTTGAGCAGTACTACACAAAATCCTCTGAAATATTATTAATTCTTCACAAGCCATTTTCCTGGTGCAAGATGAAATAAATTTTCACCCATGAGCAATTTGTCAATCCTCTCTGAGGATGTGCTGAGTCGAGTGAAGGATGGGAAATATGTTTTTTTACAAACTATATATGTCCACAAAATGCACACATTTATTAATAAACACACCATCAGAACAAAAATGCCACAGCTGTTTCCATCATTCTGCCTTGAAGAGTTGTAATGGATTTCCTGTCATGGGATGGGCTTTTTCTGTCAGGGATTTGGCCGGGTCAGGGCACTGAGCCCTTGTTTTTCCCCTTTTTGTGGTTTTCCGTCTGCTTCGGCTTTGATTTATCAGTAATTATTTTCATCATGAGTTATTCTGTTGTGTTTTTCTTATCACTTTGTTACTTTTCATACTTTAGCCATTGTCCAGTTCTGTTCTAGTTCAGCCAGTTTGTGTTTCCATTGTTTACCATTTGTTTATGTTTGTTCTTCTCTTTTGTTATATTATCTGTTGTGCTTTGGTGTCAGGTTTTATCACAGTCTGTTTTATTTTTGGTTTACCTCTGTTTTCTTAGTCAGTTCCAGTTCAGTTTTGTCTTGGTGTTTATCATGCCTGGTTTGCTATTGCATTATTTTCTGTCCCTGATTTCCATTTTAGCTCTGTTCTGTTTTTGCCATTTGTTTCCACTCCGCACCTCCCATCATGTCTTCGTTCCTCATCTCACGCCCGGTTATTTATTAAAATACTGTCCACAGTTCGGAACCCGGCGAAGCAAGCCCAGGTTCCGAGAGCGCCACTGGCGCACATCAATCCGGCGAAGACCTGGACGGCCAGGCCGACAGTCCTCAGAGTCGACCAGTGGCACCACACAGGCTTTAACCGGATCCACAAGGCACCAGGGCAGCACAGATCCTGCCAGAATTCTGTGCACAGCTCGTCCAGAAGCCAAACAGCAGGCCAAACAGAGCTTCAGCTTCACCAGACGCCCACTTCATCTCCCGCGGTGATGACTGCACTTTCGGCCGAAAGGCAGCGCAGGAGCATGGCACAGAAAAGGCGGCACCTCCGATTAAAAATGGGGGCGGAAAGTTCTGTCCACCTGCCGATAACCACACCGCACCACGAACCGGGGGCTGGAGATCCAGCAGAGTTTGGCGATCATACACCCGCAGTGCCTCTGATTCAAAAACAGCATAAATTAAAAACAACAGAATAACAAACAGATTGGAGAGCAGCAGACGAGCAGCAAGACACAACGGTGCCATCTTGGCACTCCCTCAATGAATCAAATGTCGAAGTTGAATATTTCAGAGGCCGGTGAATATTCTTAATTCATAATTGGGATTTGGTTGTTCAAGTGGAACTGTTAAAAGTGTTTTTCACTGGTCAAACCACAACATTACAGGCTTATCAAGCCTGAAGGTCAAATTGCCCGACTGTTTTCCCTCCAGAGGAATTTCTTCTGCCTGGGGATCATTTGGCTGTTTCTTATCTCAACTCACAAAGACAAACTGTTTTTCACAGGAATGAAGCATGCTCCATTCCCTCCCCCTCCCCACCCCCCATCAAACATCCCCCACTCCGGTGCCTGCTCACCTCATTCCTTTCCCCTTCTGCGGGGCGGTGCAGTTTTAGCTGCAGCTGGCCCCTGTTCACCCGCCCCAAGATGATGGTGGCGCATCTCAGGGTTGCTGTGTGACCTTCACCCACCTGCATCAATTCGGATAACAGACCTCTTCAAACTTAGTGCACATAAACAATGTCAAATGTGTATGTGCCGTCTTTAATTCTGATGTGTGCCATTATTACGGTAAACAAGTAATAATTGTGGACTAATTGCTGTCTGATGTAACTGGAGTGTAAACATAGTTTCTCCACTGTGAGATCAATAAAGTATATCTCATCTCATCTATCCAAGCAGAATCAAATAAGTATGGACGGGACCATCCTCAACTTTTTCCTGACCCAGATTACAGGTTTGAGAAGCTAAC
This sequence comes from Thalassophryne amazonica, assembly GCF_902500255.1. NCBI lineage: Eukaryota > Metazoa > Chordata > Actinopteri > Batrachoidiformes > Batrachoididae > Thalassophryne > Thalassophryne amazonica. Next base: position 395,462 of record NW_022986250.1, on the reverse strand, counting down.
AATCTTTCAAATGTTTTTTTTTTTTTTTTTTTTTTGAGGGGTGACATCCAGTCACAGTAGAGAGGCACCTTGACGTCTGGTCTCTCTCTGGCTGCTAATCCAACATGGCAGAATCCACTCCAAAAACACCTTAATTTGTGTGTAAGTCTAACATGTCTATCATATATTATGTAAAAGCTACTGAAAAACATTTCTACGCTGTTTCCACAACCTGATAACACATCTGGAGTGACTTAAGACATCTCGCGAACATCAGTGTGCACGCACATCCTCTGGTCAAAGGTAACTTCCATGCTTTACAGAAGCTCATGCATGTGCACATGCATGTCCTCCTTTAGATGCCATTAAAACATAAATAAAATGTTATTGAGTTTATCCTACAACGTCACTATAAACATACAGAGGTATATCACTGATACACTGATAACAAAATAAAGGGCACATACATTAGTGTTCAGAATAATAGTAGTGCTATGTGACGAAAAAGATTAATCCAGTATACATTTGTGAAATTTCATACTGTCTTCTTAAGTTAACTATTTCAACAGTTCTTTTAGTCAGACAGGAAAAATTGTTTAACCTGCTTTACATGTTTCGGCAACTTCCTGTAGCCTTCCTCAGAAGCATTACAAGATGGGGAAGTGACGTGTCTTATAGGCTGCTACTTCTTGATTTGGCCAGACAGCAGGGGGAACTTACGCCCCCTACTGTCTGACGTCTTCTCCAGGACGGCATCCCATGTATGTGATAGGGTGTAGGCCCCCTCATCCCGATTCATGCTTCTTGGACCTTGCTTGCGGATCTCGATGGCCTCTCTGATCCAGCATTGGTATTTGTTGCTTTCAGCACGTATGACCCTGGCATTGGTCCAGTCCATGATGTGATTTTTCCTCTTGCAATGGTCGGATATGGCTGATTTGAGATTTTCCTGCTCAGCTTGTTCTTTTATTGCTCTTGTTTGTCTATTGGCTGTCTCTTTTTCACATTCTTTTTGATGTTCATTTTTCCTTGTTCCAAATTGCCTCCCTGTCTCCCCCAATGTATGTGTTGTTGAATGATAAGCATGGTATTTCATATATTACATCGCATTTGTGTTCTGGTTTTATTTTGTCCTTGGGCCTAACTAAAAGCTGTCTGAGTTTGGTGTGTGGTTTGACCGGTGTATTGATATTGTATTTTTTCATGACTCTTTGGATGCGTTCAGTGACCCCCCTGATATATGGCAGTGTGACTATGGCCGGTTTGTTTTTGTTGAGAGTGTTCTTTTTCTTCTTTTGTACGTGTTTTTCTGTGTGTTTTTTAATCCAGGTTTTGAGTATATTTCTTATTGTTACATGGGAAGCAAGGTATCAGTAGATTCTCACAAATCCAACAAGACCAAGCATTCATGATATGCACACTCTTAAGGCTATGAAATTGGGCTATTAGTAAAAAAGAAAGTACAAAAAAGAAAAGTAAAAGTAAAAAAAAAAAGTAGAAAAGGGGGTGTTCACAATAATAGTAGCATCTGCTGTTGACACTACAAACTCAAAACTATTATGTTCAAACTGCTTTTTTTTTTTAGCAATCCTGTGAATCACTAAACTAGTATTTAGTTGTATAACCACAGTTTTTCATGATTTCTTCACATCTGCGAGGCATTAATTTTGTTGGTTTGGAACCAAGATTTTGCTGGTTTACTAGTGTGGTTGGGGTCATTGTCTTGTTGAAACACCCAATTCAAGGTCATGTCCTCTTCAGCATAAGGCAACATGACCTCTTCAAGTATTTTGACATATCCAAACTGATCCATGATACCTGGTATGCGATATATAGGCCCAACAGCATAGTAGGAGAAACATGCCCATATCATGATGCTTGCACCACCATGCTTCACTGTCTTCACTGTGAAATGTGGCTTGAATTCAGAGTTTGGGGGTCGTCTCACAAAATGTCTGTGGCCCTTGGACCCAAAAAGAACCATTTTACTCTCATCAGTCCACAAAAATTCCTCCATTTCTCTTTAGGCCAGTTGATGTGTTCTTTGGCAAATTGTAACCTCTTCTGCACATCTTTTATTTAACAGAGGGACTTTGTGGGGGAATCTTGCAAATAAATTAGCTTCACACAGGCGTCTTCTAACTGTCACAGAACTTACAGGTAACTCCAGACTGTCTTTGATCATCCTGGAGCTGATCAATGGGTGAGCCTTTGCCATTCTGGTTATTCTTCTATCCATTTTGATGGTTGTTTTCTGTTTTCTTCCACGCGTCTCTGTTTTTTTTTTGTCCATTTTAAAGCACTGGAGATCATTGTAGATGAACAGCCTATAATTTTTTGCACCTGCGTATACATTTTCCCCTCTCCAATCAACTTTTTAATCAAATTACACTGTTCTTCTGAACAATGTCTTGAACGTCCCATTTTCCTCAGGCTTTCAAAGAGAAAAGCATGTTCAACAGGTGCTGGCTTCATCCTTAAATAGGGGACACCTGATTCACACCTGTTTGTTCCATAAAATTGATGAACTCACTGACTGAATGCCACACTACTATTATTGTGAACACCCCCTTTTCTACTTTTTTCTTTTTACTAATAGCCCAATTTCATAGCCTTAAGAGTGTGCATATCATGAATGCTTGGTCTTGTTGGATTTGTGAGAATCTACTGAATCTCCTGGTACCTTGTTTCCCATGTAACAATAAGAAATATACTCAAAACCTGGATTAATCTTTTTAGTCACATAGCACTACTATTATTCTGAACAGTACTGTAGATACCACTGATGTCAAGACATGAAAACTCCTCATAATGCACAGAGGTTTCTACTCAAATTCTAGCACTCTGAGGCTCTATGAGCAGCCGAAGGAGGGAGGACAAGGATTAGTGAGTGTCAGAGACACGAACCAAGATGAGACAAGGAGAATCCATGAATACACCAGAAAGGCGTCACCCCAAGATCAGCTGCTACCAGAGTGTCTGACAGTTACAAGCTGAATGAAGTTCTCGGGTCTGTTTGTATTCATAGCTGTCGTCAGTCTCAGTTCCAGAACTGTTTGAACTCCTGCCACTGACATCTGGTTGTAAATGACTATATGGACCAGAGTTGCTGGCTGGTTGTGGTCCTCTTGTGTTGCTCTGTTGTTCATATGACCAGTTACTTTTCCATATTTAGAGCAATTAAATTGTTTCTCAAAAATGCTGAAATTGCTTGAACTAACAATAGTTATTTTTTCAACAGTTAAAACTTGACTGAAGTTCTCTGGTCTGTTTCCAGTCATCACTGTCATCAGTCTCAGTTCCTGAACTGTCTGAACTCCTGCCACTGGTATCTGGTTGTAAATGACTGTTTGGACCCGAGTTGCTGGCTGGTTGTGGTCCTCCATCGTCCTCTCCATCAGCTTCTGCTGTCAGTGTTCAATTTAATTTTATTTGGTCAGAGGGACAATGTACATTAATGAACGTTTTGTTTTAAAAAGAAATAAAAGTAAGAGCGTAAATGTACACAACTGCAGCCATCAGCTGATTTTCATTGTCAGCCCCCCTGCCAGATGGTACAGGAATATTCCTAAAATAATGTAACAAAACACACATAATAAAATAATAAAAAAAAAAAAACATAAGAGCATATTAAACAGCAGTACACTCAGCAACGCTGCTATAACACAGATTGCATCACATTCCCATTCCCAGCCCTTTACACAATGTCCAAGGTTCTACTGACTATGATGGCAGGTTTGGGTGGACATCAACCATCCCTTCAGGTGTTTTTTAAAGTACTAAAAGTAGGACATTCCCTAACAGTGGATGGTATGGTGTTCTAAAAATGACCACCCTTGACAGATAAGGCCATCTGGCCAAAGGTGGTGCGTCTATGTGGTATGATACAGTCACCTTGGTCAGATGTTCGAGTGGTTCTGGCCACGGGGTCACAAGAGGAGCAGCGTTTGATAAAGTCTGTGCACAGATGAGCTGCTGGCTACAGGCTCAGAGCCTCTGCACTCTCATCACTTTGATGATCCTCTGATAACTCTCAAGGCTGTGGTTTGAAACTCTAGAACCTGGTCTCCAAAACTGCTGAGACAGCTGTGAGGGGGTGTGGAAGAGACAATTTATGTACATAAAAATATATTGGGGAAAAAAAAATCTAAAGGTGTTTCCACACACTGAAGTCTGGAACAATGTTTGTACGGTTGCAATGAGAAACCCAGTAAATCATTGGGTTTGTTCCTCCTTATTTTCAGTCTTCACAGTGACAGCAGTGAAAGTGAACTTACTGATGGCCTCCTCCAGCTGCTGCTCCTGCTGACTGATGCAGAGATTCTCTTGTTCCTCTTTAATGTCCTCCTGGTCAACGCGCTAAAACCCCAAACTCCCATGGTGCATTGCACCACAGTGTCCATTGTTCATCGTTTGGTAAAATCACTTATTTCTCCAAAACTATTGGTCCTTTCAATTTCCAATTTCCACAGCATTCATTCTTGACCCAAAATACATGAGCACACCAAACGACAAATGTCAGCTCTCCCCAGGAACTCCACCATGAAAGCCATACACATGCATGCAGACACGCACACAGAGGCCACTTGGATATTATAAAATACGAGTAGATAAGCTGGTATAGAAAATGGATGGATGGATAATTCAGAACATTTATCGGCATTCCCATTCACTCACTGGGCCTCATGTACTAACGTTGCGTACAGCGATATTTGAGCATATATGGGGTGTACACCAAAATGGCTGCGCTACTTGGCATTTATCAATGTGGTCGTTGGCGTACGCTGCAATGAAAATATACACCAGGTCGAGAGGTGGTGTAAATTATACACCAAAATGAACCAGCACTGGAATCCACATAAAAATGAATATGATCAACATGATAAACAGTGCCATTATACAAATCAATGCATGTGTTACATAAATAACACTTTCCTGATTATACTTTTGCTGGTCTATCGAGCACGATCCGTGGCCACAGCGCTGACCGCAAAGAAAGCGCTGCTCGCCTTTTTCTCCAGACTTTGAGCCTGGAGCCAGAGCAGCGCTGATCTTAACTTTATGTGGTGTGACTGTTTTAGACAATGGAATTGATAATTACAACTGTAGTGTTGTCATTCCCTTCGCCCGTGCTGCAATAAGGTTTTGTCTTCTCCATTCGTTTGTTACAATAAAATAAATAAAGAAATACACTTTAAAAATAAAGAAATCTGAGAGATTAGGCGTGTCTTATTAATTGAGTGAGCAAATATCCACATGTCAAGAATTATTGACATGTGAAAAGAGAATACAGTGGTCCCTCGCTATAACGCGGTTCTCCTTTCGCGGCCTTGCAGTTTCGCTGAGTTTTTAGTCCAATTTTGCATGCTTTTTTTTTTTTTTACAGTGTTCTGTGTGTCTGTTTATAAGAATCTTCTCGGCCAGAAGAAAAAAAGAGCGCCAACAACTACCCATGACTGTGTTCTTCACTCGGAAAAAGACACCTGCAGTGAGGTGTGAGTGGAAAAGGCGCGGCGCCAGGATGAAGAGGCGCGATCTGTGAAATACTGGTCAGTCAATATTAATAATTTCTTATGTGTCCAACCTCGTACGTTGATCATTAAAATTACATTCGGTAGTTCTAAAAGCCATCATAATTATTTATAGGAAAACATTCTATTTTTATTTTTCAAACAAATGTTTGGGCCTGAAAACAGTTTGGTCTTATTTTTCTACTAAGGTTTGAACTTTGAGAGTGTTTACACACAAGAGAAAAGTGAGAAAATGTTCATGCCTGATTGAGAAAAGTGTATAAAGTGGTTTTACAGGGTTTTTACAGCTTTAAAACATCTATAATAATTGTAAAAAATAACGCTGACTACTTCGCAGACTTCGCTTTTTACGGGCTATTTTTAGAACGTAACTCCCGCGATAAACGAGGGACCACTAACACTTTTTTGATTATACTACAAAACAATTGATACGACAGCTGCTTTTGACGCTCTATTGACACGCGTCGTGATTGGTGGAGTTCTTTTTCTTTGCCATCTTCCTGGCTTCCATGTCGTAAAATGAGGGTGTGTCTGAAGCGGAGTCTGAATATTTATGGGCGTGTTTATTATAATTACAACTGTTTTCACCCGCCGCATTTATCAAGGTCACGTCGGGCGTACGCTGGAAATGGGCAGGTGCGCACTGCTTGATACATGTCACAGCAACTTTGGTGTACACCGTAAATTTACGCCACAAGTGCGCAACTTTGATACATGAGGCCCACTGTGTGTGTGACTCATGCACAAAAATGAGCAGGCATTATGTGAGTGTGAGTGTGTGTGTGGAGGGGGGGTGCAAAACTAACATGTATTCTGAATTGTATGAAAATTGGGTGACTTGGTTTGGAATGACCCACAGCTAAAAATTTTTTTACTGGTTCATGTTTATTTCATTTGACATCGTACAAAAATAAACTATCCCTGTGTGTCATCTGTAGCTCCACTCTGTGTACTTTCTTTTCTGTGTTCATGTTGACTGATCTGACGGACAGGGGATTCCCAGCTCCCAGGGCCAACTTACATGCATTTGCACATTTTTAGGGGCATGAAAAGGGAACGTGCTTGAATTCATGCGTATGCACACTTTGATACATCAATATTTTTGTGATTATGCCAGTTTCTGGATTTTGGAGTACACGTTTCAGTAGAAAATCCACTCAAGTCTTTGTACATGAGGCCTCAAATATTGACGCAATGCATCCTGGGACAATTTTTCCTATATGTGGTTGGGAGAATTCGTTTTCCATATTCAGAGTAATTAAATAGTTTCATAGCAGTGGAACACCTGCTCCCACCAAGAGATGTTTCAGAGTTTTGATCAGTTCATACCTGAGTTTTGAAGAACCTGTGATGACTGTGGTATTTCATCATCATTTTCAGTCTTCCCAGGGACACGAACAAAACCGAATCTGGTCTTCTCAGTGTCCAGCCAGTGAAGCTCCTGTCCCTTGTTACTTGTCCAGACTTCCTCTTGTTCACGTTTAACGTCCTTCTGGTCGACACTCAGATTCAACTCCTGCTGTTCAAGGAGCATTTCTTCTTTAATCACCAACTGTTGCAACATGTCTGCAAGGAAGCAAATAATATGAAGAACAACATTTGTCAGAGTGAAGACAAACCAGCAGCACTGTCACCATGAAGTTACTGCACTGATGGAACTGATACTGTGGAATAACACATCAAGCCTCCTTGGTTTAGATTTTTTTTCACATTCTTGATCTGAACCCAGATGATGCTTTCACACAACTCAGAGGTTCAGTCCACTGAAGAGTTAAGTTTGATCATCGTCACCTTGTTTGTAAAAAAAAAAACTGGACAAATGTGCCACGAACAATAACAGCTGAGTGCAGTCTGCTGTGAGCTGCACTTTGTCTGGTCAACTATGTCACAGAACACTCTCAGGTCCTGAATGAGAACCACCCAGACAGACAGCTGGTCCAACCTCCCCTCATCAAAGTAAGGATCTGATCTCATCCTGCCAAAGGCAACTGCGAGACAAATTGCTTGATTTTGCTGGGTGGTGCTCCTCCCTCACATAACTCGCAGGGCGTTATGTTTGTATTCTATTGAGGCGACAAGGCTCCTCCCAGATTTCTCTCAGATGAGTCACTGGTGTCACTGCTCAGACTCCTCACATAAGACATTCATGAGAGAAGGGGGGGGGGGGGATGGGCAACACAATCTGCCATGGGAGCACACCAAAATAGAGATGATCGGAGAGGAACAGCCACTTCTGGAAGTGACGGAGCTGTTGCTAGCCTGGGCATGGTTGCAACATACATCAGGACTCCTGTTCAAACTTCCTGGACTTAAGCATTTAATGTTTTTTTTTTCCAGAGCACAATAACACAGGAGCGGAGCGCACATTGTTGTTGTTTTTTAATTGCTTTTTTTTTTTTATCTGGAGGGCTCTCTCTTTCTCTCTGTCTTGTCCCCCCAATTCTCTCTGTCCCTCTCCTTCCCTCTGAGTATGTGTGATGGGAGTTCTTTGACGTGCTCGTTGTGAGGACGATGCACAATCAGTGAGGAAATACGATGACTTGCTTTCATTAAATGGCACTCTGCTCAAATCCAGCTTCAAAAGCATTCATATCAATCAATCAATCAACTTTTTTCTTATATAGCGCCAAATCACAACAAACAGTTGCCCCAAGGCTCATGGATGAGCACTGTGCGAAGATCAAGGGATCACATCAGTGGGGGATTACAGTCAACAGGGACATCATTCTGCAAGCCAGTGAGTGTACTGTCGGCTTTATTAATATTACTATAATTTTTTTTATTATTTTACTATTTAACTGATTTTATCTTGTCCTTACTGGATACAATCAGGGGAATTTACACATGGGAATTTATGTGTAAATGTTCACATGGATAACAGCAGCTGAACACTGTGTGCAAACGTGTCATCGTTTCAGCTGTGAGTGGCCACTTCACTGAGATACCAACGGTGATATTGTCGCTCGTTCGCATGTTTGGTCACTAAGTCGTGTCTCCAACTGCTCTCCACCAGTCGCACCCAGTGAGATAGGACCCTTACCATTCATCAATTACACCTGATGATAATATTAATAATGTCTGATATGGAAAGTACATCACCAATGTGTTTTATCCCTTAAGATACTTGTTTAAAAAAAAACAAAAACAACAACAAAAAAAAAAACTTTGGAAAACACTTTGTAGTGCATTTGCTCATTAAATCTTTGGTAACTTGGGAACTGTAGTTGGGTTCCTAAGTATTTGGACATCACCAGCTTTGTGTATTTGCATGTGGATGTACAGCAACATAATGGCGTACAAGCCAAACAAAAAAGTGTTTTGAGTGAGTGTAGGGTCGATAACGCATTTGTGATTTAAAATGATTTATAACAAACACTATGCACAGTTTTTCCAAACACAGCCACTAGGGATGTGAATCTTCCAACAACTCACGATTCAATTCGATTCTTGGGGTGAGGATTCGATCCAGAATCGATTTTGATTGAAAGAGCTCTGAGAAATAGTTATATTACTTAAAAAATGTCTATGTTTAAGAAAATGCAGCTTTACAAGGTTAATCAAGTGATTCTAAAGATGTAAATTTACTTATCTGCCTTGCTCGTTCAGAGTTGGCTGGCAGTTTAGCGAAGCGCTGGTCAGTAGTCGGCAGATACCGCTGCTCCACTTCTTTTAGCTCTGGGTGATGGCGCAGCATGTGGACTTGCGGATTTGAAGTGTTTCCGAAGTACTTGACTTTCATTTGGCAGATTTTGCACACTGCATAAGTCATGTCAAGCTCCTTCTTACGCAGCAAATAATAAAATCCAAAATGCGCCCAAACATTTGCTTTTAGCAAAGACAGTGCTGGCTGAATTAGCTCTTCGTCTGCCATGCTAAGCTGCAGCTCACGAATGTTTGAAGCACGCCGGACCCACCCCTCGCGGGGATGCTGTAGTACGGAGCCACACTGACAAACAGTTTCTGAAAGAAGATCCTCTCAGCAGAAGTCCACTCTTTCTTCTGTGTTTTGCTCAGAGTCGCTTTTTAGGGCAACACACAACGCTTCACAAACACTGTAACTTTAATAAAATAAAATGAAATAAACTGATGTTGAGGCTTGCATGTTCAACCTCCAGCTGAAATGCATCTGCTGAATCATAGTGAAAGAGGGATTAAAAAAAATATATAAATCATGCAGGGACCCAGTCCAGCAACATAAAAAAAAAAAAATCTTAAAAACGGTTAATAGAACAAAAAAGAAAGACCCATCACATCACCATTTCAGCAAAATGTCAAGACTTTGGCACAGTGACACTGTGCCATTGCTGAGTCGGGAGAGCCCTGGACTATTGATGATGTTTAAAAATGGAGAAGTACTTTTTATCCATTTACTTGATTAATCACCAGAATAATCAATAGAATACTCAATTACTAAAATAATCAATAGCTGCAGCCCTAGAAACAATATTTTTTTGATATACAATAATTACAACAAATTTATGTGAAATGACTGGAAGATATATTGCACAAGATGCTTGACGATATTGCACATAACTCTGAATAAATTATTCATAATTCATCCTGCAGAAGGAGGAGGAATTATACAGTCTGATTGCCACAGGTAGGAAAGACCTACTGCGGTGTTCTGTGGTGCACCTCGGTGGTCTCAGTCTATGGCCATAGGTGCTCTGACAGGAAGTCCGTGTGGCATACAAGGGATGGGAGGTGCTGTCCAGGATCCTGAGCAGCTTCCTCAGCAGCCTCCTCTCTGACACCTCCATCATAGATTCCAGCTCAACCACCAGCACAGAGACAGCTCTCCTGATGAGCTTGTTGAGTCTGTTCATGTTAGCTCCCTTCAGCCTGCTGCCCAGCACACTACAGCATAGAAGATGATGCTGAAAAATCCCACACAGCTGGATAGCACATCCTTTCAGTACTCTGGAGCTGAGGCCGTTCCTGAACACAGGTAAGTAAATTCTCTTCTCACATCCTCAGCAGTGATGGTGATGGGAGAGGATGGAAAGAGCCCCGGATGAGAAAGGAGCAGGAGGGCCAGGGTGTCTGGGCAGGAGCAAGTGGGGGTGTCAAGGACAATGTAAGGTAGAGGCAGAGCTGGAAGCTGATGATCATTTCCCTAATAGAAGTCACTGAGGTAGTCAAACAACTCCGCAGTGGCAAGGCCTCAGGGGTTGATGAAATCTGTCCAAAAAATGCTGAAGGTTCTGGGTGTGAAGGGACTGTCTTCGGTGACACGTCTCTTCAACATTGCGTTGAGGTCTGGGACAGTGCCTGAGGAGTGGCAAACTGGGGTGGTGGACCCCATATTTAAAAAAGGGGACTAGAGAGTGTGTTCCAATTACAGGGGCATCACACTACTCAGACTCCCAAGTAAATTCTACTCCAGAGTGCTGGAAAGGAGGGTTTGGCCAATAGTCGAACCTCTGATTAAAGAGCAACAATGCGGGTTCCATCCTGGTTGTGGAACAACATACAAGCTCTTCACTTTCACAAGGATCCTGGAAGGAGTATGCTCATCCAGTCCCCATGTGTTCTGCGGACTTGGAGAAGACGTCTGATTGGGTTGTCTGGGAGATACTGTGGGAGTATGGAGTGGGGGGGGGGGGGGGGGGGGTGTCCCATCTCAGGGCCAACCCATCTCTGTACTCACAAAGCGAGAGCTGTGCTTGGGTGCTTGTGAATAAGTCAGACTCGTTTCCGGTGGGGGTTGGCCTTGCAAGGGCTGTGTCTTGTCACCAATCCTGTTTGTGATCTTCATGGACAGGATATTGAGACGCAGTCGAAGGGGAGAGGAGGGTTTCCAGTTTGGTGGGCTCAGTGTCTATTCACTGCAGATGATGTGGTCCTGTTGGGTTCATCAGCCTGTCACCTCCAACACTCACTGGATTGGTTCAATAGCCGAGTGGGAACTGGCTGGGATGAGGATCAGCACGTCTAAATCTGGGTAGGGAATGTGGTCTTGCACAAACTGAAGCAGTTCAAGTACCTCAGGGTCTTTTTCACGAGTGAGGGGACAACAGAGCATGAGACTGGCCGGTGAATCAGCACAGCAGGGGTGGTATTGCATTCACTCTACTGTACTGTTGTGAGGAAAAGAGAGCTGAGCCAAAAGGTGAAGCTCTCAATCTACTGGTCAATCTACATATCTACTCTCACCTATGGTCATGAGGGTTGGGTCAGGACTGAAATAACTAGATCGCGGATACAAGTGGTTGACATGGGCTTCCTTAGGAAGGTGGCTGGTGTCTCCCTTGGAGATGAGGTGAGAAGCTTGGTCATCCGTGGGGAGCTCAGAGTAGAGCCACTGCTCCTTTACATTGAAAGGAGCCAGCTGAGGTGGTTCAGACATCTGGAAAGGATGCCCCATAGGAGCCTCCCTAGGGAGGTGTTCCAGGAACGCCCATCTGGGAGGAAATCCGGGGGAAGACCCAGGACTAGGTGAAGAGATTTTATCTCCACACTGAGAATGCATCGGAATCCCCCAGTCAGAGGTGGTCAATGTGGCCCGGGAAAGAGAAGTCTGGGGTCCCCTGCTAGAGCTGTTGCGCCCGTGACCCAATCCCGGATAAGCGGCTGAAGATGAGTGAGTGATCATCAACAACACTCACGCTTAAAACCTACTAAAGGATTTTGATGGAATTTTTTCAGTTTCAATGGACAGAATCTCTGTTTGACTGTCGTCCCCAGCTGAGCTCTGAGCTGCCATTTCAGAATGTTTCAGAGCCTCGGGACGCTGAAGCAGCTGACTGTGAAAGATCATTTGGCCATGAAAAGGAGCGGCGGCAAAATTCATCGGCACGAAGCTGGTGGCGCAGCAACAGCGCCTCCATGATGAAGCCTCACAGGACATGCCCTGACATGTCCAGCTCTTGCACCATTCGGAAGATTCAGACGGCTTTCTGTGGCTTTTCAGTCGTGTGACTATCCGAGAAATTGTGGACGAGCTGGACATGTCTGGGCATGTCCGGTGAGACTTCAACACGGAGCAGCTTTTGCTGCGCCATCAGCTTTGTGCCAAAGCCATCGGCACGAATTTCACCGCCGCTCCTTTTCATGGCCAAATCTTCTTTCACAGTGGAATGTGCCGAAAAAGTGCTGATGTCCACCTCTTCCGCAATTTCTCGGATAATCACACGACAGTCCCACATCATCACAACGTTCACTTTAGAAATGATCCGGTCGTTTCAGCGTGTTGATGGTCACCCGGAGCGCGGCGCGCACTCCACCGTTGTGCGGACGCCTTTAAACCGGTTGAACCGCTCCTTAATCTGTGTGATGCCCAGATGATCATCACCGAAAGCCGTCTGAATAATCCGAATGGTTTCCACCTGGCTGTCGGCCAGTTTGTGGCAAAATTTGATCCAGTCGCACTGCTCCAGTTGTTCTGCCATTTCCTTGCAAAGAAAAAACAATGAGAGACTCCACCCATCCTCACACAAAGGCTGCTTACAAGCAAATGATGCAACCGACAGGCTTGAAAAAAAAAAAAAAAAAAAAAAAAAAAAAAAATCACGCATGGGTGATTCTTAGACTACGGGCACTTATTATGTCCTTTGATCATATTGCATGAAAAACAGAAAAAAGGGGAAATTTCACACTTTTATAGTTATCTTTACAATGAAAGTATGTTAAGAAATTTGTTCTAGTAGTCTATGATGACTTTTTCACCTTTTTTCAGTATCATTATATGCAAATATTGCCGTTTTGTGCTTGTCCCACACCCAGACTTTTGATCTTCAATGATAAAAATGAATGGTAAGGCAACGTTTTTTTCTAATGTTTTAAAATATCTCTGAATAAAATATCAGTAAAATAATCAAAACATAATTGGGGTATTCAATGTCATACAACTGTTGTGATTTTTTTTAAACAAAATGTAGTTGTCCCACACTATTGCTGTAATTTCCACCACAACACTGTAATGTCCCTTTAAACAGTTTGTATGAAAGATTGTTTGGGTAGTTTCTATGGAGATAAACAGTGACATCAGAGCACATGTATATAGCGCCAAATCACAACAAACAGTTGCCCACAAGGCGCTTTATATTGTAAGGCAATGGTGTGGTGGAAATTACATTTACAAGGCTAGTAGTACCCGTAGTTAAAGAATCACCCGCATGTGCACGAAGGTTCAAGGTTGGCTCATGCAAGCACACGTGATTCAAATACATCAGGTTTTTGAAAAAAAAAAATAATAAGGTCGAATACTTTTCTAACAGACCTCGTATATAACAAATAATTTAATCTCCTAATGTGGTAAGGGCAAACTGTAATTGCAACTTAGGAGCAGGTCTGAAATATTCAGAGGCTGAGTAAAGTATATTATCCTTCTTTTTATATTAGTCTTATGAGCCTATAGTTATTGAAGATTTATTTCATTTTAACAGATTAAGTCATAGTACTTAGTACAGAACACTCACCCTGGTATCACTTTTCAATTACATTTAGACAGTTTTAGGCATTACTTAGATTGTGTTTTAGTTTTGGCTATTCATTTATTTATTCTACAAACTGATTGATGTCTCGGTTTTTCTAGCAGCACGCACATCCATGTTGTAAGTCATAAAAATACAGTAGTTGCAGTTGTTCTGATCAGTGAGGTTTAGTGCCGTGTGCAGGAGGACCTGGTTAAGCACAGCTACAGCAGCACTCCACTATAAGGCTGGATGGAGAACACAGATGGTATAATGCACATAAATGGGTTCAGGATAAGAAATATATGAATATGAATTATTTATTGAATTAACAGCAAAGCATAGAAAGCACAGACAAGATCTAATGAAGTCCTTAAAAGTAAGAAAAATAAAAATGTGTGACTTAAGTCAGAATTCATACCAAAACACCAGTAACACAAGTAAGACACCTCCACAGTCATTGGCGCACGTGAGTCCCGATAATGGATGGATGAAAGAATTTGAGAAATAAGGCAGCTAGCCTCAGCTGAGTAATTTCATTTACACAGAATTTTCATTTTCAGCAACACGGATTCATTAAAGTGTAGGTGACACCAAATAATCACCAAGAATGATGAAATGTTGATATCTAAAAAAATCCTGAACAATAAAAGTCGATAAGTGCGCAGGTATAGGATAAACTACAGCTGTCTGAAGCCTGCACTCTATTTCAGCCCTCAGCCGTGGCCATATTGTTGCTATGTCATCACCAGAATGGCACCTGCTGATTCAAGCCCAAATCAACTGGCAACACGGCGGAGGTTGAGCTGTTTTCAGATGATTTTTTTTTAGCGTGAAGGTGTTTCTGAAGCAGCTGTGGGGACACAGAATTTACAGCTCAGAACCTTATTTATATGACAATAAACTCTGGAGGAAAACCTTCAACATTCTGTGTTCTGAATAGGGATGGGTACTGATAAGATTTTATCAATATCGATGCCATTATCGATTCTGCTTATCGATCCGCTTCCTTATCGATTCCCTTATCGATACCTCGTGAATTTTGTACTAAAAGTAGGCTTTACAGGTTATCTATGTATTTCATTGAGTCTTAAAGTAAATAAATATGGTCACTGTATCCTTGATCTCTGGACATAAATAAAAATAAACAAAACGGTGTTTCACTTTGAAATCATTAATTCAGACTGGCTCTATCATTCTAACTTGACTCATCAGAGAGCCGCGCAGCGTTTGGAGCTGTGTGAACAGAACAGAGGACAATTCTCGTTTCTTTCTCGCAACAAGACAGGAGTGTTATGTGTCGACGCGGATTGAGGAGCGAACCTGTGTCAGACAGGACCCAGCGCTAAAAATAACCAGAAAGCGGTTCCAAACAAAAACTATTTATTATACACCAGTGTTTAAAAGTGTAAAAACATAAAAAAACAACGTCCCTCTGGTGGAGTGATCCGCGGCTCGCTCTCCAGCGCCCGCAAGGATTAAAGCCGGCGCTCCTGGACTTCCTACCACCGCCAAACACCCCCCAGGTGGACACGACAAACTGATTCTCTGCGAAGCAAAGAGACGGTAAGGTAAGTCAACAGATACAACAATATCTTCCAATAAACACACGCTGCCAGCAACACACTCAGGTCAGTGTCCTTTCTTTTTTTACTTTATGCAAATGAGCAGCTTCTCACAACAAGTGGAGGATCACTTATCCTTCACGCCACAGCAGTGAGAAGCAAACTGCGCAATTCTCTTTACAATTCCAGTATACTGTGTAACAAAACACCAAGTTACTATCAACAAGTACCTAAACACTTAATTACCTTTCGTGTGTGCTGACAGCATGTGTCCTCACCCCTCCCTGCTTCACGGGCTCGATGTGTCAAACCCAGGCGCGGTCCTCAGCGTCTCACAAACGAACGTCACAAGGTCGTGTTCCCGGCAGTTCTGCTTGAATCACACATGACTTAAATGCAGAACGCCATCCAATTATCTGCTTCAGCTGCAAGTCGTCCAGGTTGCACGTGAGCACCAAGCACAGGTGCTTTCCATGATGTTGATGAGGGTGAAGACTCTTCAGCCAGCACCTTCTTCACAGACAAATCAGCCCTCATGCCACCTGGAGAGCAAAGAAAAGAAAAGAACACCAAAACATCCAGCCACGCCCCCCCCAACACACAACAAGGAGTCCCAGTTAGTAACTTTAATCCGCACAAACGTGACTCACAACTGACATATTCAGGGATGAAAGTGGTGAAAAACAAAAAAAAGCTGAAACCCAAAATTACCCCCCAACACCACCCGCACGAAAATGATTGAATTCTAGAAGCTCTGAAATGCAATCTGGGACTATTCCAGATGATAAACTGCAGTGAGAGCAGCATCCATTTAGTGAGAAAAAACAAAACATTCCTTATTCAGATTCATTCCAGTAGTATTCTGCTCTTACTAGGATGCAGCAGTTTTCTAGTTTGTCAGATAGTTCTGGAGGAAATCACTGAAGAAATGAACACATTGAAAATATGGTTTGACCGAAACAAACTGTCATTAAACTTAAATAAGACAGGGATGAAATGGAGGTGTGAGTCACTAGGTGTTCACAGGAAACATTTATTTCTGTATGTATGTATGTATGTATGTATTTATTTATGTTCATTGTTAGTTGCATTTATATTTTCTGTTGTGTTTCTATTCAGGTTCTTTGTCTCTTTCTCTAAAATTGTATATAATAAGCATTAGATTATTAATATATAAACAAAAATAAATTTATGAAATATTACAATTTGAAAACAAATGCACCCGAACGTGATGACAGCTGCAAATGTGTAATGCTAACTTTTAACATTGAAAATGCCATAGACATGCTAACGCGTTAGCGTCGCTCCCGTTTTTAAGTTATAAAATACATCTATCAACTGTTTCAGAAGACCATAACAGGTCGGTTTAACATAGAAAAGGTAAATAATACTCACAGACGTATGCTCTTTAGGGTTTTAGCGGGGGAAAATTAAGAGAAAGAAAGAAAGTATAAACGAAGCAACAGATCGAAGCATTGCTTCAATCTGCGAACCACTGCTTCGATTGGTTCAAGGTTCAGAGCAAAGCCGCGCTGCAGAAAAGTTGATCACGGACCCGCTGCAGGGTCTGTAATTAATGTAGAGAAATGATCATTTTCCTGACAAACACCCCCCAAAACAACGGCCACTCTGAAGGGCCGTTAACAGAATCGTTAAGCACAAAGCTTATTGATGTCGGTGGATCGAATCATTTCTTAACGATACCCGAAAGGAACCGGTTCTCGATACCCATCCCTAGTTCTGAACTCTGCCAATATCGTCACTGTTGTCAGACTGATGATAAAAAAAATAAACAAATAATGTGATTTCGGCATGGGTGGAGGTGATAAACTTTTTTCCGAGAAACAGTTTTAAATCTGAAAAATGACAGAGCGACTGAAAATAGCTATTGTTAAAATAACTATTGTTTTCCTTCTTGAATAGATTATTATTAAATATTAAAACCATTCACACAAGAAGTAAATGTATAGTCTTACCTGTCCATTTCAGTGAGATCAACTTTAAACTTATCCACCTTCACAAAACCACATCTGAAAAAATAATTTAATTCCTTCTGTTCTGGTTGAAGAAAACTCCCATTTGTCAAACTAGACTTTGTAAGTAAGTAAGTAAGGTTTATTTATATAGCACCTTTCAAGATAGAAATCACAAAGTGCTTCACATAAGAACAGAGAAATTAAAAACAGCAGAAACATAAAACCATAAAAACTAGGTAAAAGCCAGCCTATACAAAAAGGGTCTTTAGCTTCACTTTAAATGTTTCAACAGAGTCCACAGAGCGTAGGTCCAAAGGCAATGCATTCCACATTTTAGGTGCCACCACCTCGAAAGCACAGTCTCCCCTGGTCTTCAGTCTTGTCCTAGGCACAACCAATAGGCCCAGGTCCGAAGACCTCAGAGACCTACTTGTCACATATGGATGTAATAGCTCGGTGATATAAGATGGCATTTGACCATGCAGAGCTCTAAAAGTCAGTACTAGAATTTTAAATTGGAGTCTGAAATGGATGGGGAGCCAGTGCAAGGAGGAGAGGATTGGGGTTATACGTGACCTCTTTGATGAACTCGTCAGCAGCCTCGCAGCCGCATTCTGAACCGTTTGTAAGCGGTCCAAAGAGGACTTGCTAAGGCTAAAAAATAGAGAGTTACAGTAATCCAAACGTGATGACACAAATGCATGAATGATCATCTCCATCTCCGCCCGAGACACAATGCTGCGCAGACGGGCAATATTGCGCAAATGGAAAAAACAAGACTGTGCCAGGCGGGTAACATATGCGTCAAAATTGAGGGAGTGATCGAACGTAACACCCAAGTTCCTCACTGCTGAGCGAACAAAAGGGGACAGAGAACCAAGATTCCCAACCATAGTGGGAACAAACAAGGACCTCAGTCTTTGCTATATTTAAGGACAAATAGTTGGCTGCCATCCAGTCACCAATAACCTCAACACAGTTCTGAAGAGCAGATACCCTAGAGACCGTTTGAGGAGTGAATGAGATGTACAGCTGGATGTCATCCGCATAACAGTGGTAGGAGACATCTTTAAAACTACTCAAGACATGACCAAGTGGGAGCAAATATAGAGCAAACAATATAGGTCCCAGAACAGAACCCTGAGGCACACCACAGGATAGCATGGCAGAGGAGGACATAAATTTACCAGCAGCAACAGCGAAAGTCTTGTGTGAAAGATAAGACAAAAACCAGTCCAGAGCAGACCCAGAAATGCCCACCCAAGTCCTTAGTCTCTCAACTAAGACTCCATGATCCACCGTGTCAAAAGCTGCAGAGAGATCCAAAAGGACAAGCACAGAATATTCACCTGCATCTCTGCGCATTAAAATATCATTTGAAACTCTGAGAAGGGCAGTTTCTGTAGAGTGCAAGTGGCGGAACCCAGACTGGAATTTATCAAGAATATTATGTTCAGCTAAAACCTCATTAAGCTGTTTGGCCACCACTTTCTCTAAGACTTTGGAAATAAAAGGCAACTTTGAAATTGGTCTAAAATTTTGAAGGAGTGAAGGATCAGCATTAGGCTTTTTTAAAAGAGGGTGAATAACTGCCTGTTTAAAATACTGAGGGACATAGCCGGAAAGCAGTGATCTATTTATTATCAATAAGACAACCGGGCCAATAGAATGGAAGACCTTTTTAAAAAAGGAGGCAGGAACGATATCAAGTGGGCAGGAGGAAGGTTTCAATCTGTCCACGAGACCAGTGAGCTCTTTCAGTGATATAGGTTTAAAACTATCCAGAACTGATGGCCGGGTAAGATAGGGAACAGAAGAAGAAAGAGAGGGATTAATATTTGCCCTGATATCACGAATTTTGCTGATAAAAAAGGAAAAAAATTGTCACAGTCTTCATCTGACTGAATGATAGCAGCAGGAGATGCAGGTGTAACAATGTCTCTGATTGTGTCAAACAAAATTTTTGGATTCCGTCGGCTGTTAGAAATTAAAGTGGAAAAATAAGCAGCCCTCGCATCTTTCACCATATTATTAAAAGAGATTAAAAGCTCCTTTAAATGAAGGAGGTGGACCTGGAGCTTTGTAGATTTCCACAACCGTTCCACTTTCCGACATGATCTCTTAACACTACGAATACTGTCATTCATCCAGGGGGAGGAGTTATTCAGAGGGGCGTGTCTGGTTTTAAAAGGAGCCACTCTGTCCAAAATTGAGAGACAATGATGATTAAAAGAATTAACTAAAATATCAACATCATCTGAACTAAACAACTCATCAAGGTTAAAAGCAGCAGAAAATACATCTGCAGTAAAATGATTAAAAATGCGAGAGCAGATCACAGGAGGAGCAGATGGACATTCCAGATTAAGAGACAAATTAAAAAGAATACAAACATGATCAGAAATAAAAATATCCTCAGAATAAATAAACTCAATATTAAGACCCAGAGTAAAAACAAGATCTAAAACATGACCTTTGCTGTGTGTGGGGCCAGACACGTGTTGGATCAAGTTGAAAGATTCCATCAGACTGATGAATTTAGCAGCAGATTTATCAGAAGCATCATCAACATGGAAATTAAAATCACCAACAATTAAAAGTCTGGACAGCTTGAGAGTTGTAGATAAAAAGTCACTAAACTCCTTGAGGAAGGAAGTGCATTGACCAGGTGGACGATATATTAAAACACAATAAAAAGGATTAGTTCTCCCAACTTTTAAAATCAGTGATTCAAACTCACACGTCGACACACAAAGCTGGTCCTACAGACCGCAGCAAGTCCGCCACCACGTCCACACAAACGCGGTGAGCTGAAGAATCGGAAAATTTTGGGACAGAGTTCAATGAGGGGGCGTGTTCCATTTCCCTCTGCCAGGTTTCAGTTAGAAACAAAAATTCCAGGTCCTTGGAGCGAATATAATCATTCAAAATGAAAGTCTTGTTAGCAACGGAGCGTGCATTTAACAGCGCCATCCTGAGAGGAGCTGCTGCTGGATTCTCCACAGCAGACTGCCGGGGGAAGGCACACAGGACCCGCGGAGACGAACCATTTCGCCTGCAGGTTTCACACGCCAGCGGGGGGGCCACCACAGCCACGGGAAAATCAGGAAACACCTGACAGAGACAGCAGGGCTGCCGGTGATGATCCAGCGAGGGAGATGGGCCGTACATCCACACGTCCGGAGAAAGCAAGTTGAGCAAACGGGATCGACGATATTTCCCCATAACTCCGCGTTTCCAGAACAGCCTCAGCCTCAGCCCCTCAGCCTCACTTTGGTGCCAGGTTCCAGTCTGTGTTGTTAACAAGCCGCTTTGTGTTGCAAGAAAAAGACTTAGAGCGCCTGGATCAGCGCTGGATCATGGAACATTATCCCATGATCCAGAAAGCAATTAAATAATCTGAAAATCTCAGTTTTCTCTCATTGTGGAGCGGAGAAGCCAGGGACTCCATGCAAGTGTGCGCTCATCAATATAAGTCTTCCACCTGCCATTCTGCCGGCGAAAAGTAACCGTTCTGACACTGAAAATACGGTGCAACTCTGACCCAAACCACATGGCTGTCAGTCGCCTGTAAAAATCTATAAATTAATGGGACAATTAAAATAATGGTTCCGGAGCTGACACTGCTTCCTCCTCCTCCTTCTTGTCCAATGTCGGCACGCCGGGAAGTTCCTGGATTTTCAGTGGCGTGCAGTTCAAAATCCAAATATTTATCTCTTAAAGAACTGAGCACCAGGAAAGGCTGAATTTCAAACTGTTGTTTAATTTTAGTCTTAAATATTCATGAAAACATGCCATTGTGACACCTACACTTTAAGCCAAAGAAACATTAAATATCAGTTATTTGTGCAAGTGTTGTACAAATAAATCATCCATCAAGAACAGGCACCTAAGTGGCTCTATTCTTCTTTTTTTAGATATCCTTTAATATACACTAGTATAGTTCTACCTTATATTTGCGATGTATAATAGAAGATACACCTTACTGAATTTTCATGTTAACTTTGTTCATAGATTTACATTTGTTCACGTTGCTTTTTTCTCCAGAAGTAAAAAGTAAGTAAGACCCTTCGGCTGCTCCCTTGTTTGCACTCGGGGTCGCCACAGCAAATACAAGGTGGATCTGGATGTTGATTTGGCACAAGTTTTACACCGGATGCCCTTCCTGATGCAACTCCACATTACATGGAGAAATGTGGCAGCGGTGGGAATTGAACTGGGAACCTTCTGTACTGAAACCACTTGGACACCACCCCTGCAGGCTTTCCAGAACCCCTGCAAGGTTTTCCAGAATGAACGAGGGTTCTGCACGCGCCATACGGGCACAGTCTGTCGGAGGCGCGCGTCTCTGTGAACGCGCTTCCTTTTTGTCCCTTTGAAAAATATTATTCCGATTAAATGCCTGTTTTCTTTAAAGCTCGTTTTGCTGCCCACTTTACGACCACGAGCCACTGCAGTTAACATACTAGAAATAGTTCATACATTTAAAAAACAAAGTTAACTCTGATCTGTTTAGCTTCTATGCTAACCAGCTGCAAACTAGCCCTGCTGCTAACGTCCTGCTAAACTCGTCTGTTAATGAGTCCTAAGCATCTATTAGCGTCCTTTGGCTCATGCACAAATAAAGTGTGTTACCTGCCAAGATGCTCCGCTCCACGGACTCAGACAAATAAGGAGAATAAAAGATTAATTTGAAATTTTGAGAAGAACAGAGAACATCAGCGAGCAAACTGTCACCTCTGTCCAAGCAGCGTAGTGATTGGCTCAAACACATCAGCCAATCAGAATGTCGCGTCTTGGAGTAACAACACAGTCTTCTTCTTCTTGTAATTTATTGGCGGTTGACATCCGGAACGTTGCATTACCGCCACCAACTGCGAAATTGTGTAACAACAGGAGTGGAGCGTCGACGGAGTGACAAAATAAAAAAATTAAATTAAATTAAAAAAAAAACCTAGATAAATAAGGTCAACTAAATCCTATCAAAAAGTCCTGTGTTCTTCAGGAACTGAAACACAAATCCCCAAGCTGACGGCACAGAGAAGGAAAGTAGTCCCTCTAGAGAGGGAGCCTGGTCTCCCCCAGTTCCCTGACCTCCTCTAGCAGAATACGTCTGTCTATGCTGTACGCTTGGCAGTCTAACAGAACATGATGAACAGTCTCCATTTCCCTGCAGTGAACAGACTGATCCGTAGCATGCTTGCCAAGAAGGTGGAGATTATGGTTCAGCCTAGTGTGCCCTATCCTAAGCCTTGTCATTACCTGCTCTTCTTTACGACTCCAACCACTCCGTCTTCTAGTGGGAACCTGTTTTTGTACAGTGCAAAGGAAGCTGCCCTTACCCTCCCTGTCCCACTGCCCCTTCCATAAGCCTAGCATTTTAGTAACTATATTACTACTATACCCTCTGCTTTACTGAGTGGAATGTTCAACTGAACCTCAGAATTTAAAGCATCCTTAGCAAGCTGGTCTGCAACCTCATTCCGCTCAATACCTGAATGAGATGGAACCCATAAGAAAGTAACTAAAATATCTTGCTGATGCAGTCTGAAAAGACTTTGAAGAACATCATATAGTAAGTCAGGTCTACATGCTGACTTGCCATGTAGGATACTAGTCAATGCCGACAAAGAATCAGAGCAAATAACATTACATCTGGACTTTACCTCCTCTATCCATTCTAACGCAAGGCAGATTGCAAAAAGCTCTACGGAATAAACTGCAAGGTGGTCAGACAGTCTTTTTTTAATGTCTTTCTCATATTTTGGGATAAACACCGCAGGTGCAGTCTTCCCTGTGTCAGGGTCTTTAGAGCCATCTGTAAAAATCTGAACCCCTTCAGAATATTTGGTACGCATATGCCCATCAGTCAAATATTTCACATCCCTTTCCTCCACAGCATCATTGCGCATTTCAACTAAATCAAGAGCCACTGTAGGCACAATAAAAAACCAGGGTGGAATAACCGGCAGTGGTACCACACAACTATGAGCCAACTTGGTTAGGCCAAGTTTCTCAGCCTGACAATTCCCAACCCACCCAAAACTATTAAAATTTGCCTTACCATGTTCCCAACACCGATTTAAAATGTGCTTAGTAGGATGAGCCCCTTTATGACCTTGCAAGTTCATCCAGTACACCATAGCCAGCTGCTGACGTCTTAAAGACAAGGGAAATTCTCCTGCTTCTACCTGAAGAGCTGGAACTGATGAGGTCTTAAGTGCCCCACTGCACACACGTAAGGCCTGTGCTTGAATTACATCAAGTTCCAGCAAATGTGTCTTTGCTGCTGATCTATATGCAATACACGCATAATCAAATGCAGATCTGATGAGTGCAATATATACACGTTTTAGCGACACCATAGTGGCACCCCAATCACTCTTTCTTTGTGCAGGTTTCACATAATCCATTGTGGTGTTTACCAATTAGACATAGGTCAGACGTCAGTCCACAGTGTCCTAACCTCAGTCTTGTTAACAGTACTTGCTCCCTCCTGTTATTCCCCCGGGTTGGGCAGTCACCAGAAACAGACTTCTGCACACTATAAAAATGCCCACCCTTATTTCCATTGTCCCAATCCTCCTGCCATTGAGCCCACACCACTCTTTTAATCATGACTTTATGTTCAGAGCTGCTGTGAGCCACCTCAAGATCTACAGTGTCATGTCTTAAAGCGTTCTTTGCAACCTGATCCACAATTTCATTACCCCTGACCCCCACATGGGCCGGGACCCACATGAAGCACACATCTGACCCTCCCTTCTCCACTCTGAGCAAAGCAGTCAGCACCTCAACCACCAGATCAGGCCTACACCGGGAAGAGGCAAACTCCAAGGACTGCAACACAGCAGCTGAGTCAGAGCAGATGACAACCCTCTCGGGTCTCACTTCTTCCACCCATTCAAGAGCCCACACCATAGCCAAAATTTCAGCTGTAAATACTCCTACTCCATCAGGAAGTCGTCTGCCGAGACTCAGAGACAGAGCAGGAATAAAAACCCCAAATCCCCCTCTCCGGCTATCGGGGTCAACGGACCCATCAGTAAACAATTGCAGATACCCATCCCAATTGTTCTGCATAGCCTCCCTCACCACAGTTACAGGACATATCCGCCCTCCCCTTTGAGGCGATCTTTCACAGTCCAGTCCACTTCCACTTGAGGGAGTAGCCAAGTAGGAACAGCTGGCCAGACGACTACAGGAGCTGTATCCCTCTGACTGAGCTCTGGCAACTCACCTTTCACTTCATAGATAAAAGTTTTCCCCCTCCCTCTTCCTGACTCCCGTGAATCCTGAAGGAGTCTCCTCCCAGGGTGGTCACCCCTCTGACCCAGGGCTTTGCCTACAAACTGGAGTGCTAGCTTAAGCCGTCTCTTTTGAAGGGGCATCTCTCCCACTTCCACTAGGAGGGCTGGCACAGAGGTTGTTCTGAATGCACCACAGCACACTCAAAGTGCTTTTGCTTGGATCACATCCAATTTTGCCAAATTTGTTTTAGCTGCATTTCCATACACAAGACAACCATAATCCAAAAATGAGCGAATCGTAGCTCTATAAGTCATCAGCAGTGTAGCTTTATCAGCTCCCCAGTCGCTGCCAGAAAGGCACCGCAATACATTTATTACTCTACTGCATTTATCCACCACCTTCTCAATGTGAGCTTTGAAAGTCCCCCTCTCATCAAAATGGACCCCTAAATATTTAAAGGATTTAACCCTTTCCAAATTTAAACCATATAATTGCAAACTTACATCACCCAAATTACTCTTCCTCCCAAACACTACAAACTTTGACTTTTCCACAGATATCTTAAAACCCCACCTACTTGCCCACTCACAGTCAACATTTTTCTGTTGGAAAGATTAAAATACTCCAAAGTCTTTTTTTTTTCCACCGTCTATTTGTAGACGTTGATTAAATGTTGGTCCTTCGACCATGTTTAACCCTGGTGTTATTTTTAGACTCTTGACTGACTGACCCCAGCTAACAGGACACCGGGGCTGCCCAGATCGATGCCTGACCTAAATAACAGAACACAGATACAACAGCTAAAGTAAATTTACAAAACAACAGATTTGCACTGATCTCAAAAATGACTCAGGCGACTGGCAAAAAAAAAAGCAGAAATCCGCCAAAAAGCAGATATTTTTCATCCTTGCATCTGAAATATGTAAATAAACGAAGTGCTACTCAACTAAACAATGCAATGTTTAAAATAAAATAATTATTGGTATCAGTGGCGGTTTGTCAATAGGGGGCGCTAGAGCACCACCCCCTCTGAAATTTGACAGAAGAAAATCCACATAAACGTAACAAAATTTATAGTAAAAACAATGAAATAAGCATTTACTTTTCATTTTATTTATTTGTTTATTTGACAGGGACAACGTAGATCGAGCAATATCTGCGACTGATGAGATGCACAAAGAGTTCCAACTAATTCACAACTCTTGTCCCTGGTTGGGCCTTTCTACAAATTAGTAATTACATGATTCATAATTCCACAATTTACATAATTCATGATTCTAAAAGTTAATTAAATAATAAACAACCTCATTCTTCATTTCATTAGATCATTGACCCACGTTCTCACATGTAAAAATTTCTTACATTTCCACACCTTCCAACACACATCCAGAATTTACAAAAGTGGGTTAACACACTCACTCCTCCATTTAAACCTTCCTTTACCCACTTTTTTACTCACAATGCTCTGTCTGCACATGGGGGCAACATTGGTGACTTTTAAGCTAAAACTTGAGCCTGGAGATGAACATCATAAACTCAGATATATTCTTGAACTCAGGCGGCAATGAGTTCCACAATTTTATGCTTTTAAAAGAAAAGGCAGACTGACTGAACAAATGAAGTCCAACACTGTGGAATGTTACCATAAAATGACAGCCTGTCAGAACCTGTCATTTAATTAAAGGGGTTTCACAATATATGGATTAATACGAGCAGAGTTTTGCACAGCGGCTCAAAGCTCACTCTGTGGTAGGAGACACAAACCCAAAATGGCACAAAAATTCAGCCGCAGTGAAGAAAAAGCCACAAACCGACGGTAGACGAACAGACATTATAAAGAGGAGTTTTTAAAACTCATTTTATTAACAAATTCTGCCATTACAAAGTCATCAAATTCAATCAGAAAGTAGCAAGTATACCAAACATGAAAATACAAGTAGGAACAGTGTAACAATGTTGTAACCACAAAAATAAAATGCAGTATAAAGAAAGAAAACAACAGAGGAAAGAAAACACAAGAAAGTCAGAGATTTAATCAAGAACAAACACAGACAAAGAGGAGTAGACACCACATTGGTTGCTGAGGTGCAAGAAATGTGTCCACCGTCTTGGACCAGTTTTCATAGTGATTCTATCACAAGGCACAGTGAAGGTTTGATTTTATAATCCTGGTGCAAATGAGACAATGCCAACCTCCTATATACACCACAGTGGTGTGAATAATGCCCTATGGTGTTCTTCTTTACACCACAGGGGTGTAAATAATGGTGCAACCTTACAATTACACCAAATTAACAAATACAGTCAATATCTGAGGGCTGTTCCCCTCCCCTTCTGAAAGACCTCACAGCAACAAACAAACAAAAATAAAGATTAAAGAATGAACAAACAGAGACTGTATGTCTGAAAATATTTAATAAAGACAAAAAAAAAAAACAAGCTGTCATACTTGGAGAGAAAGACTCAGATGAAGGAGAAATATGGAAAAATTAGACAGGTGTCAAGTGCACAATAATGAACTAAACATACATCTTGTGTTACACCTTCAAATGTATTTTATTGTTTTGGAAATCACAACATTTGTCAATTTACTTTGGAACTGGAAATGCCCACAAAAAAAACAACAAACAAACAAACAAACAAAAACCAACAACGTTGGGTCCTCTTCGTTGACCATATGTTCTTATCATGAAACATTAAATAATGAAATACAGTGAAATACAGTTCAGTTTCATTCACTATTTATAAATGACAAGTGAAACGCTCTGACTTCTTCATCCACCCAGTTTGAATGTCCTGTAGGATTCTCACAGAGTGACAAATCACACATCAAATTTTCTGGATTCTACTAGGAGTCGATGCAGAACATAGTTCCTGAAAGTCCCAGCATGTGTCTGCCTCATCACACATGGACGACCACCTGCAAGGAGGACCTCAGTATTCTGAAAATGCATAAAAATATTATTGCATACAATACTTCACAATTTTTTGTAACTGTAATGAAAAAAATGCAACTAATAGTCAAATGCAAATTCAACCACTGAATTCAAATTCAACCAGTCTGCACAAAATAAACCATTTGCTCATGTTGTGTGGGCCGCTGAAGAGGAGGTACTGCTGGCCCACCATTCAGAGGGCGCCCTGCCTGGAGTGTGGGCTTCAGGCACGAGAGGGCGCTGCCGCCTCACAGGACAGCCGAGAGTGACAGCTGTCACTCATTAACTCCTGACAGCTGTCACCAATCATCAACTCATCAACCACTCCATATAAGCTGGAAGACATCTCCACCCCGCTGCCGAGATATCGTTTGCCTTTGGAGGTATATTCTCAGCCGTATTCAGTAGGTGCTACTGTTACTTGTTATTGTGTTCCTGTTTTGGAGGTGGAGGTGTCTTACCCACCATTAAGGAACTGTCGCTACTTGTATTTGCTGGGTGTACACACACCCACACATAACTGTTTCTGCTTCCTGCCAGCAGTACCAGACCCGACAGCCGGAGACGGTGGCCACCTGGGGACTCGGAACTTGGCAGCTCCAGTATACTCCGGGTTCGGTGGCAGTAGAAATCATGTGGGATCCGGCTCGTCTCTGGACGGACGTCTTCTATCCTCGAGCCTGCCCACACGTCACCTTAGTACATTTGACTCTGTCCAAATTCTGTATTTGTCTGTATTTCGTTGTGCACGCTTCACAACAGTAAAGTGTTGTATTTTTGGCTCTATTGTCCGTTCATTTACGCCCCCTGTTGTGGGTCCGTGTCATTACACTTTCACAACAGCTCATTCTTTCTATGCAAATAAGTTATCAATCAATTTTTTTTTATATAGCGCCAAATCACAACAAACAGTTGCCCCAAGGTGCTTTATATTGTAAGGCAAGGCCATACAATAATTATGTAAAACCCCAACGGTCAAAACGACCCCCTATGAGCAAGCACTTGGCTACAGTGGGAAGGAAAAACTCCCTTTTAACAGGAAGAAACCTCCAGCAGAACCAGGCTCAGGGAGGGGCAGTCTTCTGCTGGGACTGGTTGGGGCTGAGGGAGAGAACCAAGAAAAAGACATGCTGTGGAGGGGAGCAGAGATCAATCACTAATGATTAAATGCAGAGTGGTGCATACAGAGCAAAAAGAGAAAGAAACAGTGCTATCAGAACATATTTTAAGTCACATGTCTTGTTAAATCCAAAAGTTATAAAAAATAAATAAATTTTAAAATGGATGTTTTAACTAAAACTTTCTTGGAACTTTAATAAGTTGAGCAGTCCTTCACAAAATCCTCTGAAATATTAATTCTTCAAAGGCCATTTTCATGGTGCAAGATGAAATAAATTTTCAACCATGAGGAATTTGTCAATCCTCTTTCAAGGATATGGACATAATTCTGAGTCGAGTGAAGGATGGGATATACTTTTTTTTCCAAACTATATATGTCCACAAAATGCACATATTTATTAATAAACACACCATCAGAACAAAAATGCCACAGCTGTTTCCATCATTCTGCCTTGAAGAGTTGTAATGGATTTCCTGTCATGGGATGGACTTTATCTTCATGGTCTGGTCACGTTCTTCTGTGAAATTGCCGAAAGCATAAAAAACCCATTTGACTGTTATGAATGTGGTAAACGATTTGGAGAAAAGTGACGTTTGAACAGACAGATGAAAATTCATACAGCAGCATGAGCCAGCACCAGTCTCGTCCAACGGAAACGTGACTGTCTTCTACAATCCCTGGCAATAATTATGGAATCACCGGCCTCGGAGGATGTTCATTCAGTTGTTTAATTTTGTAGAAAAAAAGCAGATCACAGACATGACACAAAACTAAAGTCATTTCAAATGGCAACTTTCTGGCTTTAAGAAACACTATAAGAAATCAGGAAAAAAAAATTGTGGCAGTCAGTAACAGTTACTTTTTTAGACCAAGCAGAGGGAAAAAAATATGAAATCACTCAATTGTGAGGAATAAATTATGGAATCACCCTGTAAATTTTCATCCCCAAAACTAACACCTGCATTAAATCAGATCTGCTCGTTAGTCTGCATCTAAAAAGGAGTGATCACACCTTGGAGAGCTGTTGCACCAATGGACTGACACGAATCATGGCTCCAACACGAGAGATGTCAATTGAAACAAAGGAGAGGATTATCAAACTCTTAAAAGAGGGTAAATCATCACGCAATGTTGCAAAAGATGTTGGTTGTTCACAGTCAGCTGTGTCTAAACTCTGGACCAAATACAAACAACATGGGAAGGTTGTTAAAGGCAAACATACTGGTAGACCAAGGAAGACAAAGCGTCAAGAGAGAAAACTTAAAGCAATATGTCTCAAAAATCAAAAATGCACAACAAAACAAATGAGGAACGTATGGGAGGAAACTGGAGTCAACGTCTGTGACCGAACTGTAAGAAGCTGCCTAAAGGAAATGGGATTTACATACAGAAAAGCTAAACGAAAGCCATCATTAACACCTAAACAGAAAAAAACAAGGTTACAATGGGCTAAGGAAAAGCAATCGTGGACTGTGGATAACTGGATGAAAGTCATATTCAGTGATGAATCTCAAATCTGCATTGGGCAAGGTGATGATGCTGGAACTTTTGTTTGGTGCCGTTCCAATGAGATTTATAAAGATGACTGCCTGAAGAGAACATGTAAATTTCCACAGTCATTGATGATATGGGGCTGCATATCAGGTAAAGGCACTGGGGAGATGGCTGTCATTACATCATCAATAAATGCACAAGTCTATGTTGATATTTTGGACACTTTTCTTATCCCATCAATTGAAAGGATGTTTGGGGATGATGAAATCATTTTTCAAGATGATAATGCATCTTGCCATAGAGCAAAAACTGTGAAAACATTCCTTGCAAAAAGACCCATTGGGTCAATGTCATGGCCTGCAAATAGTCTGGATCTTAATCCAATTGAAAATCTTTGGTGGAAGTTGAAGAAAATGGTCCATGACAAGGCTCCAACCTGCAAAGCTGATCTGGCAACAGCAATCAGAAAGTTGGAGCCAGATTGATGAAGAGTACTGTTTGTCACTCATTAAGTCCATGCCTCAGAGACTGCAAGCTGTTATAAAAGCCAGAGGTGGTGCAACAAAATACTAGTGATGTGTTGGAGCGTTCTTTTGTTTTTCATGATTCCATCATTTTTTCCTCATAATTGAGTGATTCCATATTTTTCCCTCTGCTTGGTCTAAAAAGTAACCGTTACTGACTGCCACAATTTTTTTTTCCTGATTTCTTAGTGTTTCTTAAAGCCAGAAAGTTGCCATTTGAAATGACTTTAGTTTTGTGTCATGTCTGTGATCTGCTTTTTTTCTACAAAATTAAACAACTGAATGAACATCTTCCGAAGGCCGGTGATTCCATAATTTTTGCCAGGGGTTGTATGTTTTCTGATTGTCCGCTGCATGGAGAGTGGCGGGAAAACCCAAAGACGCGCTCTCACAAGGTGCGAGACAAGATGTGATGTAAATAAGAAAACAAAAAGGCAGTGGTCAGATATTTTGGTTCCGAGCGATGAAAATAAAAAAATGTGAATGTTTTAAACCAAAAAAAATGCCACTTGTCCGGTCGGACAATGATTTATAGCAATTGCTTTTCCGATCACATTTTACACTTGTCCTGGACAATTGGACAAGCGTTAATGTCGATGCCTGAGTGTAAACAATAAAATGACTCTTACAAAATTTACAGCTCTTGGTAAAGAATTTTATTTGTGGGTCATCATCATTTTCCTCACCTGCATAGTGTGAGGAAATAGTTGGAGAATAAACCCTGGTGAGCTCTGGTTATTAACTAGAACCAGTTCATGATGTCTGCTGCTGTACCTGTAAGGTCAGAAGTCGATGGTGGAGGTGGAACGAGGAGCGTCTTAAAGGGGAACAACATTTTTGCTGAATCATTGGCGTTTCTGATTCTGTCATGAAGACAATTTGGCAGCAAAAATGCTGGAAGATCAACATGACAGAAGAGACGGACATGAACTGAGGACAACAGGGTGTCCAGATTTACAACACTGACGTTCAGCTGCTCTGATCCAGGTTTCTGACAGCTTCAGTCAGCTGGATGTTGGCTCCTCCTCCTCTGCATGGACAGACACGCCCACCATAATGTGTCAGCTGTGTTCTGTGGTCATTCTGTAAAACACTCCTGCATGATGTTGATGCTGCTCTGTGACATCATATTAAAATGTTATCAATCAATCCTCTGTGGGGGCTGATCACCTTTTGCCACAAACTGGGCAAATCCATTTACTCCAAAAAATAAATTCATGGTGTTCGGGTTCATCAGTGATCAGTTTCAACGTCAGAAAAGCAGCTGATGGTCTTTTTACTGATAAAGCGTCCAGACACAAACTCTGAATGTGTCTCTGGAAGAGCCTCAGACAGTTGGACCGTGTCCTTCACATGGACTGAGAGCCACCTGGCATCATGGGTGTGGTCAAGAACAAACATCCAAGACAGAAGTAGAGTCAGCACTTGTATATCCAACTCAAAGTCAGCCTGCCTCTATGACCTCACAAAGAGCAGCATGTCAATCTCCAGGGTCAGTGTTTGGAGTCAAAGTGGACACTTCAGCTTGTTGGTGACCCCATATTGACCTCGGGGGGTGTTGTACTTATCAGAAATGAGTTTATGTCCAGAAACATGGAAATATATACAGTGAGGAAAATAAGTATTTGAACACCCTGCGATTTTGCAAGTTCTCCCACTTAGAAATCATGAAGGAGTCTGAAATTTTCATCTTAGGTTCATGTCCACTGTGAGAGACAATCAAAAAAAAAAAAAAAAAAAAAAAAAAAAAATCCAGAAATCACAATGTATGATTTTTTTTTAATAATTTATTTGTATGTTACTGCTGCAAATAAGTATTTGATGTATTTGATCCCCTACCAACCAGCAAGAATTCTGTCTCACACAGACCTGTTAATTTTTCTTTAAGAAGCCCTCTGATTCTGCACTCTTTACCTGTATTAATTGCACCTGTTTGAACTTGTTACCTGTATAAAAGACACCTGTTCACACACTTAATCACACTCCAACCTGTCCACCATAGCCAAGACCAAAGAGCTGTCTAAGGACACCAGGGACAAAACTGTAGACCTGCACAAGGCTGAGATGGACTACAGGACAACAGGCAAGCAGCTTGGTAGAAGACAACTGTTATGATTATTTATTAGAAAGTGGAAGAAACACAAGATGACTGTCAATCTCCCTTGGTCTGGGATTCCATGCAAGATCTCACTTTGTGGGGTAAGGATGATTCTGAGAAAGCTCAGAACTACACAGGAGGACCTGGTCAATGACCTGAAGAGAGCTGGGACCACAGTCACAAAGATTACATTAGTAACACATGATGCTGTCATGGTTTAAAATCCTGCAGGGCAGCAAGGTCTCCCTGCTCAAGCCAGCACATGTCCAGGCCCGTTTGAAGTTCACCAGTGACCATCTGGATGATCCAGAGGAGGCATGGGAGAAGGTCATGTGGTCAGATGAGACCAGAATAGAGCTTTTTGGAATTAACTCCACTTACCATGTTTAGAGGATGAGAACAACCCCAAGAAAACCATCCCAACCGTGAAGCCTGGGGGTGGAAACATCATACTCTGGGGGTGCTCTTCTGCAAAGGGGACAGGACGACTGCACCGTATTGAAGGGAGGATGGATGGGGTCATGTATTGCGAGATTTGGCAACCTCCTTCCCTCGGTAAGAGCATTGAAGATGGGTCATGCTGGGTCTTCAAGCATGACAATGACCCCAAACACACAGCCAGGGCAACTAAGGAGGGGCTCCGTAAGAAGCATTTCAAGGTCCTGGAGTGGCCTGGCCAGTCCCCAGCCCTGAACTCAATAGAAAATCTTTGGAGGGAGCTGAAACTCCAAACCTGAAAGATTTGGAGAAGATCTGTATGGAGGAGTGGACCAAAATCCCTGCTGCAGTGTGTGCAAACCTGGTGAAAAACTACAGGAAACGTTTGACCTCTGTAATTGCAAACAAAGGCTACTGTACCAAATATTAACATTGATTTTCACAGGTGTTCAAATACGTATTTGCAGCAGTAACATACAAATAATTTTTTTTTTTTTTTTTTTAAGATTATGTCTGTAACAGTGGACATGCACCTAAAATTTCAGACCACTCCATGATTTCTAAGTGGGAGAACTTGTAAAATCGCAGGGTGTTCAAATACTTATTTTCCTCACTGTAAATGCAGTCCATTTACCATTTGCAATTGTTCACCTAAATGCCCTTAGCGCATCACAGCGGCCACCACGTCGTAAAGGGGCTTTCACAGTGCCGTATTCGTAAAGCTGCTTATTGTTTCATTTAAATACGGCCGAAATACGCGCGTACTCAGCCTTTAACAGTGTTCGTTCATACTTACAGCTGTGTGTGTTCGCGTGCACAGTCGTGTGTGCCATGCTGCACTAGTTTCAGTGCTATTTTCTGCCTCTGTGGAAGTGCGCTCTGTTCTCTACTGCATGGTGTGGTGCGGTTCAAAAACAGTATCATTTAACATTTTTTTTTTTATGCAGCGAGTGCACGTTTATTTTAGAGTCACAGCTCCTTTCAGCTTTGATCAGACTGATCGATCATGGCGTTTGATGAGCGCACCAACATGTAGCGAGTGCGCACTTATTATAAAGAGTTGCAGCTCTAGAGAGAGAACGAGAGAGAATGAGAGAATGAACAATGTTAAAGGCTGAGTATGCACGTATTTCAGTCGTGATTAAATGAAACAACGCTGCAATGATCAGCTCTACGAATACGCCACTGTGAAAGCCCCTTTATCCAGAATGACGGCGGAGTGCAAAATCACGTGACCGATATGTCACATGAAAACCCACACTCTCACAGGTGCCACCAGCTTATCTTATGACAAACTAGAAGTGGACGCTCTCGTTGTGGCCGAATAACTGTCCAGTTTCTGCAGATTCTGTGTTAGTTCGCGCCCACGGCCGATGTGCTCGATGAATTCCTGCGCAAAAAGTAGTTCCTAGATAATTGTGATATATTCTTACGATAATGAGTATATCTCATCTAAATCAATTCTAAAATTTACCAGTAATAAAATTATAAAGATAACTGAAGTTTTAAGAGTGGCCGTAATAAATATTTAAGAAACTTAAAGTTTATAAGCAACTTCACCTGTTATTGCTCAAGCAGATTGTAAACATTGACACGGTGGAGTTTGATGTGGAAGAGTTCAGAAAGATACGATTGGAATGTTTTGATGACCATTTACAGTTGACGATGAAAGACTTGAGTGTTAACTTGGTGTTAAAGTCAGAACAAGAAGCAAATCCAACAAGACCAAGCATTCGTGATATGCACACTATGAAATTGGGCTATTAGTTAAAAAAAAAAAAAAGTAGAAAAGGGGGTGTTCACAATAATAGTAGTGTGGCATTCAGTCAGTGAGGCTGTCAATTTTGTGGAACAAACAGGTGTGAATCAGGTGTCCCCTATTTAAGGATGAAGCCAGCACCTGTTGAACATGCTTTTCTCTTTGAAAGCCTGAGGAAAATGGGACGTTCAAGACGTTGCTCAGAAGAACAGAGTAGTTTGATTAAAAAGTTGATTGGAGAGGGGAAAACTTATACACAGGTGCAAAAAAATTATAGGCTGTTCATCTACAGTGATCTCAATGCTTTAAAATAGACAAAAAAAAAAAAAAAAAAACAACAGAGATGCATGGAAGAAAATGGAAAACAACCATCAAAATGGATAGAAGAATAACCAGAATGGCAAAGGCTCACCCATTGATCAGCTCCAGGACAATCAAAGTCAGTCTGGAGTTACCTGTAAGTGCTGTGACAGTTCGAAGATGCCTGTGTGAAGCTAATTTATTTGCAAGAATCCTCCGCAAAGTCTCTCTGTTAAATAAAAGACGTGCAGAAGAGGTTACAATTTGCCAAAGAACACATCAACTGGCCTAAAGAGAAATGGAGGAATATTTTGTGGACTGATGAGAGTAAAATGGTTCTTTTTGGGTCCAAGGGCCGCAGACAGTTTGTGAGACGACCCCCAAACTCTGAATTCAAGCCACAGTTCATGGATCAGTTTGGATATGTCAAAATACTTGAAGAGCTCATGTTGCCTTATGCTGAAGAGGACATGCCCTTGAAATGGGTGTTTCAACAAGACAATGACCCCAAGCACACTAGTAAACCAGCAAAATCTTGGTTCCAAACCAATAAAATTAATGCCTCGCAGATGTGAAGAAATCATGAAAAATAGCCCTCTGTGAAAAGTTTGTACAGCCGTATCATTTCCATGACGTCAGGGACAAGACGACGCGCTCCCGCCTTCAGTCTGATCCCGCATTGAAATTGATTTTATCTGTTAGTAATGTTACTTATTCACGTCCTGGTTTCAACATCCAAAAGTAAGCTGCAATGAATGTGAGATACAGATCTGTGTGCTCAGATCAGCAACGACATCGACAGCGGGCGCCGTTCTTCCTCTCCCGCTCTCTGCCTCTGCTGCGCTTATTAAGTCTGCGGGCTCATTAACCGCCGACGCGGGCCACTCACACCGCCCGTGTCTGCTTTGCAGCCAGTGTTGTGCCAGATTCAGCGCACAACACCGGCATCACCTCTCTGTTTACTGAATGGAGCTGCAGCACACTTGGCACAAGTCCTGAGATTACGCTCGCTGTTTTAATGCGAAGCGGCC
This sequence comes from Thalassophryne amazonica, assembly GCF_902500255.1. Classification (NCBI taxonomy): domain Eukaryota; kingdom Metazoa; phylum Chordata; class Actinopteri; order Batrachoidiformes; family Batrachoididae; genus Thalassophryne; species Thalassophryne amazonica. Next base: position 359,046 of record NW_022986250.1, on the reverse strand, counting down.
GGTACACCTGTTGCTGCAAGGACAGACTTCTTGCGGCAAAATCCACAGCACCGCACGTCTCGGCAATCGGAGCCCCAGAGCTCGATGGACGCTGAGAGAGGTTTATATATTTTTAATGACTGGGATTCTTTGCGGGTCTCGCCTCCATATCCCGCGATGGTACCGGAGGCGAAAGACAGTAGATTTTCATTACGACACCACTCAATCAAACTGGCGTATGAAAAAGTCCCCCAAAATAATTTTCAAGCACAAATAAAAGAAATGTGTACTCACCAAATGTGCCACAAGACAATATGAAGTTTTAAAAAAAGTAGATCTTTCCGTACAAGACAAGAAAAAGGTGCAGATGCAAACTGACGTAAATCCACAAATTACAGTTGGCGTGCAATGCATGCTGGGAGAGGGTCTTGTCCGTGACGTCTCGGCAGCGTCCATGATGAGAGGGACAGTTTAGCGGAGGGCTAAATGTTAGCTGTAAATTTGTCATTTTTAAATGAAGATTTCTCCGTTGAATGACAGATCTGGGCTTCCAGATTTACTTTACTACATACAGAAGGATCTTATGTGTAAATGTAAGTCATTTTTTGGTCCAAATATCTGACTGCATTTATTTCAATGCGGGTCTACTTTAAGAAAAGTTTGAAAGGTACCTTTGGCAGTTGACGAGCTCTGAAAAAGGTCTGAATGGCACAAAACATTGGAATCTTGGGCTTTTCCAGGCATTTTGCAACTGATGCTCCAAAATCTAAAAGCAAACAACTTGTTTTAGTTGAGTAAAGTAAGTAAGAAATATAAAAAGACCTCACAAGGTTTGTTTCATTTATTCATGAAAATGCTTTGACTTATTTTGAAATATATAGATCATTGTTTAAAATAAGTTTTGTGAGATTTCATAGTGGGATCTAAAAGCCACAGAAAAGTTTTTTTTTTGAAAATTCTTTTTCATTTATATAGCACCAAATCACAACAGCTACCTCAAGGTGCTTCACACAAGTAAATTCTAACCTTAATAACCCCCAGAGCAACAGTGGTAAGGAAAAACTCTCTGAGGAAGAATCCTCAAGCAGACCAGACTCAAAGGGGTGACCGTCTGCTTGGGCCATAAATCAGACATAAATTACAGAACAATTCACAAAACAAATATATAAGAAACACTGTTGGTGCACAGGACAGGAGGGTCTCCAGCATGTGTTGCACCTTAACACTGGGACTACCAGCATTTTCCCACTACTCCTTTTTCTACCAGAGGCTGCCAAATGGCAGCGCTGGGGTAATTTACAACTCATTAGGCCACCTTTTCTTACATGCAGCCATTAGATCGGAATGTGCCAGTACCAGAGTGACCGGCAGTTTGAGACTAAAGCCTAGTTTACACATAGACGGTTTTGTCGGCGGGTCGTATGTACAAGATGTTGTTCTTTAGCCCTTCACAACTGCAGAGGGAAGGGCTAAAGAACAACAACTTGTCCGGAAAGCCCTCACAGTATGTGGGTACCCACGATGGTCCCTGGACAAAGTGCAGAAGTCCTAGAGAACAAAGAGACCAGATAGACAGGAGACGGAAACAACAAGAAGAAGAGTGTCTCTCCCTTATTTAGCAGGAGTAGGGGAAAAACTACAGAGGATCTTCAGACAGCACAAAATCCCAGTTTACTTTAAACCGGTTAACACTTTGAGACAGAAATTAGTTCACCCTAAGGACAGGATCCCTAGTTACAAACAGAGCAATGTAGTGTATTCTATCAGATGTCAGGAAAACTGTAATGAACACTACATAGGTGAGACTAAGCAACCTTTACACAAAAGGCTATACCAGCACCGCAGAGAGGGCGCCAGTGGACCTCAGTCTGCAGTTCATCTCCACCTTAAAGACACTAACGACACGTTTGAGGACAAGGAAGTTAAAATATTAGCCAGAGAGAAGAAATAGTTTGAGAGAGGGTCAAGGAGGCATTCTTTGTGAAACGTTTGAAACCCAGCCTTAACCAGGGAGGGGGTCTGAGACATGCTTTATCCCCTGTTTACAATGGGGTACTCAGGTCAAAGCAGTTTCTGTCTTTTGTTCATGGTAATGAGTCTTTCACATCATCAGCAGAGTCGTCAAGGGAGCCATCAGGAGAGGGTCCGTCCCATCATTAGGAAGGACAGCTGCCCTGTCATTAGGAGGGTGCGAACTAGAGCACAATAGGTGCTAATTAGAGCTATTGTTTAGTCACTAGCCTATAGCAGTCTGCGTCTAGGTAGGAGGGGTCTGGTTAGGTTTAAAACTCCAGCTTTTATGACTTCTTGATTCTTCTTCTCTACAAGAGTCAAGACAGAAGTCAGACCACCAGAGCAAGAATTTTAGCTGAGGAAGTTTCTGCGATTTGAAGTGAAACATCCTCGCGTCAAGCAACCCAGTCCAGTCTAAGATTCAAGCTTCTCTACAATCCAAGCCATGCTGACGTTTCTCCTTTTTTTTTTTTACAGTCCTCCATGATTGTTTATTAATGACTGGTCTTTAGTAACTTATCTTTTTCTGAAGCAATCTTTCTGTTCATTTTCCAGGTAACCACCAGTGTCCAGATGTTCATAAATGGCATCAGCTATGATTCCTATCAGCCATATGTACATTGTTCTTAGGCAGCAGATGGGTCTGTACCTACTGGTTAGCTGTGTTTCCTTGGTCTTTTGGACTCTTATTTTTTTTTCATTTGCCTTGAATTTCCTTCTACAAGAGTGCAGTGGGCACCAGACACAGGGTCTAAAGCTGCACCCTTAACATTACTGACTTTGTATCCAAGGGATCTCTTCAAGATGGTGACCTTGAGGAAATGGCGTCTCACTAATTTAGAAGATCTTCACTTAGCCTGGAAAAAGAGTCTGTTGCTCTATAAAAAAGCCCTCCGTAAAGCTAGGACATCTTACTACTCATCACTAAATGAAGAAAATAAGAACAACCCCAGGTTTCTTTTCAGCACTGTAGCCAGGCTGACAAAGAGTCAGAGCTCTACTGAGCCAAGTATTCCTTTAACTTTAACTAGTAATGACTTCATGACTTTCTTTGCTAATAAAATCCTAACTATTAGAGAAAAAATTACTCATAACCATCCCAAAGACATATCGTTATCGTTGGCTGCTTTCAGTGATGCCGGTATTTGGTTAGACTCTTTCTCTCCGATTGTTCTGAGTTATTTTCATTAGTTACTTCCTCCAAACCATCAACATGTCTATTAGACCCCATTCCTACCAGGCTGCCCTACCATTAATTAATGCTTCGATCTTAAATATGATCAATCTATCTTTATTGGTGCTTTGGCTAACTATGTAAAACCAGCTGTCAAGAATTTGGGAGTGATATTTGACAGCTGTTTGAGGTTCGATCAACAGATAAATTCTGTTGTCAAAGCTAGTTTTTTCCAACTTCGCCTTTTGGCTAAAATAAAGCACTTTCTCAGTAGACGTGATCTTGAGATGGCCATTCATGCTTTCATCAGCTCCAGACTTGATTATTGTAATGCACTTTATTCAGGCATTAATCAGTCGTCTCTTGCACGTCTCCAGTTGGTGCAGAATGCTGCTGCTGGTCTTCTGACAAACACTTTTAGACGTGAGCATATTACGCCCGTCCTGTACTCACTCCACTGGCTTCCAGTTCATTTTAGAATTGATTTTAAAATTTTAATGTTTGTTTTTAAAGCTATTTATGGCCTTGCACCTCCCTACTTGTCTGAAATTTTAACTTTGCGCACCTACAGTAGGACATTAAGGGCGTCTGGCCAGCTTTACTTTGATGTTCCAAGGTCAAGATATAAACGCTGGGGTGATCATGCTTTCGCGGTAGCTGGCCCCAGACTGTGGAATGAGCTACCTCTTGAGTTACGTACTATTTCTGACCTAGCACTTTTTAAATCTAAGTTAAAGACTTATTTATTTAAACTGGCTTTTAACACTTAGTGGGGAGGTGACATGTTCTGTTATTTTTATGTTCTTTTTTTGAGTTGTTTTAAAATTTTATGTGTTTTATTTTTGTAAATTTGTGTTTTTAATGTTAAGCACTTTGGACACCAGTCGGTGCTGTAAAGCGCTTTATAAATAAATGCTGATTGATTGATTTATTAGTTGGCTATGTACCACAGGCTTTTAAGGTGGCAGTAATTAAACCATTACTTAAAAAGCCATCACTTGACCCAGCTATCTTAGCTAATTATAGGCCAATCTCCAACCTTCCTTTTCTCTCAAAAATTCTTGAAAGCCTTCAGTTAATTCAAAATGCTGCAGCTAGAGTACTGACAGGGACTAGAAGGAGAGAGCATATCTCACCCATATTGGCCTCTCTTCATTGGCTTCCTGTTAATTCTAGAATAGAATTTAAAATTCTTCTTCTTACTTATAAGGTTTTGAATAATCAGGTCCCATCTTATCTTAGGGACCTCATAGTACCATATCACCCCAATAGAGCGCTTCGCTTTCAGACTGCAGGCTTACTTGTAGTTCCTAGGGTTTGTAAGAGTAGAATGGGAGGCAGAGCCTTCAGCTTTCAGGCTCCTCTCCTGTGGAACCAGCTCCCAATTCGGATCAGGGAGACAGACACCCTCTCTACTTTTAAGATTAGGCTTAAAACTTTCCTTTTTGCTAAAGCTTATAGTTAGGGCTGGATCAGGTGACCCTGAACCATCCTGTAGTTATGCTGCTATAGACTTAGACTGCTGGGGAGTTCCCATGATGCACTGAGTGTTTCTTTCTCTTTTTGCTCTGTATGCACCACTCTGCATTTAATCATTGGTGATTGATCTCTGCTCTCTTCCACAGCATGTCTTTTTCCTTGTTCTCTCCCTCAGCCCCAACCAGTCCCAGCAGAAGACTGCCCCTCCCTGAGCCTGGTTCTGCTGGAGGTTTCTTCCTGTTAAAAGGGAGTTTTTCCTTCCCACTGTCGCCAAGTGCTTGCTCACAGGGGGTCGTTTTGACCGGTGGGGTTTTTCCGTAATTATTGTATGGCCTTGCCTTACAATATAAAGCGCCTTGGGGCAGCTGTTTGTTGTGATTTGGCGCTATATAAATAAAATTGATTTGATTCTCAAATACTGCCTTTGATCTCCTGCCCCACTTCTCATGTTTGAGTAAGCGAAGCAGTGAGAGATCTTTTTCTTCTCCCCAATGGACCAATTTACAATGATGCAGTTTCACTGGATTCTTTTAGTCCTTTGATGGTGTTGTTGCTGGGGTCCAGGATCAGAACTATCTGGTGGATGACACTGCTGATCTGGTGGATGACCCAGCTGAGTGCTGCTACAGAAGAGATGTCTCCCCGCAGCACTGGGAGAAGTTGCACCATTTTCTTCATACACCCTGGTGCCTACGCGTTTTGTGGAGGTTTTAGCTGGGGTTTGTTTCTTTTGAAACATCCTCATAAGATCTCTCCTGGCAAACCCCTTCACAGTGGGACCGAGGACACGCGAGGCTCAGGTCAACCTTTTGTCCAAATCTTTGAACACATTCATAACAGCCAAACTGTTTTTGTCCTGTGTGAATTTTCATGTGTCTTTTCAGGGTGCCATTTTGTCTAAATCTGCGACCACATTCAGAACAGCCAAACTGTTTTTGTCCTGTGTGAATTATCATGTGTCTTTTCAGGATGTGCTTTTCTCCAAATCTGTGACCACATTCAGAACAGCCAAACTGTTTTTGTCCTGTGTGAATTTTCATGTGTCTTTTCAGGATGTGCTTTTCTCCAAATCTTTGACCACATTCAGAACAGCCAAACCGTTTGTGTCCTGTGTGAATTATCATGTGTCTTTTCAGGTCGACCTTTAGTCCAAATCTTCGATCACATTCAGAACAGCCAAACTGTTTTTGTCCTGTATGAATTATCATGTGTCTTTTCAGGACGTGCTTTTCTCCAAATCTGTGACCACATTCAGAACAGCCAAATTGTTTGTGTCCGGTGTGAATTTTCATGTGTCTTTTCAGGGTGCCCTTTTCTCCAAATCTTTGACCACATTCAGAACAGACAAACTGTTTGTGTCCTGTGTGAATTATCATGTGTCTTTTCAGGGTGCCCTTTTCTCCAAATCTGCGACCACATTCAGAACAGCCAAATTGTTTTTGTCCTGTATGAATTATCATGTGTCTGTTCAGGTTGAACCTTAGTCCAAATCTTCGACCACATGCAGAACAGCCAAACTGTTTGTGTCCTGTGTGAATTATGTGTTTTTTCAGGTGGCCCTTTTGTTCAAATCTTTGACCACATTCAGAACAGCCAAATTGTTTTTGTCCTGTATGAATTATCATGTGTCTTTTCAGGGCGTGCTTTTCTCCAAATCTGTGACCACATTCAGAACAGCCAAATTGTTTGTGTCCTGTGTGAATTTTCATGTGTCTTTTCAGGGTGCCCTTTTCTCCAAATCTTTGACCACATTCAGAACAGACAAACTGTTTGTGTCCTGTGTGAATTATCATGTGTCTTTTCAGGTTGCCCTTTTCTCCAAATCTGCGACCACATTCAGAACAGCCAAATTGTTTTTGTCCTGTATGAATTATCATGTGTCTGTTCAGGTTGAACCTTTGTCCAAATCTTCGACCACATTCAGAACAGCCAAACTGTTTGTGTCCTGTGTGAACTAAGTGTTTTTTCAGGTCGCTCTTTTGTCCAAATCTTTGACCACATTCAGAACAACCAAATTGTTTGTTCTGTGTTTTACTCCAATCAGAACAGCTAAATAGTTTCATGCTTGCTTGCCTCCCCTTGTATGGCTCTGAGTAGTTCATGTTATCAGATCCTTGTACATGTTTAGAGCCTTTAAACTGTTTCTCATCAGTGTTGTTTGAGCTAACAATATTGGTATTTTTTTGACAAAGAAAACTTGACTGAAGTTCTCTGGTCTGTTTCCAGTCATCACTGTCATCAGTCTCAGTTCCAGAAGTGTCTGAACTCCTGCCACTGGTATCTGGTTGTAAATGACTGTTTGGGCCTGAGTTGCTGGCTGGTTGTGGTCCTCCATCATCCTCTCCATCAGCTTCTGCTGTCAGTGTTCTGTGTACAGATGAGCTGCTGGCTACAGGCTCAGCCTCTGTGCTCTCATCACTTGGGCTTTGATGAAGCTGTGATGACTCTGATTTTTCATCATCATTTTCACTCTTCACAGGGACGGCAGTGAAACCAGACTTGGTGAGATCTGCCTCCTCCAGCTGCTGAAGCTGCTCTCCCTGCTGACTTATCCACAACGTCTCTTCTTCTTTAATGTCCTCCTGGTCAACACTCAGATTCCATTCCTGGTGTTCAGGGAGAGTTTCTTCTTTAATCACCACCAACGGCTGCATGTCTGCAAAGAAAAATGAAATTAACAGCCCCTTTTTTCGGCCCCTTGGTATTTCATGGATTTTAATTTATTTATTCCATTTAAAATACAAAAAATAAAACCGGCTTCTCAATATAAAAATTTCAAAACCTATCTTACTTAAACTCAATCTTAAAGCAAATCTCTACAATTTGATATAAATTAATAAAAAATATAAAACCCAAGATGATGGGTTGCATAATTCATGGGCCCGTTTAGTATAATACCTGTAAATAATCAATCTGAATGCCAGTTTTCTTCAGACAAGTCAGGGGATGGATACATGTACATTTTCCAAGTCACTGAATGTTTCTTGGACTTTCAATTACGAGGAAACACAAACAGTATGGCACTCTATGGTAAATCTGTGTGGAGTAGACAGTACTCACACACACACACACACACACACACACACACACACACACACACACACACACACACACACACACACACACACACACACACACACACACACTTGTGCTCAAAAGTTTACATACCCTGGCAGAGATGTAGTTTTGTTGGCCATTTTTCAGAGAATATGAACGATAACACAAAAACTTTTTTTCACTCATGGTTAGTGGTTGGGTGAAGCCATTTATTGTGCCATTAACAAGCCATTAACTGTGTTTACTCTTTTCAACTCATAATGACAACACAAACTACCCAAATGACCCTGATCAAAAGTTTACATATTGCTGTTCTTAATACTGTGTGTTGCCCCCTTTAACATCACTGACAGCTTGGAGTCTTTTGTGGTCGTTGTGGACAAGGCTCTCTGATGGTGAAGCTGCCACTGAATATGTCTTGGACTTTATTTCCATTAATTACAAAGAAATGCAAACAGTATGGCACTTTATGGTAAATCTGCATGGAGAAGACAGTTCTCAAAAACTGAGTGACTGTGCAAGAAGGTGAAGAGTGAGGAAAGCCACCAAGACACCCGGACAACTAAGGAGAAGTTATGGGCTTATGTGGCTGTGATCGAAGAAATTGTGCACAGTGTAAAAAAACAAAACAAAAACAACAACAACAAAAAAACCTGCCAGGGTATGTAAACTTTTGAACACAACTGTATACACACACACACACACACACACACACACACACACACACACACACACACACACACACACACACACACACACACACACACACACACACACACACACGAGGTCTGTGAGAAAAGTAACCAACCTTTTTATTTTTTTCAAAAACCATATGGATTTGAATCACGTGTGATTGTATCAGACAAGCTTGAACCTTCGTGCGCATGCGTGAGTTTTTTCACGCCTGTCGGTTGCATCATTCGCCTGTGAGCAGGCTTTGTGTGAGCAGTGGTCCACCCCTCTCGTCGGATGTTTACTGCGAATAAATGTCTGAACGATTTGGAGGTTTGCTGCATCAATTTTTTTCCAGAAACTGTGAGAGACCTCCAGGTGGACATCGTTCGAAAAATTAATATGGCTTTCAGGGACCATTTTATGGGGATTAAACAGATTACGGAGTGTTACCGCCGCTTTAAGGACGGCCCACAGCTGCTGAGATATAGATACATACGTATATACGTACATACGTATATACATACATACGAATACGAGGGCTGTCAATAAAGTATAGGTCCTTTTATTTTTTTCAAAAACTTTATGGATTTCATTCATATGTTTTTACGTCAGACATGCTTGAACCCTCGTGCGCATGTGTGAGTTTTCCCACGCCTGTCAGTGACGTCATTTGCCTGTGAGCACTCCTTGTGGGAGGAGTCATCCAGCCCCTCGTCGGAATTCCTTTGTCTGAGAAGTTGCTGAGAGACTGGCGCTTTGTTTGATCAAAATGTTTTCTAAACCTGTGAGACACATCGAAGTGGACATGGTTCGAAAAATTAAGATAGTTTTCGGTGAAAATTTTAACGGCTGATGAGAGATTTTGAGGTGATACTGTCGCTTTAAGGACTTTCCACGGAGCGAGACATCGTGCAGCACTCCCAGGCGCCGTCGTCAGCCTGTTTCAAGCTGAAAACCTCCACTTTTCAGGTTCTATTGATCCAGGACGTCGTGAGAGAACAGAGAAGTTTCAGAAGAAGTCGGTTTCAGCATTTTATCCGGATATTCCACTGTTAAAGGAGATTTTTTTTAATGAAAGACGTGCGGACGGGTGATATTGTGTATGTGGAAAAAGTTTTAGATCTTTGAGTTCATCTCATACAAAATGGGAGCAAAACCAAAAGTGTTGCGTTTATATTTTTGTTGAGTGTATATATATATATGAACTGAATTTTTTTAGACACCCATGCAATAAAATTTCACTCATATACAACAACAAAACTCAAAGTAGTCAAAGGAAAAACAGACAGTAAGTAAAAAAACAAACAATGTACACGGTGCCTAAAGGCGTAGGCAGAAGCAAAGTTGCTGTGTTGAAAGCCTTTCTCAGATTAATAAATAAACCAATTACTAATTCCCTTTGGTCCACATGTTTATTGATCTCTTCTATTGCATCGAACAAAGCCAGTGCAGTGGGCCTTTTTGCTCTGAACCCATATTGACTGTCATCAGGCAAGTTGTGCTGTTCAATAAATTTATCCAATCTGTTATAAAGTTTTTACGATATCTTAGAAAATTGTGAAAATAAAGACACAGGCCTGTAGTTAGTAAAAAGATGTTTGTCACCAGATTTGAATAAAGGTATCACCTTTGCCACTTTCATACCATTTGGGACAATTCCAGTTTGAAATGATTTATTAAATATATAAGTTAATGGTTTAGCAATTTCTGTAATTATTTGTTTTACTAAGGCCATATGTACAGCATTATGATCAGTAGATTTTTCTTTTACATGTGCTGACTACCATAATAATTTCCTTATCAACTGGGCCAAGAAACATTGTGTATGGATTTCTATCAATTTATTGCTGATTCACCCATGTAGTGTGTGGAATGTCAGCTGCCAAATCTGGCTCAACATTAGCAAAAAATGTATTAAAACTGTTCACCACATGGTTCATATCATATTCATCTTTATTATTATTATGACGTATGTTGGGTAGTTCTTTGCTTTGGGTTTATTTGTTGAAATATTATTCAATATTTTTCATGTTTCCTTTGTTATTTTTATAATCATTGAGTATTTTTCCAAAGCATGATTTTTTTTTTCCAGTTCCGCATAATGGTTAATTTATTTTTATAGTGCATATATTTAATCTCTGCCTCTCTTGATTTACTTCTGATAAACTATAGAACATATTTTTCATCTTACAAACCTTTGCAGCCCTTTTGTTATCCATGGATGAGCCTTATATTTATTATTTGCACTAAAATGTATAAATGGACAATTTTTGTTGTATATATTGAAAAATATGTTTTCAAATTCGGCATATGCTAAATCAGCATTATTTTTCATTCCTGCAAACGTAAATCATTTTTTAAGGCAATAATAGCTTCTTCAGACTGCAGACATTTTCGATATTGTATTTTCTCATTCCATTTTCATTTTTTATTTAAAATTAAATCAGTAACTATAAAAATTGGTAAGTGGTCACTAATATCGTTGATCAATAAACCACTTATTGTTTTTTTACGGTATCATTTGTAAGTATATTATCAATGAGAGTAGGTGCCTGAAAAGTTGTTCTTCAAGGCCTAGTAATTTTTGGATATAAATTTAAGCTGTACAGGTTATTAATGAAATCCTCTGTCCCTTTATGCTGATATGGATTTAAAAGATCAATATTTATATCTCCACAGACAAATACTTGTTTATTACCCATCTGTGAAAAATATTTCTCAATCCAATTTTGAAATTCTTCAATATTTGATCCCAGAGCTCTATAAATACAGCTAATAATCATATTTTTACCTTTTCCCATACATATTTCAATTGTAATAAATTCCAATACAATCCATACATTACATTTTCTGTAATATATTACATTCCAGAAAATGTACCGGTTTCTTTAATACTTTTGTTAGCTTTTCAGTGTAACTGATGTGAATTTTAGTTCACTACATTACTCTTGTGTTAATCTTAGGAGTGGTTTACTCTTAGGAGGTTTTTTTTTTTTAAAACTACTGTTCCTATCAGTCTAATACTTTTGTTACTTTTTCAGTGTAACATTTAGGTCATTAATCTACTCCTGTGTTAACCTCATTAGTGGTTACCTTGCGCTTGCTTGGCTATACTCTTGAATTTTCTGGTGCATAAAGTACACTACTTTACACTTTATGTAAATCCTGCATGATGCTGGAAGATATAGTGGCTCTTCTAGAGAGCCGTGTCCACAATTTAGAACAGCTTCTCAGCTCAGTGGAGATATGGGCACTCAAGACAAGGTTAGTATTGAGCTGGCTAGCATGCCCATTAGCATTAGCTTAGAAACCCCGGCTGTGGAGGACGGTTTTCAGACTGTGGATAGGCGGAGGAAGCCACATAGGGCTTGGTGCCCTGTTGTGGTAACCAGTGGTGGGCACACTTCCGATAATCCGATAACAGATAATTATCGAAGATAATGTTTTCTTTATCGGATTATCTTTTTAGATAACGTTAAAAACCATTATCGGACCAATTATCTTCCGATTAATCTTTGTCCGATAACTTTTAAACCGATAAACAAAATAAACAAAGCTGAACAGCGACAAGCATTTTTAAAATTAGTTTAGCACTCACCTGTTTAAAGTTTTTTAACGACGCACAGCTGTAACCTTTGCAAACAGAAGAGAGCCGCTTGTATAAAAAGCATCTCAATCCTCTGCAGACAAAGGAGAAACAGCACCCCCCCCCCACCAAAAAAAAAAAACATTTCCTTTAACACCATGCCAATAGGCTGGCGATATCACCTAAGTCATTCAGAGGCATACATTTTTAACTTATGGTTCAAATTTTAACCAAACAAATTTTGTACAAGTTATTTAAAATTACTGTCATGTCTGAAGTTTTATAAAGTGAAAATATCAGATATATGTTTTAGTTTTAAAGTAATGTGCTAATTTTTAAGGTTTTGTGAGCACATCCTGTGACCCGCAATGCATTTTGGGTAGGATGATGTAATCTCAGTACATCACGACAGGACAAATGCATTTCAGAGACACTGTTCAGGCTCCACGGACAACAGCATTAAACTCTAGTGCCTAAAACTCTCTTGAATATATTCTCTGCGTTTACAGATGTTGGTTTTATTTGCGTTTGTTAAATTCCATGCATTTTAAATGTAACAGACAGGGATTACTGTATCTGGAATTTTGTTTTCAAGGCCTCTACTGTCATCTACTGGTCAGTAGTGTTCACTAAGCGTGTGGGAACCAGTAGATAGCAGTGTTCTATTTATTTTGACCCCGGTTATGTCAGATGACTGTCAAATCAACTTTTTGGCTTTGCAAATGGCTTTTTTGATATTCCTCAGAACGACAACATACGCAACATGCATCCAGCAGCATACACGTTGCTGTCATAGACAACTGCCTGTAAAGTTTTTTGGCAAGTTATAACTTTCTAAACAGCGTAATTTGTAATGAAATCCGGTTCATTTATGCGGCTCTTTCGGCGCCATGTTTGTTTTTTCAGAGACAGCAGTAAGCTCCTCCTACCCCTCCAAATGGAGGGATTTGTAGCCCTTCGCCTTCCCCTCCGCCTCGCTCCAAAAAGAGAGACTCAGCCAGTGTTTAGCAGAGGCACTTTTACCCAGAATCCTTTGCGATCTGTCTGTTTGTTACAAAACCTCAGAATTAGTGCATTATTCAACATTAAAAGATATATGTTATATTTTAACTTTGTACAAATGACATAATTGACATTAATGGAGTTATTCTATTGCTATTAATGTTATTCATAATCAAAACCATAAGTCAGCATGACTATTTTTTCAAGACCTGCGCCTGACCGGTTGGCTTTTTGGCTGCTCTCGGAGTGCCTCAGATGCCAAATGTTGAAAGAAAAGTGTGGTCTCAGTGTTTGGGTATGTTGTTGTTTTTAATATTATTATAAGCTATTAAATTTGTTCTACTACTAGTTGTAGATGTGTCAGAGGTAATACTGGAATTTATGTTATCGGTTATCTGTAACTTCCGATATATTTTTGGGTGGTTTATTGTTTTATTTTATCGAAGATAACTTTTCAGTTATCTGATTATCTGTTATCAAAGATAATTTTTTGGTTATCTGTGCCCACCACTGGTGGTAACCCGATCACACTTGCCACTGCGAATTATGAATCGGTTCTCTCCCTTGGATATGCCTGATGTGAGTTCTTTGAGCCCAGGGGTGACTTCCACTCCTATCTCCAGGCCGAAATGCGGGCTTTAGTGATGGAGGATTGTTTCACCCGCAAAGTCAGGTTACAGACGCCAGCCAACGTTAAATGTATTACTGGGGCCAGAGCTCCCGATATTGCTTCCAACTCAACTTAGGGTGTTGATACTGCAGAAGGGTAGACAGACTAAGGAACATGACATGAGATACAGTCACAAAGTTATACACGCTGGCGCCAATGATGTCAGGATGAAGCACTCATGGGTCACAAAAATATACATAGAGAGGACTTTTGACCTTGCCAGAAAGATGTGTCTGTGTCGATTAATAGTCTCTGGTCCCCTCCCCTCCCAGGGTACTGATGAGGCGTTTAGCAGGCTGACCTTGTTAAATAGCTGGCTGGCGCAATTTTGTAGACAGCAAGGCTTTAACTTTATTGATAACTGGCCTTCATTCTGGGGCTGCCGTGGCTTGCTGATGCCGGATGGCCTTCACCCTACTGGGGAAGGCGCCGCCATCTTGTCTGCGAACATACGTAGATAGAGCTCTACAGAGCGGGTAACATTAGGATTTTACAGCAGGCCATGGAGCAGGTGATTAGAGACAAGGATTGTGACAAAGGTGGGTATTGAATTCATTAGCTGATTGGGGAAATCAGTGCAGAAAATCCACTATGGTGATAGTGCAGTTTATCTGCCAGGGAAGGAAATTTAACAAGTTGAGACTGTGGCCTGCTTTCGTAGACGTGGCCATAAAAATTATACAGGGATATGCTTTGCAAACTTAATACCCATTACTACACTGGATAATGTTGAAATTGAGGGTGGCCTTTTGGATGTTCCACCAATATCAAAGATTTCATGTCTGCTACCTACAACTCGTGTGGAATGTCTCAAACCTAAACCTACTTCCAGGCATCTTATATACACTCAACAAAAGTATAAATGCAACACTTTTGGTTTTGCTCCCATTTTGTATGAGATGAACTCAAAGATCTAAAACTTTTTCCACATACACAATATCACCATTTCTCTCAAATATTGTTCACAAACCAGTCTAAATCTGTGATAGTGAGCACTTCTCCTTTGCTGAGATAATCCATCCCACCTCACAGGTGTGCCATATCAAGATGCTGATTAGACACCATGATTAGTGCACAGGTGTGCCTTAGACTGCCCACAATAAAAGGCCACTCTGAAAGGTGCAGTTTTATCACACAGCACAATGCCACAGATGTCGCAAGATTTGAAGGAGCGTGCAATTGGCATGCTGACAGCAGGAATGTCAACCAGAGCTGTTGCTCGTGTATTGAATGTTCATTTCTCTACCATAAGCCGTCTCCAAAGGCGTTTCAGAGAATTTGGCAGTACATCCAACCAGCCTCACAACCGCAGACCATGTGTAACCACACCAGCCCAGGACCTCCACATCCAGCATGTTCACCTCCAAGATCGTCTGAGACCAGCCACTCGGACAGCTGCTGAAACAATCGGTTTGCATAACCAAAGAATTTCTGCACAAACTGTCAGAAACTGTCTCAGGGAAGCTCATCTGCATGCTCGACGTCCTCATCGGGGTCTCGACCTGACTCCAGTTCGTCGTCGTAACCAATTTGAGTGGGCAAATGCTCACATTCACTGCCGTTTGGCACGTTGGAGAGGTGTTCTCTTCACGGATGATGCGAAGGAGATGTGTTGCACTGCATGAGGCAAATGGTGGTCACACCAGATACTGACTGGTATCCCCCCCAATAAAACAAAACTGCACCTTTCTAGTGGCCTTTTATTGTGGGCAGTCTAAGGCACACCTGTGCACTAATCATGGTGTCTAATCAGCATCTTGATATGGCACACCTGTGAGGTGGGATGGTTTATCTCAGCAAAGGAGTAGTGCTCACTATCACAGATTTAGACTGGTTTGTGAACAATATTTGAGGGAAATGTTGATATTGTGTATGTGGAAAAAGTTTTAGATCTTTGAGTTCATCTCATACAAAATGGGAGCAAAACCAAAAGTGTTGCGTTTATATTTTTGTTGAGTATATATCTATCTTATATCTTATCTTATATATATATATCCGGGTCTATCTCATATTCCAAATCTCCTATATGATGTTCAGTGTACTGAAAAGGTCATTCCTCCGCAGAAGTAAATTCAAAAGAATCAGTGTCATCATAACATAGTTAAGAAAATTTCACAAACCAAAGAAAACAGTTAACTTCAGACTCACTGCCTGCTGTAAACACATACATACTATGGAAATCATTGCCGCTAATTGATTATTATACCCATGTTATTTTGACAACAGACATAACCATTACTAAACCAAAACAAATACCGTCACCTCAATCTTTCCAATTCTTAAAGTTCTCTTATCACTATAACTTTAGCTTCTTAGATAGATAAAAACTTTATTGATCTCACAGAGGAGAAATTCACATTCTTCCGGTGATTCATTTAATGTAATCATCATTTTACAACTTCTTGTCCAAGTCGCCTGAATTTTCTGTTTCTTCCGGAGGATTCTAGCTTCTCCTGCTAAGTCAGTATTTTTCTTCGTCAGGTGTTCATTAATGTACACATTGGTTCCTCTCAAATTTTTGGCCTGCTGCAACAAATCATTCTTAAATTTTCTGTTTGCAAACCTAATAATAATGGTTGGTTTGACCTTGTTGTCCTTCATTGGATAAGAATGACAATCTGCAATGTCACTGTTATTAATATGAATGTTCTTTGAAGAAAAAAGATTGATAGTCTGCTGCTCCACGGACTGTATTTCTTCCTGCTTTTCATCCATATTACTTGATCTGTTAGCTACTACCCTGGCGTATGACTGATGTGTAGTATTCAGTCCTGTTACAACAACATCATCCACTCTGGTGTATTGCTCCAAATCGTCCACTCATTTTACCAAAAATCTAATTTTATTGTCCTTTTCTTGCATCAGGTTTCTCAATTCACAAACCACTTCAAAAGACCCAGCAATTCATTCTGTTTTCTGACCACGCCACTCTTTTTCTGAAGCTGTGCTGTTTGAGAGAGCTCTCTTCCACATTATTATATGGTACGTAATTTTGCCAGCTTTTGATTGGGCCATTCGCCACTTTCTGAGGTGTACCTCACGCCGGGTTGACCACTGGTGAAGCCGAGTACACCGGTGGGGGAGTCAAGTACACCTCGCGTGCAGCGTACTGCTAGCCAATCGAGTGACGCCTTCTAACGATAACGACCAATCAGACAACGCCTACTTGGGCCCACTTCGAGTTGCGTCGTGATTCATCATGACGACGCCGTGTACACAATGTAGTAAGGGCACAGAAAAAAAAAAAACGCTGCTGGCTGCAGCCTCGGTTTTCTCTCACAAATGTTTTTAAATACAGTCCATAAAAGTCCTAGTCACAGACTGATTGACAGGACATGTCCACATCAAGTATAACTCCAGACAACTCCACTCAGAGGGTTCGTTCCTGCACGTGCGCATATCGCGGTCAAAGTAGGAAAGATTAAACTATAACAGAACTCAAAGCGCAGACCTGCAGCTCAGCACAAATATAAACTAGAATTTAAGTCACAGTGCACAGTCTGTCTCTGATTCCTCTGTGCAGAGAACCTGCAGGCTGCGTTCTCTCCTCCTCTCTGCTGCACCTGATGCAGACATTCCTGCGTGGTCATGACACCACAGGAAGCTCAAAGCAGCCCCGTGTGAAAGGGGCTTTAGAGATTGTGCTCATGAAGTATTTTGGACCTGTTGGTGCAGTATGACAGTAATAATCAAGAGCTGAAACTTGAGATTGATTTTTCAGTGTTATTATGTTTGACAAACTCACAATTTTCTTGTTTACCATATAATAAAACAGTTACAGACTTTTAATTTTGGTGTACCCATGATTATGCGGACCTGGTCAGGATGAGGTTCACCAGGTCCGCATAATCACGGGTACACCTCATCAAAAGTCTGTAACTGTATAGTGTTCTAGCTGCAGTTAGCGGCAAATTTCTGGCTGACTTTAGGGTTCAAACTGTCTGTTCGTTGAGAATGGATTTTATGAAGAAAAAAAAAAAAAACTGAATTGTTGCTGAAAATTTCTTCTGCTTCACTGTCACGAGGCTGTGAGATGCTTTGAAATGCCAGCTCAGCGTGCAGCCGAGGAAGACAGCTGAACAGAGAATCTGTATGCTGAAAGGGAAAAAGTCTCCATGGAAAAACTTGCGCGTGAGCGTCGCTGATGATACATTTATTTTACAGTCAAAACGCTTCTTGTTTTCAAAAAAATTTGAAGTTTGTACAGCACAAAAACAGTGAGAGAAAGAAAGAGAGAGAGAGACGGGGAGAGAGAAAGCAAGTGAGAGAAAGAAAGAGAGAGAGCGCTGTCTTTTCTCTTTAAATCTATTAAAATAAAGTTATAAAAGTCTATAGAAAAAAAATCAAAGTACTTAATTCTTTCACCAAAGATACACCTTCTGGCAAAATGTAGCTAAACTTTCAGGTCTCCTTTTTAAGAAAATCCTCATATAAAATCAACAATAATGATCATAATAATAACATGAAAGCAAACAGAGCTCTGGTATCGGATCGGAAAAGTATCAGAATCGGTGGATATCCAAATTCAGGTATCGGGATGGGAAGAGAAAAATTGTGGGTCGGTGCATCCCTGCCTGAGATTATTGAAAATGCTCTGCTGCTAAAACTAGAGACTTTTTATGGTGTCACATCAGTGACAAAACCCCACTGGCATAAAAAATGCTTTCACGTGTAGATATTAACTGCACGCACGCGCAAAGTTGCTGCGTGTGAGGATCAGCGCTCCCCCGCCCGCTTGAACATGATTTCTGCTCGCGCGCAGACAATTATGGGGGGAGGGAACCAGGTCGACACTGGCTCTGCTGTGACTGGCTGTCTCTGGAGAGCGAGGTCTGATTGACAGCCCTCCTGATTGACGCGGAAGTCAATCGGAGACAGAATCAGAATCCTTTATTTGTCATTGTTCCTCAGGGGCTCAACGAAATTCAAAAGCAGCTGAGAAAAGCAGTGCAAAAAAAACAAATAATGCATAATGCATATAAAAGTTATAAAAAGACATAAAATATGAAGTTATAAAAAGACTGTTACAGTGGGGTTGAGGCGTTCAGGGCAACAACAGCTCTAGGAAAGAAGCTGTTTTTCAGTCTGTTTGTTAACGATGGCATTAAGTGATTAACACCTCGTTTCTGCTTAAAACTTCACTCCAGTCATCATCTATCTCAATGACAGACCTCTGAAGCTTCTGTACAACAATCATTTCCACATAAATTAAGCATTATTTCATAACAAATTACAGAAAGTCCTAAAAATCACTTCCTGAGACTCATCTGTAGACTGACTCTGTGCACCCAAACCGATCAAAGGGAATAACGTGATTATTAACCATCAGACGACAAATTAAAACCACCATCTCACTGAAGGTGACAACAGCATCTCCTTAAAAAAAAAAAAATCAAATTCAAACAAAACAGTTCCTGTACAAAATCCTGAAATGCTGCATCCATGAAAATACAAATACAAGAACATAAGAGGCTTACTGAATATTATTTACAAATAATAAGAGAAAATATAGGGCAACCAAACATTTACAAATAAAATTTGTCTATCAAAGAAACTACTTTTAAAACATTATTGGATTCAATCAATGATAGAGACTTAGAATTAAGTTTAAACTCATTTTTCCAATGAGTAATATTTGGTTTTGTCTTGAAAAAAAATATTTGTGTGTGTAATGTTTGCTTAGTAAAATTATATTATTAATACAAAAGTCATTACATTTAATATCTACGCCTGAACGCATTTTTTACGTGAGTGGGGTTTTGTCACTGATCTGATGCCATACTTTTACAAAAACATCAAATAAAGACAACCAGCGACTCAAAGAACTAGAGGATATTTTAATGGAGGTTCAATCATCTAAATCAGGGGGACAGTTACCAGGTTTAGTCTGTCTCAACACAGTGAGGGGGGGGGGGGTCTCCCTATGGTAGAAAATGGCTTACAAGAAGGCTGGATTACACAGGGTCCTAAGAACAAGGACAACCATAATGTTTCCTTTCAACCCTTAAGCTACTTTGTTTCATATGTAACAGGCAAAAACCCACAACGATCCAAGTTTTATGTTCTCTACATCCAGCACTATGACCCACGTAAAGCCAGAGAGACGTATGAGACACAACAATTACAAAACAGTGTCAGTGAGCAAAACTCAGCTTGCAGTTACACCTTCAGTCACAAATAGTGTATCAGAAAAGAAATCAGATGAGCCAGCTGAGTGGTGCCCTATACACAAGAAGCCACACCCCTTAGCAAAGTGCCGTGGGTTTAGAGTCAAGCACTTAGATGAAGGAAAAGTTCATCTAAAAGACAGTTCTGTCCATTTTCGCTGTTGTGCATCCATTAAAGCCTTAGATAAAGACTGTAAAGTTGTTGCCAAGTGCAAAGAGTGTAACAGCAACAAGCACCTTACAGCACTACACCCTGGCACTGCTCGTTGGTCTACAGAGGCACAAGCGACACAGAAAGAGCAAGACAACAGCTCATCAAAATGCACGGAAATCTGTGATGAATCTCTTGGACTCAGTTCTTGTTCAAAAATCTCCCTTGTGAGCGTGTACCCCGCAAACTGTCCCAACAATGCTCAAAAAATGTATGTGGTCTTAGATGACCAAAGAAATCGATTTCTCGCCAAGTCGGTCTTCTTTGATGTATTTGGCATCAGTGTCGTCCCCTCCACATATACTCTTAAGACCTGTGCGGGCATAAAAGAGGCAACAGGAAGGAAAGCTCATGATTTTGTTGTCTCATCTCTAGATGGAAAGACTCATGCAGCACTCCCACCTGTTTAAGAATCTAATATGATGCCAGACGGTCACTCAGAAATCCCCACACCTGACATTGGACAGCATTTTCCTCACCTAGCTCCTGTTGCAGATAAAATCCCACCAGTTGAACCAGACACGCCCATCTTCCTCTTATTGGGTCAAGATGTCCTGTGTGTACACAAGGTATGCAAACAGTACAATGGTCCCCACAACACACCGTATACCCAGTGGCTAGACTTGGGCTGGGTCATCATTAGCAAGGTGTGCTTTGGAGGGGTACACAAACAAACAAAAGTGAACGTTTACAAAACAAATGTACTCAATAATGGCCATACTTCCCTTCTCGAGCCTTGTCCTAACGTGATCAACGTAAAGGAGAAACTCAGTGCTCCCACACAGTGAACAATCGACCACATATTCTACGACATAAACAGTTCCACTCAAACCAACAGACAACTTGGGGTTTAATGTATTCCAAAGAAATCCTGATGATCACTAAACAGCATCATCTATTGGAGGACAAAATCTATCTTGAGATAATGGACAGAGGTTCATATGGACAATAATAACCACTGGGTGGCGCCCCTACCATTCTGTACACCACGTCCTCGACTGCCCAACAACAAAGAACAGCCTCTGAAACACCTCACTGCTCTGCTACGAACACGACAAGACATGAGAGAACAATTTACTGAATTTATGCAGAAAATCTTTCATAATGACCAGGCAGAAAAGGAACCACCACTCAAACCAGGTGAAGAATATGGAACAACAACCTTATTCATCATTGTGGCGACACATTAACTCCTCAACTACAACTGAACGCAAAGTTAGACTGCCTGATATCTTAGCTTCAAGTTTGGAAAACGCCCAATCAGTAGACAGTCTTGTGGATAGTTTACACTCAGCGGTCAAAACTACACTCAACATGATTGCACCACCTTTATTAAAACCACACCTCCACCCAAAACAGTCACCTTGGTTCAATGATTACTTGCGTGACCTCAAGCATAAGGTCAGAGGTCGAGAACGTAAACGGCGTAGTTCAATATTAGAAGTATTCCACCTTGTGTGGAGCGATGCTATCTTAGACTATAAGAGTGCACAACTGGCTACAAAGCAGACCTATTACTCTGATTTGATCAACAAAAACAAGCATGTCAAAGTTCTTGTTCGACACGGTGACATTATTTATTCATGGACAACCACCTGTTCTTCGCTCTTCTTTTACAGCACAATATTTCTTGGATTACTCTGAGAAAAAAAAATAGATGACATTAGGTCAAACCTATCCCAGCATGCCTTAAACCAGCCACAACACCCTGCTATTGAGGTGGGTGCCATTGAGGTGGGTGCCATCACTGAGGTTTTACCTTGATTTACAGAATTTGATAATATCTCACACAACATGCTGCTGAAACTTGTAACGTCTACAAAAAGCACAACCTGCTTTTTTGATCATATACCAGGAAAACTGTTTAAGGACCTGTGACCCACTCTTGGGTCGACTGTGCTGGAATTTATACTGCACCCCATGGGCACATACTGCGGCCTTTTGGGATTACCTTTCACTGCTATGCTGATGACAGTCAGTTATACATGCAGATAACTACTGGTAATTTCATCCACATAAAATCCTTAGAAGATTGCCTTGCATCCTTGAAAAGCTGGATGTCTACAATTTCCTACTTTTAAACTCTGACAAGACTAAAGAGAAAGTAGAGCTGCTGAGCTTCTTAACAGGCCCCTGATTGTCTCCCTGTGTTCAGTATTTGTCAATAAATGTGTAATGTTGTGAATGTCACACTGTCAGTCAGTGTACCTCATTTTTTTTAATACTTCAGTGTGTGTGCACGGCTCTGAGTTCACAGTGATGTCTCATTCACACACACACACTTTTTTTTACCGGTTCACATTTATTTCATTTGACATCGTACAAAAACAAACTATCCCTGCGTGTCATCTGTAGCTCCACTCTGTGTACTTTCTTTTCAGTGTTCATGTTCACCGATCTGACAGACAGGGGATTCCCATCTCCCAGGGTCAATTTACATACATTTGCAGCTTTAGGGGCATGAAAAGGGAACGTGCGTGGATTGATCTGTACACACACTTTGATACATCTGGATATTTTTGTGATTACGCCAGTTTCTGGGTATTGGAGTACACCATGTTTCAGTAGAAAAAAAACACTCAAGTCTTCGTACATGAGGCCTCAAATGTTGATGCAATGCATCCTGGGTTGATTTTCCCTGTATGTCGTCGGGAGAATTCCTTTTCCATATTCAGAATAATTAAATAGTTTCATAGCAGTGGAACACCTGCTCCCACTAACAGATGTTTCACAGAGTTCCGATTAATTCATACCTGAGTTTTGAAGAACCTGTGATGACTGTGGTATTTCATCATCATTTTCAGTCTTCACAGGGACATGAGCAAAACGGAAATTGGTCTTCTCAGTGTCCAGCCAGTGAAGCTGCTGTCCCTTGTTACTTGTCCAGACTTCCTCTTGTTCCTGTTTAATGTCCTTCTGGTCGACACTCAGATTCAACTCCTGCTGTTCAGGGAGCATTTCTTCTTTAATCATCAACTGCTGCAACATGTCTGCAAGGAAGCAAATAATATGAAGAACAACATTTGTCACAGTGAAGACAAACCAGCAGCACTGTCACCATGAAGTTACTGCACTGATAGAACTGATACTGTGGAATAACACATCAAGCCTCCTTGGTTTAGATTTTTTTTTTCACATTCTTGATCTGGGCCCAGATGACGTTTTCACACAACTCAGAGGTTCAGTCCAGTTGAAGTAATACTTGTTAAAGTTTGATCATCGTCACGTTGTTTGTAAAAAAAAAAAAAAAAAAAAAAAAAAACTGGACAAACGTGCCACAAACAATCACAAAGTGCAGTCTGCTGCGAGCTGCACTTTGTCTGGTCAACTACATCACAGAACACTCTCAGGTCCTGAATGAGAACCACCCAGACAAAGCTGGTAAGACCCCCCTCATCATAGTAAAGATCCGATCTCACTGGGTTGCAGCATCCTGCAAAAGGCAATTGCGAGAGAAATTGCTTGATTTTGCTGTGGTTGCAAAAGACATCAAAATTAAGTCCTCTGGCTGCGCGCACTAGTGCTGTGGCTTGTGGCTCGCCAGTATGGTGTACGTTTGTCTTATTTGGGGTCCTTTGTTTTTCTCCGTTTTGCTATACAAAGCATATCTACAGCCGACAAGAACTGATTTGCATTGTATTACAGTCAAGCGCCATCGTGACAAAACAGTTCCAGTGGGATCATAAGATTTCCCCGGACATTACACGACCAGCCGGGGCTCCCTGGATTGTTGGTGGCTCGACCAAACGTGGCAGGCGGAGGAGGGACAGAAAGAAAAAGCGGGGATGTCGTTCGGGCCTACTAGCACGGCTACTTCCCAGCCTGTTTCTCCTCAACGCTCGGTCCATCGTGCGCAAAGTGGATGAATTGGAACTCCTTATCGCCACTAATATGATTGTGCGGGACTGTAGCGTGTTTATTATAACTGAGACCTGGCTTCATCCATCGATCCCGGACACTAGTGTGCAGCTAGTTAGCCGCACGCTTTACCGACAGGATCGAGACAGCAACTCCGGTAAGAAGAGGGGAGGCGGTCTCTGCATGTATGCACATAACGATTGGTGCTCGCAGAGCCGTGTCATTAACAAACACTGCTCATCAGCTATAGAAACTTTGACTGTATTATTCAGACCATTTTATCTACCGAGGGAATTTTCTGCTGTAGTTATCACTGTTGTTTACATTCCACCTGAGGCCAACGTGAGCACAGCTCTGAGTTATCTGTATGACATCATCACCCTCCAGCAAAAGCCATACCCTTAAGGGACACACATCATAGCTGGTGACTTTACTAAGGCTTGCTTGAAAACAGTGCTTCCAAGATTCATACAGTATGTTAAGTGTCCCACCAGAGGTAGCAATATGCTTGATCATGTATATTCAGACATTAAGCATGCCTACAGAGCTGTACCACTACCCCATCTTGGCCTGTCAGACCATGTCTCTCTTCTATTGGTACCAGCCTACATCCCCCGAAGGACGAAAACAAAGCCTGTGACAAAGATAATTCGAACTTGGCCCAATGGAGCTCTTGAACAACTTCAGGAGTGTTTCCAGTGAACTGATTTGGATTTATTCCACCATTCTGATCTGGAATTATATACACAGCAGGTTCTTTTCTACATCAACTGCTGTGTGGATAGTGTCACAGTGGAGAAACGGGTCCGGACCTTTCCAAACCAGAAAGCATGGATTACAAAGGCGGTCTCCATGCTCATACAAGCTCGTGATAGGGCCTTCAAGTCAGGAGACCAGGCCTTATACAGCTGCGCAAGGGCAAACTTAAGACAAGGCATCAGGAAGGCGAAACGGACGGACTCAAAGAAGATTGAGGAGAGTGTCAGGAATAACAACGCAAGATAGGCATGGCAGGGACTGAAAGGAATTACCAACTATGAGGGACACTAACACTCAGCACGGGTTCCCCTCAAGGCTGTGCGCTAAGCCCTCTGCTGTATTCTCTATATACATTTGATTGCACATCTGCTTCCACAGCCAACACAATAATTAAGTTTGGAGACAATACAACTGTCATTGACCTCATCTCAGGGGGGATGAGACAGCATATCACAAGGAAGTCCAAAGTCTGACAATGTGGTGCTCTGCGAACAACCTCAACTTGAACATAAACAAAACAAAAGAACTGATAATAGACTTCAGGAAGAACAGGATTGATTACCCGCCCCTCTCCATAAAAGGTGACTCCATGGAAATTGTTCAAAGCTATAAATTTCTGGGTATACACATCACAAACACACTCTCCTGGACAGTGCACACAACTGATCTAATCAAGAAGGCATCGCAACGCCTTCACTTTCTCAGAATCCTAAGGAAACATCATCTCAGCAGAGCAGTAATGGAGTCCTTCTACCACGCTGTCATCGAGAACATGCTGACCTACGGAGTAACAGTCTGGCATGCAGCTTGTATAGCAGCAGAAAGAAGGACTCTACAATGGATGATGGAAACAGCACAGAAGATTACTGGCTGTCCTCTTCCCTCCCTGGAAGAAGTTGCAGGTGCTCGATACCTTTCCAGAGCCAAAAACATTTTAAAAGACTCTTCACATCCTGGACACAAAATATTCATCCTTATGCCCTCAGGTAGGCGGTACAGAGCCTGAAAAACACACATGAACAGACTTTTGAACAGTGTTTACCCCAGAGCCATACAACATTTAAACAAATTACAGTCACACTGACAACCTTGGGACAATATAGAATAGGGACTGTGCAATAATGTTTTGTTAACCTATTAGTTTTACTATGTCTAATCATGCATTTGACACTTAAGGTTGTATTATTTATTTCTGATTGTTATTATTGTATTATGTGTGTGTGGGTCATTACGTGTATGCGTGTTTGCGCGATGGGTATGTTGCTATGCCACAGTGATGAGTCTCCTGCAATTTTGTTGTATCACTTGAACAATGACAATAAAGCCTATTCTATTCTCTCGCTGCCCGTCTCTCTCTCGCTCTCGCTGCCCGTCTCTCTCTCGCTGCCCGTCTCTCTCTCGCTCTCGCTGCCCGTCTCTCTCTCGCTCGGTTTCTCTCTCTCTCTCGCTGCCCGTCTCTCTCTCGCTCGGTTTCTCTCTCTCTCTCGCTGCCCATCTCTCTCTCGCTCGGTTTCTCCCTCCCTCTCTCGCTGCCCGTCTCTCTCTCGCTCGGTTTCTCCCTCCCTCTCTCGCTCGGTTTCTCCCTCCCTCTCTCGCTCGGTTTCTCCCTCCCTCTTTCTCTCTCGTTTTCGTGCTGCGCAAACTTTGAACTTTTTGGAAACATGAAGTCTTTCAAATGTAAAATAAATGTATTATCAGCGACTAAAACTTTTTCCCTTTCAACTAACAGAATCTCTGTTCAGCTCCTCCTCAGCCACACGCTGAGCTGGCTTTAGATAACTTTTTAGCACACATTTTCAACAACAATTCAGTTAAGTTTTCAGAAAATCCAGCTCTCTCAAACAGCCCAGCTTCAGAAAACCTCCCATCCTCCTGCTTGGCAGTAAACAAGCAGAGAGCAAACAACAGCAGTTGAGAGGAGTCACAGTGGCTCTTCTCTGGTATCGAAAAATGTCATGGGCTGGATCTGTATTTTCCGATACGTGAATTACGCCAGTATCGAAACCCGATATCAATCCGGGGCACATCACAGAGCACACCCCAGTCAGTCACCTCAAAACATCCAGGGAGACAGTCTTCAGCCTCCTGTGACCACCTCCGTACCACTCTGGTGATCACATGTTGCCGCAGAACTACAGAATGCAGAGTGGCTTAAAACAGACCAGGTTATGGTCCGCTCTGCTGAGCAGCAGGAGGGCTGTGATACTGTATGCTTCCTTGACATGAGCATACACAACGGTGCGGGTGGTCCGTTTCATGACTGTTTTCAGTCAAAGTCAAAATTAATTTTCTGTTATTCCAGTTTTTTTTGTTTTGTTTTTTTAACAAAACGGGGGAAAGCCAAAAAATTCCATGCAGGGATTTTTCTCAATATGATGAGCGCCATTTCCTGAGTGAAACCGAAGCAGACAAACTTGTTACACGAACCGTGATTGGTTGGAAATCAACTCAGCTCTGATGAAGTGGCTCGACAGTAGGGGTGGGTATTGGCAAAGACGTCACGATTCAATTCGAATCATGATTCACATGCCACGATGCGATTCTATCACGATGCATCACGATATTTGAATTATTGCGATGCATTGCGATATTTTCAACATACTTCAGTGAAAATGTAAAAAAAATACAGCCATTACCAGTGGCTGACTGGCTGTGTATGATGTGTATAGTGTCTTTAATTGATACATAACTCAGAGCAACTCAATTCATAACTGAATTTATTGAAATGACTTTGGAGGCAGTTGCCATTCGCCCTACTGACGTATCCCATAATCCCTTGCGTGCCAGAGAGTTGCTGCAGTTAAATAACATATAAGGGTGGGCAATTAATTTTTACAAGGGGCCACATAGGGAACCTGAATTATGTCTGAGGGCCACACCATCGATAACTCAGCTGTCTCCCATTACAAATTTGACAAAAAATGACCTATTTAATTGCTTTTATAGGTAATTTTTATTATTGTAATAATATGTAAATATACCTAAATAAACCTCTCTAATGATTTGCAACACACAAGGCTAACATTTTAAATATATGTAATAATAATCACAGACCTCATGAGGGCCAGTCAGAGACATGCTAAGGGTGGTATGTGGCCAACGGGCCGCAGTTTGCCCAGGTCTGCTCCAGAACGACATGAACAGGAAGTGAGCGGAGCTCACAGCAGCTCCCACTGAAAATAACAGAGAGACAGCCTGTGATTCTCGCATGTTTACGTGAAACAAACGCAATAACAACGTCTATAAACCCAGAGAATATATTCACAAGAGTTTAGGCATACACACATACATACATACATACATATATATATATATATACACACACACACATACATACATACATACATATATATATATATATATACACACACACATACATATATACATACATATATATATATATATATACACACACACATACATATATACATATATATATATATATATATATATATATACACACACATACATACAT